>NC_139247.1:40834360-41434360 GCF_977018435.1 Lepisma saccharinum | reverse complement strand
AACTGTCAGGAAACCTAAGGTTAGGTTAGGTTAGGGCGTGTGGAGTGGACGATTGTCATTTGGGTTGCATATAGACCAGTCACCTTTTTCAAACTCGGTCCACCTTCACGACCGCTTCCGTATGAGCGGAAATAATGCTCAACTATGAATACTTTTTCCTCCGTCGAGAGACTCATTTCCAACAACAACTGCACAACACAACTTCCTTTTCACTACTGCGAACACGTGCAGCTGGAGCTATGCCCCGTCGACAAACGCAACCACGTGTTCGAGATGCGCGAGTTTCAGTACTGTATATTTTGGCACATACCGTATTTATGCTTCTTTCTGCTCTGTCTGACTTGGTTATTTTTTATTGAGTTCGGAAACACCAGAGGGAATTTGAATTACCCTGTATGTGAGTGTGTGTCTTTCTTCCCCCCTCTCTCTCGCCCCTTTACTTTCTCCCTCCTATCTATCTTTCTTTCTTAATTTCTCTCTCTCTCTCTCTCTCTCTCTTTCTCCATTTATTTCTATCTCTCTCCACCTCTCTTTTTCTCCCCTCGTTTTTTCGTCTCCTCCTACTCTATGTGATCAGAAGTATCCGGACACCCACCTGAAAATAAAGTGCAAGTTTGGGCAACCCTCAATCTGGAACACTGGCAGTCAATACAGTTTTGGCCCACCCTGAGCCTTGATGACAGCTTTCACTCTCACAGGCATACTTTCAATCAGGTGCCGAAAGGTTTCCTGAGGAATGGCAGCCCATTCCTCGCAGAGCGCCAAAATGAGAAGAGGTATTGATGTGGATCGATGTGGTCTAGCACGAAGTTGGCATTCCGAAAAATCCCAGAGATGTTCTATGGGATTCAAATCAGAACTCTGCACAGGCCAGTCCATTAGTGGGACGTTGTTCTCGTCAAACCACACCCCCACAAGCCCTGTAGTATGAACGGGTGCTTGGTCGTGTTAAAAGACACAATGTCATCCCCGAATTGGTCTTCGACGGTAGGCAGCATGAAAGCTGTTATAATGTTAACGTAAGCTTGTTCCGTGACATTGCCATGTAAAGCAACAAGGGGGCCAAGCCCCCTCCAGGAGAAACATGACCACACTGTAACCCCGAAACCTCCGAATTTCACTGTCGGCACTATACAGGCTGGTAGATGTCGTTCACCAGGCATTCGCCACACCCACACCCTACCATCGGATCGCCACATTGTGTACTGTGATTCATCACTCCACACAACAGTTTTCCACTGTTCTATGGTCCAGTTTCGACGCTCCTTGCACCACACGAGGCGGCCTTTTTGGATTTGTCTGTGTGATGTTTGACTTATGGGCAGCTGCTCGGCCATGGAAACCAAGTTGCCGCACCTTGCGCCAAACAATAATGGTGATTGGAGTAGATCCTGATGCAGTTCGGAATTCCTGTGTGACGGTGGCGATGGATGATTGACGATAATGCTGTACGAACCTCTTTAACACTCAATGGTCTCTGGAGGTCAACATGGGAGGTTGGCCTGCACGCTTTTGGATTGTACACATCCCTTCACTATAACATTGGAAACAGTGGACAGAGGGATGTTTAGGAGGGTGGAAATCTTACACACAGACTTCCTACACAATTGGCACCCAACCAACTGACCACGTTGAAAGTCTGTGAGTTACTCAGACCATCCCATACTGCTGTCTCACACTGTCTGCAGACTACTGAGTTCGCTGACTGTGTGTTCCACGCGGTAGATGGCAGTACTGTGTCGCCCTCTATGAGAAACACACGTTTCGCGGTGTGTCCGGATACTTTTGATCACATAGAGTATATCTATTGCCCGCTCATTCGCTTTTTCCATTTCTCTTCTCCGTCTCAACCGTTTACACTCTATCCTCGCTTTCTCTCATTTTCTCCCCTTCTCTCTTTCCTACTTCCTATTATGTCCTTTTTCCTTACTCTATCTTCTATGTCTCTGTTCCTCTTTCCTCTCTCTGTTTTGCTATTTTTCTTTCCCTCTTCCCTGCTTGTTACCTCTCCCCCTCTCATTCGTTCCAGTCCAAAAATTCAACTGACTTCCTCGTCCACACTTTCCTATTTCTCTATCATTCCTTATGTAACGTCCCTATTTCTCTCGGATCTGTTTCACCTTGTTGATCTATCTTTGTCTTGCGACCATGATTTATATATTCTGAGAATCGTTTATATGACACCAAAAGGCAGTGAAGCTTGATATGGGATGATGATATTTTACTCAGAAAAATATGTATGGAGTCAACGCTGGCTTCCGTGGCGGAGTGGTTATCACAGCGTGCCACGGCGCCAGAGGGCCCGGGTTCGAATCCCGATATTGATGATCTCTGTAAGTGTCCTTCCATCATATCATCACTCATCCTTATCTTCACGATTAGCTCAAAATGGCAGAAAAACAAGTCTGGCTATAATTAATGTAAAAGAAATATTGTTATAAACGCACTAAAAGAATGACCGACGAAAGCGTCGAAAGCCAAAATCACAATTAACCCTGTTTGATGTATAGCATTATTACCACTCAGTCTGAAATCTAACATGTGGAACAAACTACCAGCAACTTGGCACTCCCCTCAGACAACGCAAATGGGGGGACAGTGCAAGGGACAGCATTGAGCAGACAATCCAGGCTGTATCTAGGGAGGAGAGGAGTGATATAACGGATGCAAACATCCCTGGGCTCTTATTTACATGCAGTTTGGAGGGAGCGAAGGAAAATGCTGCAAGGAGTCAGTGAAAGTGAAGGGTACGGAACAGCAGTGGCTCAGGCATAGGTGGAGCGTGTAGTGCAGTGTTGTGATAATGAACAATCTCAAATATTAGAAGAGGTCCATATTGTCATTTATACATGTACATATGTATTTTTTTCTAAATGTTTCTGTTTATAAATGTTTCTAAATGTATGATCATTGGGGTGTATGTTTAAGGCGGGATGTTTATATAACAATATTGTAAGATACGCACAGCCCAAGGACTTGTATCAATATAAACAAATATCATATCATATCATAACTTGGCGCTCAGTAAAGGTAGAGAAGAAATCGTTCGTGTTTTCTATATTCACTGCAGTTTTTTTAAAGACGTTTCGCAACATTTATCCAGGTTCAGGAACCGGTTGAAATTATTCCTGTAGCAGCCTATAGCGAACAATGTCTCAAATAACAAACGCCAAACGGGTTGCGTTTGTAATGGGAGGCATAAACGTGCTTATTTATCGAAGCATCCATATTTTAATTAAGTGCAAATATTTATTTTTTGAAATTGTTTGGGTGCATAGTGAGCCTCTGTCCTCAAACCCCCTGTGAGAAGTGCAAATAGCGCAAGTACTGACGTCTCAAATAGTTTCAATTTTAATTATATTCAATCGACCGATCATATACATCAACGTATTAGATCCAAGAAATGACTAGCGCTATTTTATTTCTGCATCCAGTCATTGCACTTTCTGGCTTCGAGCAATTATTTATCCGATTTTAATCTTGTTTAGTGTATTTTTCGTCCTAAAAGTTGTTTCGCAACACTCCACCTTTACCGCGTCGCTTCTGGCAGGAAAAAATCCCAAATATACAATTAAATAGGCTCGTTAGTCCTGGGTTCCCATCCCGTTCCTCACTAGAGCGCTTGGAACCAAAGAATCAATCACAGGCAAGAACTTACTGAATTAATGTTGCAGGGTGGTTGCTGAAAAGTCGCAGAAATGGGCTTTATACATTTATTTACAATTCAACAAAACAAGGCTCGGACTCTTTCATTAGTTTGCTAATTTACATTAATTACATTTCTCTAATTTGAGCCCCGCGGCGCGGAAGCTAAACATCGGCGGAACCGCCTCGGGATGCCTTTTCTGATGGAAGGCCGCTAAAGACAAATCTTATTGGCTACACTGAACCATGGAAGAAACGCAAACACAGAATTATACACAAAACAAGAGAAAAAAATTACTGTTTGTAACAAAGTTGGCAACATTGTCTACAGCAGTGTTTCTCAACCGTCTGTATGACTTTCTTTGGAAACTGTCATTTCTTGCTTTCAGAAGTCACAATCTGAACCGTACTGACATGTTCTTCTTGCTGCTTCCACTGCAAAAAGGAATCAAACCGTTTCTTCGTGTGATCCATTATATCCCCTGAGCTGTTCGGTTTTTTATGGCTTCATTCGAAAGTTACAAATTTGCCACGGAAATTCCCTTTACAACCGTTTTGGGGCACACTTCGATTCTTTTTATAGCCGCATCAACGCCGAAATGACTTAGTTTATAACGCCCCTGGCAGAGTTGATGGCATGTGTTTATGAATTAGCCTTGCACTTTGGCGTTTTTAACGGTTCTCCCCATGTGCAACATTGTAAGGACTGAATTGTTTACATTTGCTGGTCGTGGACATTTTGATAAAGCCCCATAATTTGTGGCGTATACATACAATGGGGAACGACCTCGACAAGCGGTGATTGCAAATATCTGTTTAAGAAACCTCACTTTTAAACCTTTATCCAAATCTACTTCTAAACACCTTTGGACAAGTGATGCGCACATTTAAAGTTTATAAAACATGTAAAAGTACAGTGGGATCCATGAGTATTGCCGTGCAAATTGTCCATCACCATGTTCGTGCACTTTAATTGACCCAATAAGAGCTTCAAGAATTAGAAGAAAGCTCAAAGCAAGCTGTTGACAACTTCTGCACCAGCATACTTAAAAATCCATCGCTTAAAAGCACACAGGATGTAAGAAAAAAATTAACGAAAGTAGTCATGGACAATTTGCACGGTAATACTCATGGATCCTATTGTACACAGCTTCACTAAACGTCCGAATTAATGCATTGGGAACATAATTACGTACACTTCTGAACAAAATTTACACAATTTTAACAGTGTCGCAGTTAGGAAATTAAAAATCCAGAGCGAACTATACCCACGAGGACATTACACTTTTACATAGTTTAACGTGGTCAATTTTATTGCTAGGGAAGACCAGGGCAAATCGATCTCCCGGGGGGGGGGGGGGGGAGGGAGGATCATGCTTAATGTCTACTCGGTTAGTGGTGCCATCGTGTAGTAAAGTCATGAACCACCGCTTCAATTGAAGTTAAGACATTTGGTGTGAGTTTGATTCTGCAATTTTCCTTCAAACTTTTCAGCAAAAAACGTTATTTCTAGGCTTTTTGATGTATGTACAGTAAGTGATGGTTTCGCAATTTGCCTGCTTTTGTTTCCAATTGTTTATCAAAGTTTAACTCTGATCTTTTTGTCTGTTTTCTCTTTCTTTCTTGCTTTCTCTCTCTCTCTTCCTATGTTTATATCGTTCTATATCTTTCCCCGTTTCTCACTTTCATTTTCCTCTTTCTATATCTCCATCCTTATGTCTCCTTTCTCTCTATCTCTTTCTCTCCCCCTATCTTCATCTCGCTCCCTCTTTTACAATGTCTTTCTTCTTCTTTCCCATTGTACTTTTTCCCACTCTGTTTCTTCATTTCTCCTCTCTTACCACTATTCTCACTTTTCTCCCTCTCTCTGTCCCGCCACTCTTTTTCTCACTCTAATCTATCTCTTTTCCTCTTCGTCTTCTCTCTCTCTGTCTTCATCTTCCTCACTCTCACTGCCTTTCTTCCTCCTTTTCCCACTCTTTCTCTTTCTTTCTTCCTCTCCTTCTCATACTCGTTCACTCCCTTTCCCATCCTCTATCTTTTCCCCACTATAAAGGATTGTGACAATTGTCATGCTTAGGATTTACAAAATATTACTGCCTCCAGAAAATATTGCACATAATTTTTTTTTCACTGTCTTACTTTGTAGTTGCTGTTTCTGTCAAACTTTTGCACTGCCGTGATCTTCCGAGTTCGACTGATGGAAGCTCTGGCTGGTCACATGACATCAGGAAATTTGTCAGGGCGCTGATAGAGTTTGATGTGCAGAATGTACAAAAACTGGCCGACAAAATGTTACATTGGAAACACTTGGCTTGACAATATTATTGGAGAGGCCGGAAGGGGTGAGTAATAGAGATTTTCGAAGATTTTATTATTATTTGTGCAATTGCAATTCCGTTGCAATTTTAAGCCGCAGTCTCCTGGCTCGATTATATGAGTTCTTTGTTGATATGTATCAACCAGGAGTGTGCAGGCAGTGACGTGCCCAAGGGGGTGTTGCTGTGGGTCAAAGGCAGGAAGAGATGGCAAAATAAGGACTGACTACCAAAAAGTATAAGCAATCCCCCCCCCCTTTCGAAAATCCTGGGCACGCCACTGTGTGCGGGACAGAGAAATTTTCTCCTGAACGGAAAATTAATAAAATCCCGAACGTTCAGGATGTGCAAAATTCTCCATTTCCCGACACTATCTCGAAGTCTACACACTACATACTTCACCATGAAGTGATTGGCAATAAATAAATAAAAATTGGCAATTTCCAAGAAGTTTTACACACTTATAGTGTAGAAAACATCGAGAATTAACCTGAAAACGCGACCATTTTAAATTTACCGACTGTTCGAGATTGCTAAAGCTCTGCAAATCATTTCCAGGCGCTGGGATAGGAATAGGAGTATTTTTCTTCCAGATCTCGGTACCGATTTTTCTAGACCCGCATCACTTAACGGTTTACGTTCGTCAAACAAGTCCAGAAACCTTTTATTGTTCAGCATTGTGACCCAATCAACTTGAGAAGCTAAATAGCACAGGGAACAACACGTCAGTAGTTCAGCTGAAACCGGATTCAATGTGACTAAAATGCAAACCCCGATTGGTCCAACCTATTAGCCTTCCCACGTTAACGATATCTCGGCAGTTCCTATATCGATCGGAAACAAGAAAAATGTCATCTGTTGGACCAAGGAGATCGAGTAGAAACCAGAGAAGCAGTGCTTGTTCACATTCTGCTGCTGCTTCGTAATTTAATCCTCATTTGCCATGTCTTATTAAGAAATATAATTTGGTCCCGTGCCTGAGCTCACAATTGATGTGTTAATTATTTTTTAATCAATAGATGGCAGCACGGTGCAGTTTCTTGCGCTCCTCTGTTCACTCTCTCAAACCCAGAACAGTGACTCGAGCGAGACAATATGGCCAGGGAGTCGTAACGTACCCAATTTGCGTTACACGGTACGTTCCATTTTGTAGGAGGAAGAGTATGGTTCAACTGCTGGTACCCATGTAACGTAACGAAATGCAATATGTTATAGATTGACGTTACAAGGAACGTAACAAAATGTATTATGGTAGATATTAACGTTATAAAGGAACGGAACGAAATGAGCACATTGGAACATAACGTAATATGCAATATGGTATATACTACCGTTACAAGGAACGTAGTAACGAAATGCAATATGGTATATACTAGCGTTACAAAAATGTAACGAAATGCAACATGGTAGTAAATAACGGTACATAGGAACGTAATGAATGCAATCCATCCGTAACGGAATGAAGTGAAAGGCAATATGGTTAATTAACGTTACATAGGAATGTAGCAAAATGTAAACCACTGTAGCGGAACGGAACAAAATGCAGTTGGGTACATACCATCTGCATAAGGAACGTAAATAAATTCAGTATGGTAGATGTTAACGTTACAAGGAAAGAACAATTCACAAATGTAAGCTAGTAACGTTATAGGCGCGTGACGAATATAATCTACTTAACATCAAGGATATGACATATATAATTTTAGCTGACATTCGTTTTCTAAAGGGGAGAGGTGGCCATCCTCGCCCCCTTCCAGATTTCCATGCCCCTATATTATTATACTTTAATCCAGAAATGTAGGGTAGAGGAATCATATCGCCTGTTATTAAACGATATTATGCTCTTGAAGAAAATGAAGTATTTTGAAGCCGATGAAAGTTCACAAAGGAACAACGGCGGAAGAAGGTGCAGTGGCACAACCACAGGGGGCAGGGGAGATTAGCCCTCAAACTTGTACAGAAATCAATTCTAGGAGGCAAACATTGGACTATAGAAAGAAAGGTTGCAGAATCTAAGAGTAGCAAGACAAAAGAATACTCAAGATGGATTTAGTTTTCACGTCTTCGTGCACTATTTCTTCCAGACGGCCAAGAGCACCTGCAAGGGGGCACAGAGGGGCAATTTCCCCCTCTCGATTTCTATCTTTATACCAATTTAAATAAAGTTATATAAACTTGGACAGTTGCTGCTGATTACGGTGTAAGTTTTGCCCATGTAAGGTAATAAATAGATTTATTATTAATTTTTGAAGCCGCACCGTTCATTTATAAACACACTGTATATGAGTCATTGTGAATTCGAGTCAATTTAAACATTTTACGTTGTTGCGAGATTATATATTAGGATAAAATTTGGACATAAATAATCTAAATAGAAAAAATGCAACTTGTATATCAAAATTGCCATGTCCATCTGATCTCCGAAAGTAGTGTTTAGCACGTCACATTTCAAGTATATGATTGATTGATTTGGTGTTTTGAGTCCACTTTATGCACAGTAAGGCTAATCGGGACTGGACCTACAGTTTGAAGTGGAATCCGAACCACTTGTGCCTCCACCGGGTATCGAACCCGGGACCCCTTGATTACTAGGCGACGACGCAACCACTGCACCATCGGGGAGGCCATTTCAAGTATAGTCCATGATTGTATCTAGTATATGAACGAGATGTGTCCCTCCTCTCAAACAATACGTGGCTTGTCCCCAACGAACGAAGTGTGTCACTTATAAATTAAGTTTCCGAAAGCAGGTATTATGCATGAACAGAACAAAAAATACTCCTGAGAAATTACAAAAATTATAAGCCAGTTCGTGGCCGGGAGTTATTGAAGGTCTTCCCCCCAACCTATCCGCTTTAAGTTCCGGGTTCGAGTCCTGGTCTGTAATATCTTTTTTAGGTGTCTCTTCATCAATTTCATCTATTTATCATCCATCTTCATAGTTTCGATTAATTATAAAATGACTACAATGTCAGAACTACATTTGAAAAATAAAATGCGAGCGGAAGATTCATTATCAAACAGGTATTTGGGTAGAATTGTGTAGGCAGACAGCATGCTCCCGAAAGTTGCCAATCCACGTGTAGCATGACCTTCGATACTGGGGTTGCGCTTTTTCAGGAAAGTTTTCTCGACCCTCCTCAAGCGTCTTATCAAGAATGCCTCGGTGTTCGCAGCATTGCCAACTTATTTTTCGTCCGAAAAAATCTTTTTCCTCCTATTTAATCTGCGGTTGGCTCTACAATACATCATATTAAACAAGATACAACAACTGAATTACGGCGAAGTAGGTTACAAACCCTGCGTGCTCAAGAGCAGCTTCGATAAGGCACCTGAATTGTTTCGAGCTGAACCAGGAAATGGGCGATCTTTATTCCCGAAGGCCATTCCGTAAAACTAATGCAACAAGAAGTTTTCTGTGTGGATTTGAGAGCATGAAATTTGTAGGTTGATGATAGTACTACAAGACGTCAAGTGGATTTTTTTTCCTGTTTCGTTATTTTATATAGCTTTGCTACCAATATAGTTTGAATAACTAATCAATCATTTTATGAGCAGACAAACACGAAGAAGCCGATCCAGTGGCAAATTAGTCAGCGTAATACACTGCGAAGTCTAATGTCGGATTAGAAAATATGGATGGGTCACTTGTCTTTATACCACTTCCATCACCTATGACATCCTTTATCATCGCGATTAACCGAAAGTGGTAGACACGAAATAAAAATAGAACCTTTGCATGAATGTCCGAATGAGAGGCAAGGGCACGACCCACCTGGAAAAGGAAAGTCAACCAAAAATTATATATATCGCGCAATTGCATTTTAACTATAATAATATATGTTAATTATTGCATGAACATGATAACTTCAAATTAAAGCAATGGTTTTTGAGGAGACAACACTGTTATGGGGGAACATGCACCTTGTTTACCCCCCTGGAAAAAAAAGTACCTTGCTTGCCCCTCCCTGGAAAAAAATCCTGCAGACGTCCATGAACCTTTGGTATCGACTTCGGAGTATAAAGCTGCAACGTGCCACCACTCGTAACTCCAGGGTATGGAGACCCGAATTGGCAACACACCGCTCCTTGCTCCGGCTGGTCAGTTGGGAGCACCAGTTCTCACCCAGGGATCGGGATTAAGACGATCCACCCTTCCTCCAGGAAGGAAACCACCGAATTGCGACACGTGACAGTAAATAAAATTCCAAATACTTTATAATTAAAATGTCCAAAATCTTTAATCACGAATCGCGCGCGTACATACTGATTCGCACAAGTTAAAAGTTATAATTTATTGGGCCATGAACGCTCGCAGGCAGTCATAAGCAATTTATTTAACACGAGAGTCCACGCACCGCCTTCACAGTTAATAGCAAGACCTCAACTGCTAGTTCAAGCGCGAGGCGCAGCATAACAGATTGTTCTAACTTACAATACAAACTCATAACATAAAATAACACAAGAAAAACTGATAATTTATATAACATATCAATGTTAATTAGCGATAGTAAGCTAAAGTTAAGGTTGGCAACAATTAAAAATGCCAACGTGGAAGTTTTTACATCGCCAAGAACACGAAGCGTGGTTCCCCCACTCCTAACATAAACAGCCAATAGGAATACGATATTTTATTGAAAACGAGGGAGAAATACTTTGCTATAATATTACAATATTAAACTATATAGAAATAACTAAACTGATTTTATCAAATAAATCATATTTGACCTTGTACATAAAAAAATGATTAAATAAAGATTTAGTTTATAACGAAGACAAATTACTTCAAGCTTGTACATTGTTGAACAAAAATCGATATTAAGAAGAAATGTATTTAACTTGTGCTTCAAAAACAATGAAAACGTTGCATATATTATTTGGGATAATCATTAGCCTATAAATTCTGAATAAATGTTGCAAAAATACGCGAATAATATATAAAAAAATACGTAATATATACATGAATTATAAAAACAATTAACTATAAATAATTTAATCTAAGTTCTTAACTTGAAAATATACGAATAAGATAAATGCCAATATACAACTGAAATCTACCTAACATGGCGGTCGTTAGAAAGCATTGTTTCTTCAATGTATAGCGCGACAATAGACCGCGACAGCCTCTTATTTGTCAGGAAATATCAGCACGAGAACAGGGATATGAATTCCTCTTATTTTAGATTTTCTCAAACTAATTTCAAGTATGTGGTGAAAATGCCTTCTATTTAGTATGAAAATCGTGGTTTTTAGTTTGAATGTTTCTTCCTAGAGACGATATGAGGCATTGCGGATACGAAGGGCGAACTCAACAAACGTACATTGTGAGGGAAATGGGTTTCAAGTTGTCAGGCACAGTTCTAGCTCCACAAAAACTTGGTAACAGTAGATCGGAATGTTTCATGCGTGATTTTCAAAGTTTTTTTATGGAGTTCGCACTGTGTATGGCAACTTGAAACGCATTTCCATCACAATGAACTTTTTTGAGTTCGCCCTTCGTATACGCAACGCCTCATATTTTAAATTACGTTGAAGCATTTTGGACCATTTTTATTTCTATAAGCAACTGCATTAATTATACATGTGATAGAATGATCTTAAACATGAAACTCATTGTTTCTTCTAATGATTAACTGTTTTCTTTGCCTTTCATTACGCATGGTCACTCAGCCGCTATCTTTGTTGTGAGCCTAGATTAAGTGTGATTGGAGCTTATCCTCTATGCTTTCTTCATACAGCATGGCTGTGGGCTACATGTTCGACATCTTAACACAACTTCTTTCAAACATCACTCATGAAATGTATTTCACCTATCATCCTACGGGAATCAGAGGAACGTAACTACAATAATGCTGTTTTCAGTTTTGTTAGAAAAAATCCTCTGAAGAGTATTTGGAGTAAATCGACATTTTTCCACTTCTAATTCTTATCTGTAAGGCGGAATGACGTTTAAGAGTCATATTCCTAAGAATACATTATTTCCTCTCCTATAAATTTGATAAATTGGAGTTAAGTCCCTCTGGTTCTCACACACGCTATCAGCTCCTATTTTCCAAAATTTGGCACGTTAGGTATTACGCCAGATGTGTCATTTGGATATGATACATTCTTATTATATGCCTGTGGAGATTCGAACAGTGTTCTCGGCTTGCGAGCCAGGTTATATCGGCGTTAGCGTCCAACGTTTGGAGCGCATACATTGCTCTAAGCAGGATGCTCTCTACCTTATGATGGGAGCAATGTATGCGCTCGAAACATTGGACGCTAACGCCGATTTAAGCTGGCTCGCAAGCCGAGAACACTTCGCCAGGAAAGCTACACTTTTTTACCGTGAAGATTATTGTCCGTGACCTGCAAGCAAGGTTCTTGCAACAAACTGCCTCGGGAGAATTATATGTGTGACTTTTCTGTTTCTCAGACCACGTGTGACTACCTACAAATTATGTGAAACAATAACATAAACAACTTCCCATCTGAGTATGAGAAACCACTTGCATTCTAGCCGGGTTCGATACCTGGTGGAGGCACAGTGATTCGAATTCCACTTTAAACTGTAGGACCACTCCCAATTAGCCTATCTGTGCATACAAGTGAACTTAAAACAAGACAAACTTTCATTCTAACCTCAGTCACTTATGGGAGCTGCTTAGAAGTAGTAGTGTTGACTGCCATGACTAAAATTTCTGGATCCAAGTTCACTTCCTTTCAACGATTTTATTTGTTGTTTTAAGTCCCCTCTATGCACAGTAAGGCTAATCGGGACTGGACCTACAATTTAAAGTGGGATCCGAACCACTTGTGCCTCCACCGGGTATCGAACCCGGGACCACTCTCTTGACGATTTGTCTGAGTCTGCACTCCCTGCGCTGCACTCCGCTGTCTATGCAATGTAGTTTTAAAAGTTGTAAACTGAGGTATCCTAGTCACCAATTCCATCGCTGCCAGTGGTTAGTCAAGGTGTGACTCATCATCAGCCAGGCTCGGACGAAACGCAACTCATTAAACCGTCTCAGACGAACTGTAGCATTTTTCTAGAAATTTCGCTTTCGGACGAAACGCTACTGAACCGTACAGCAGTCCCAATGCCTGCTCCAAGTTGCACAACTGCTTTCGGAGCCCTTGGTTTGGAAAGGGGGTGGGGATGAGGAAAGGGTCTGATTTTTTATACTGAAGCTCGTTCATTTCGTTCTCCTATTTCTCTTGGTTGAATTTTCTGAGATACGGAATGTACCTCATTTTGCTTTTCATTACGTTTTATTGCGTCACCCACGGTACGCTTACATGTACTTAACATTTTCAATTTCCCTGTACCCTTTGGTTAGGTACGGTAAAAATAAATAGCTGCCGTTCGTCAAATGTTGTATTTTTGTTTTTGTTACCCATTTTTCTCGTACTTCAGTCAGGGAGCAATGCAGCTACTGGTAACAAATGTAGTCAGGAAGTAGCATCAATTATTCCTTCCCCGCACTGTAGTTGACCAGTAAAAAAAAAACTATGTAAAGCCTCGTGTCTATTACCACAAATTTGCCGCGCAACATGACGCGCGGCATGCGACGCTGCATATGCCAAGCATTTGTTGAAATGGAAACTGTCTGCAACATGCCGCAGCACAAGTGCCGGGGACAAAATTCCCCCAAACGATTAAGACGCACAACATGCGCCGCGGACAATGGAAACAGCTTGCAGCAAGTTCCTGGGGCATGCGCACTAGAGTAGAAACAGACGACGCGACTACAATCTGTGGTCCAACAAGATATAATAACAATGCAAAATCACTTACTGTCATTCTTACAAAGTTTTCGTATTCACTTTGAAGACGTAAGTCTCTCATCAACGAGTTATACGCTCCTTCCGAATTTCTTTTCGCTAGAAAACTTCTAATCCACCATCTAGGTCGTTTTCGCCTCTTTTTTTTACAAGTTCATGGTACGCGCCTGCCATAACCACAAAACCCGCCATAGTTGTATTGTTCATCTTTACACAAGTTAAATCACTACCAAATTATTACAATACAAGAGAAGAAACACTGACTGCTCTAAAGCACAATAGAACAACGCTACACTCAAGTCCTGCACTCCGGTGTTGTTGCGGGCGCAGAAGTAGTTTTGAATTGGAAACAGTGCACTAAATGACGCGCAACATGCGCCGGTACATGTTGCGCGTCATGGGTTTGGAACTTGTCAGAATGGAAACGTAGCTTAACAAAAACAGAAGGCTTTCACGATTTGTCTGAATATTAAAGTGATCTCTTTTTTCACACCCAAACATAAATAACTATTTTCAGATTTGAAAACGTAACAGGGGTGTAAGGGGTGACCTTCCACGTATTACATCCAATCCTCAACTTCATTCCACATAGTACACCCTGGACTGCTCTTTCCAGACTAACGAGACTCTGGCGACTGGCCCTATGGCCAGTATAATTCTGTGTGTTCTGCTTTCTGTCGTGTGCTGAGTGCCTCTTTACAGCCTCAGCTTTTAACCTAAGTCAGAATATTTTAATATTTCAGTTATGCGACATTACAGTTATGTTATTTGTTATGGTAAGGGGCTGCACCCCGTATAACGTGGCGGGTGCAAAATAGCCTAAGTGCTGACGCACCCAAAATTTAAAAAGAAGTTACATATAACTTTAAGAAATGCGTATAAATATTTCACCATCGTTTATATTTATGTGCATGTTGCTAATTTTCAAATATTGTGAAGAAATGCAGCAAAATGCTACGTATTTGATTACTAATGTGAGCCACTGTATATGTTATGCTTTATTTCATGAACGATGTATGGTCAAACATTACTTTGCAGAGCTCCGTGGCGGAGTGGTTAGCACAGTGCAATACGACGCCACGGGTCCCGAGTTCGGATCCCAGCCTGTGCATTATTTTCTTTGTGATGTCCTTTTCATCAATTTTGTCATTTCATCACCCATCCTCGTCTTCGCGATTAGCCAAAAGTGGCATAAAACCAAAGTTAAATATAACAAATCAAAATCAAACATTACTTGGCATGACACGAATGGATAGGTTATTTTGAAGCTGCTGTTATTAAAAGCAAATTGTATGTAGCTTTCCTAGACAGAAGTTTCACACACAGAAACTGATTGATTGGATAACGGCTGCGGATTCCTACTCGAGCAGAAAATATATACATTTCCATTTACTACTTACAACAATAGCAGACTGATTTCCTGCTAAATCAAAGAAAACTTGCATTCGCAGTTACAAATTGACGTGTTGAATGAACTTAACTGCAGATTTCTCTCACTCCAATTCTGATTAATCGAACAGCACACCACAACGTGGGTCATTATATATATATTTACAACTTACTCTCGAGTTCCTCAACTAAAAATATATTGACTGCGAGACAAAAACTCCTCTCCGATAACACATTATATGCAGAGTGTACGTAAGTTGAAATTCCATCATAATAATAATTTGAATTCTTCAAGTAGTAGCTACAAATATAATTTTTCATACATATTTTCTTAGCAAAATATGAAGTTCCTCACTTCACAAGGATAACATATACACAGTATTTCACAAGAGTTTTTAGTTCGAGCTAGTCGTAGGCCTAATATGAATATAAACGTCACTTCATTACTTAGTTAAAAAAAAAGTGCCAGGAAATCAGAATTCGAGGGTATGCCTGAAATTATTTGCAGTATCTCATGTATCAAGGGGGCTTTTTAAGTAAAATGAAGGATACGTACCATATGCTTTGCTCAATTCAGAGTAGTAGAAACGTAATTATACTGCATGTTGCAACTGAAACCGTAGCCTCGAAGGCCGAAGTCGTTTAGTGATCCACTCATACACTCGGTACCAAACATTTCAAGTTCGAGTAGACATCTGGGCATGGCTGTTTTTTTTGTAAGCATCCCTTCATAGATTTAATATGATCATCTTCATCGTCGCGATTATCTACAAGTGGCAGAAAAACTATATAAAACATGAATAATACAAAAGTATAACAAACAAAAGAGGATAAAAGGATGAACTGAGTTTGAGTTAATGATAGGAAGTTTTATAAAATTACTGTTTCTTGAATAATGTTGTCCTTTGTCCCGATTGTATTTCTCAGTCACACGTTGCTAAATGTCCATGTCGACTGCCGTTCTTGCGTTCTTGAAAATTACTTTCTTGTCTGTCTATGCCCTTCTTTCAAACGTGGTAGGTAGGTAGGTAGTTTCTACACCAAAAAGTTTAATGCACCTCCTGTCCAAGAAGACAAGAATTAATGAAAGTAATTTTCAATTGTAAGCGGATGAGGGCCCTTGTAAATGATAAAATATACTGTCCTTTTATTCGCTTAGTTTTGAGAATCACTTTCCATACAATTCTTGCCTTCTTGAGAGTCCAATGGCCCTGTCTAGCTACAGACCAGTTGCACAAACGCGGTTTCGTTTGTTTCGTACAACAATTCATCTAACATTTCGTTTCTACGCATTTTCTACTTGCCAAAAGTGCCTTTCATATAGCCCCAAGGCGTTGTCTACTCGGATGCTTCGTGATCGAAGGTCACGTGTACAAAGTTTCAGGATTCAGATTTTCCGATTTTGCATGGTGCTACTGCTATCAGTTCGGTTCGCCTTCTCAAGGTCGCGCAGCAAGCAATTATTTTTCGTCTTCCGATAGGAGAAAGCTTGCCTCTCGCTTAGGTGGACGAACGCGTGGCACGGATGATTATTTGGCTCGACCATGGTTGGTCCTTTATGTTTCGTCCTTCAGGAACTTACTCTAAGCACGAATCATTCTCATCGCCAAACAACTGTATTTTTTAAAAAAAATATGATGTAACACATGTAAACAGAGAGAGAGAGATATAGATAGATAGATAGATAGATAGATAGATATAAAAGTTTTCCCTTAACAAACGTTTGCTTTGCTATCGTATAAAGTGAACGTACATGTTAAAATTCATCTTGCATAAATAATCAAATTAGAACAAATTTACATAAATTCACACCCATATATTTGTGATAAATACATAGTTAATAAGTAAATTCCAATAACCAGAACTTTTGTCACGCCGAATCTTGTTTACGGATGTTTTCAAACGTTTTGTTTTACAATTAAATTTTTTCACTGACATCCAAAACGAAAATACGTATTATAACTTAGTGACTTTCAAGGGGTCAAAGTACTGTAATGTTAGTATGCTGCCGATCATAATTATGAGGCTTCTTCGAAAACGCCTTCGATAACGGTATTTGCTATTCGTAACGGATATGTGTATCACTTTTTCGAAACAGACTTTTGTGGAGGAAAAGAACTGTAACGTTACAAAAGTAACGAGCACAATTATACGAGAGACCTATGTTATTATCTCCGGAACGCGGCATCGGACACGGTATTGCACATCGGAACGTCTGTATGATAACGTTGTTGCTTTGAAAAAAGGAGTGTAACGTTTTTACAGTCGTGACCTCAATTAAGTTACTGGTTAATTGTAACGTTACTATCACATTCCACATACATAAAGCTACTAGTCAATATGTGACGAACCTCTTTCTTACCCTGTAACGTTACTGGTTGCCGGCAATGGATGTAACGTTAAAGCGTCACCTAACGACCTACTGCTTTACAAATCAGTTATGGTTCGGTACCGTTATACACACCTGTAACGTAATGTTTATATACCTGAGGTAACGTTTCTGTTCACGAAAAAAGTTATTCTGTTTCTGGTTGTAACGTAACGGAAACCGTAATTGAAAATACCGTTCCATTTCGTTACGTTACGACTCCCTGAATATGGCGAAGCATATGCTGTGCTTCATTTCGTTCATTGCTTTGCAGGACAGCAAGGTGTTACTAATCATTTAGTGTTTATATATCAAGAATACATTATTGTTTATTAGAAGTCTGTCATTCCACTAAGCACTGTGGAATGCAACATTATGGTCCTCCACCCCAGAGACGAAGGTTTGTGTTACAACGCGACGCGCGTAAGTGAGTGCAATTTCCTATCGTGTGCATCGTGCAAACGTACAAAAGAAACAACTCATTTTTCAGTCCAGCAAGGACACATACACACCCCGTTTTAATGGCAGTGGTCATTGTCCTGCACATTTGTGCATTCCCACGTAGAGTTTTCGTGGACTGGCTCCCTCAGCCTGAAGTTTAAAGTCGATAGCGACAGTTCCGTGTGGTTTTTGCTTGAAAGGTTCGACAAGTGTGAGAAGT
The DNA here is from genome assembly GCF_977018435.1 of Lepisma saccharinum. Classification (NCBI taxonomy): domain Eukaryota; kingdom Metazoa; phylum Arthropoda; class Insecta; order Zygentoma; family Lepismatidae; genus Lepisma; species Lepisma saccharinum. Next base: position 41,416,212 of record NC_139247.1, on the reverse strand, counting down.
TCAACAGTTTAGGCCAAACATGCCAATTTGCATAAGGGTAACGGTGATGCTCACTTTTGAAGTATAAAATTAGAGGAATCTCCTATAACTAATCGTAATTCTTGAATGAACCTGGCGGGCGATAGCTACAAAAATATATCATCCGCGCCCCAGGAGAGATTGTCCTTATTCCGCCACTGCACAAGGACCACTAAAGCGTGAAAGTTGTGCGCTCACAGACATTGCACTCCCTTAACGGTTAACCTTGAACAAGTATATACCACGAATTTCATCTCTACGACAACCGAAAAGAACCATTCTTCAAGTCAATTACTGAGAAAGGTTTGTGTCGTCGTTGGGACCAACGAATCACATTTCCCAATGAACAAACTTCCCAACAGTCTTCCCTGCAACGTCATCAACAACAAGGCTGATTTCGCGCTCGCAAATTCCCAACACCGCACAAGAAATCCTTGCAATCTCTCTCACAAACAAGCAGGCACGTATCCAGGAATTCCTTTCGGAGGGGGCTCAACACAATTTTTTAAGGGGTATAGTAAGATCCTCACAATTGTATGTTTAAGACCAGTGGTGGCAATTGGGTTCCAAAACAGGAAAGGGGGGGCGGAGGGCGGTGCAAGGAAAGTTTACTTTCTCTTGGTAAACAAGGCTTAACATTAAGAGGCCATAATGTTGAGGCAAGAAAATGGGGAGCACCTATCCCTTAAATCGTCGCCACTGTAGGCTGTCATTTTAATCAGAACGTGAAATCGGAACATTTTTTACCACTCGACTCCTTTGTTTCCATGCATTAATATTCTGTGCCGGAACCATCTCAGTATGTGTGTTTGTCCATTTCTTCTCATCAAGCATAAAAATATCTATGGTGTCTTTGAGTGTTTTTACGAAGCTGTTACACATGCACGGGATGGACAATACACTCGACAACGCGAGATTCAAATTGTGGGCTGCCAACTGACGCAGACAGCTCTCGAATATTCCTCTCTGTTTCGAGCCTGAACACCACTAACGTGTCTTGTCCTCCCATGTTTGCAGCTCTTATAAAAGCCGAAACCCACCAAATTGTTCAGATTCAGGCCTTAGCACTTACAAGTGTTCAAAAATGCCTGTCACAGCTTCCGGAGTCTTGCCATATATATATACACGAAACAAAGGAAGTCTTCACGAATATAGCTGGATCACGAAACAATTAATGCACAATGAAAACCCTTCCGTTCCCAACACATCTAATGTTTCGTCTCCCAGTATGATCAAATGCTTATTCATTTATCTCCAGTGACGTGCCCAAGGGAGGGTTGGTGAGGTCATAACCCCATTTGACCCAGTATTCCTTAAAAAAAAAGAAGAAGAAGAACTACAAAGACAGGATAAAAATGGCAAAATCAGGACTGACCACCAAAAATAGTATGCGTAACCCCCCTCCCTTCCGAAAATCCTGGGCACGCCACTCTTTATCTCGGACACATTTTTTTAAAATCAACTCACCAGAAGTTTTTATCATTCCGTATTGGAGATTGAAGTAAGATGCGTTCTTCCTACAGGTTTGGATATGATCCTTTAGGGTGCTGTCGTCTACCTGCCTTCACGCCTAACCTTAACAAGGCCCTAATTTTCTATCCTTGTGACTTGAATTTTCAAGACTTAGGAAGGTTTCAGACCGAAAGGAACACGCGATACACGTCGATTGGAATGGGCCAATCAACAGCAACGTTTCACATCATAGCGACACAAAAGGCCGCACAAACCTAATTTCGACTTGTGAAATCCTCAGGCGACACGGTGTGAAATCTCCCTTTTTAGGCCACTGTCATTGTCACCTCAGACCACAGAAGAAAAAAATTCTCCTCAATCGGTGGGAATGCTCCTCAGTTTTCTTCTCTCTCCTATATTTTCTGTGCTTGTTCACTATACAGGCAACACCTTACGATTTGATATACGCAGGACATGTACTATGTAGACATTTTAACGAGAAATCGGTTGAAGTCAAGGATAGCTAGGTGGCTCAGTTGGTAGAGCCCTGATTCGGGTCCTGGTAGAGCCTGCAATTTCCGCCTAAAATGTCTAAATAATGAACATCTTCTTGCTTTCTCTTCTCGACAATCATAAAATTTTTGGCTGTCTCTTTACGGTAGTTAAGTGTTTGAATGTATTTTGAACGCAGTAGGCTTAAAAAAAAGTATTTTTTTATACCATGAAATCCTCGGACTGCATATGCGAAATTTAGTTCTGGCAAAACTAAATCATCACTCAAAACTTTGACTTTCAGTTGATCTATGCAGCTTATTTCTGTTTTAATAAACCACTCCAATATCCGGTACTGCTGAAATATTCACTTTAGAGAGAGAGAGAGAGAGAGAGAGAGAGAGAGAGAGAGAGAGAGAGAAGCGCCTGGATCTCTTCGGCTCTCGACTCGAACTAGCACTACATTGAGGCCCCGGAAGTTCTACTGTCGTCAATGTCTTCATTTTCGAATCACTATCATTAATCGATTCTTTGTAGAGATGAACTGAAAAATTGAATCCGCGTATTTATATCCTAATTATATTCTAGAACGTTCCGTACATAAAACGATTCGTTAATATTGCCAGTGTTGACTCCTTCTCTCATTGAAGAACGTATCCTCTCCCGCCTTCCAGAGATTAGAAATTACAACGAATCGCCCTACGTGTGGCGCTACCTTTGTTGTGCAGCTTCCAAATGCTGACAAGTTTCTACATAGTGCTGAAGTGCGCTGCGACAACACCGAAAGCGCAAGAAAAGTTGCAATATTATCAACAACAGGGTTATAGAACATTCTCTGTCTTGCCTCGATAATTGTCTATCTCCTTAAATCATCGTCACATTATTCAAAAAGCCAAAAACCTTAATTTTATCTAGTGAAAAACAAAAAAAAAATCTGTAGGGGGGGCTCGAGCCACCTCAACCCCACCTTGGATACGTGCTATTAACAAGAACAGGGTTATAGAACATTCTCCGTCTTGTCTCGATAATTATTTCTCCCAAATTATCATCACATTTTTCAAGAAGCCAAAATCCTAATTTTATCAAGTGTAAACAGAAACATTTCCTGAAGTGGGCTCGAGCCTCCTGATTCCCACCTTGGATACGTGCTATTGACAATAATAGGGTTATAGAACACTCTCCGTCTTGTCTCCATAATTATTTCTCTCAGATTTATAAATTTATTATCTTCACATTACTCAAGACGCCAAAAATCTAATTTTATCTAGTGTAAATTGAAAAATTTCCTGGGGGCGGGGGGGGGGGGGGCTCGAGCCATCTCATTCCCACCTTGGATACGTGCTATTAACAATAATAGGGGTATAAAACATTCTCAGTCTTGCCTCGATAATTATTTCTCTTCTTAAATTATTTTCACATTATTCAAGAAGCCAAAAACCTAATTTTATCTAACGTAAACTGAAAAACTTCCTGGGGAGAGGGTCCAGTCTCCTGTGCCCCATCTTGGATACGTGCTATTATCAATAACAGGGTTACGGAACATTCTCAGTCTTGCCTCGATAATTATTTCTCTCCTTAAATTATTATCACATTATTTTATTTCACACCACAAGAAGCCAAAAACCTCATTTTATCTAGTGGAAACCTAAAACTTTCGGGGGGGGCTCGAGCCCCCTAAGCCCCCCCTCTGGATACGTGCCTGCAAACAAGGGAGATCGGCCAAAATCCAGAATTGCAGGACTCGGCATCAATTCCGAACCCTCATTTGTCACGCTAACTTCATAAGAGGCCACCAGATGTCAACCCAATCTGTTTTAGGTTTGAAATGCTCTGGATCACAAGCTTAGCTTATTTTCGATGCCATGCACAGCTGTATGACGTGCAGATATTTGCTTTGCTTTGCTTTCACCAGAGAAAGGCAAATAGATTTTTACGCATCCCTTAGTGCAGTTGCATCTAAGTTAAATGTACCGCGTGAACTTTATTGGCATTATACATTATATAATCAATAAAGTAATTTTTCTCGAAATAAAAATATTATTGAGAGGAAAGTTCTGTTCTTTTCGAACACAGTAAAGCAAGTTGGGCTTGGATCTACTGTATTCATCGCATCCACTGGTTATTGAGCCCGGGACCATTGTCTATTCCAATTAATATACATACTGTTAATGATTAGTATTCGAAAATTGATTTATTGGGGTGAACTTTGTGGTAAGCGTCTCCATCAACAATCTACCAAAATCTGTGAGATACTGTGTTCACTCAATAATTATTGATTAAAATCAAAAGGTAACGACAACCGTGACTAACCGTTTAATCTTTACGAATATGAATTTTTAAGATTCAACTTGGAAAAAAAATAGCAGAATTTTCATACTATGCTTATTTTACGTCGCTCTTCTTTCTTCTTAGGTTAATCGCGACGATGGAAATGAATGATGATTATGTTACAATTGATGACCACTCAAAGAAAAACACCCACGCACTATGAAATTTGTACTATTATTCTTTTTAAAGAATTTAACCTCCATTGCTCTTCACAAAGTGCTTTGCAAACTGAGATTTATTGTGTAACTCTTTGTATTTAGACGAATAATATCTTCTCATTATTCTATTTCATTTCACACATATCCATTTTGAACCTGGCAACCCTGAAATTACGTCTATTTCTATTGGTAAGCCACCAATATTTTGTGTAATTTGGATTCCATAGTATAAAATGTCATTGTCGTGAAACGTGATGAACGCCGTATAGTGGGATGCTTAAGTATTTCGAAGCAAATTGTCCATCGTCATGCTTATTGCCTTTGTTTTACGAAATGAGATATTCGAGAATTGAAACAAAACGCAAGAATAGCTAATGACAACTTCTGTACCAGCATACATAAAAAGCCAGTACTTATGTAAAAAGAGGATCTAAAACAACAAAATAATGAAATTTGTCCTTGGCAATTTACCGAGCAATACTTGTGCATCCCACTGTACAAACGTTTGAGGGAATTCAGTCCAAAAATGTATAACTCTGGCAAGCCTTCATAATCTAGCAACCTTCATGTAAATTCAGTAAATTGCTCTAAATTGTAAAGTGTGATACTCGTACGAGGTCGTAAAACAGTAAACTAAACTTCTTCTTTTAATCAATTGTTCTCGATTGCTTTACAGTGTTGGCAACCGTGGTAATAATTCCCCAATACCGTTCTCCTCCAAATAGAAAGGCTTCTTACCGTTTTGGCAGAATCCGCAGAAACCAGAAAAAAAGTTTTAAAAGGAGGCAAATCTACATGTTCTTCTTTGGAAGGATATTTACAACTTCCAAAACTTTTTCCGTGGTTATTTTTCTTTCGCGCTGACACTTACGACACTTGGATAATCGCAGCGCTAAAAGAACGTTTAGTCTTTCTGATGGGGAAAGTTCCTTCGTCTTCTCAACCCTCATGGGTGCCATTTCTTTCATTCTCCATCTCCTATTTCACAAACTTGTAATAAAACAGTGTTTTGCAAGTAAGGTGGATGTCAAGGGTATTTCGCGGAGAAAAGGAAAAGCATAAAATATAAAGTCCATATTTGCAGAGGAAAGTGAAACTTTTATTTTGATGTGCATTTAATTTTCCTCTTTCTTAAGAACTACTTTGTTGTTTCGTCTATGCTGTCCCGGGAATCTGTGGAACGAGCGAGCGAAAACAAGTCTTATAATGAATAACTATTTACAGAATCCCATATATTCCTTATGGACAAACAACTTCAAGTTACGGCTAATCAAATGGATGTTTCGACTTTTCCCACCACGAACAAAGTATTCAACCTGACATCTTTCAGTTCATGCGTTTTCCTACACCATCGGAAGTGTGATATTCCCAATAGAACAAGTAAAATAATACTCCCATAAGCGTAATGCTAAGTTTTCTCCTCCTCCTACGACCACCCAGCGCACAGACCTCTCTTTCTCCAGCTGTCCACGGGGAAAGGACTGTGGGGGAGGAGCAGTTTTTGGTCCTCGCGTCTGGCTGGACATGGAAACTGTTCCTAGTGTCCTTAAAGTAGGATCCGCACCACTGTGTAATGCATCGCTATTATGTATCGAACCGGAAACTCCTTTATTACAAAGCGACAGCGTTATCACTCCGCCAATTGGAAGACGAATGTATTGTGTGTTTTTGTTCACTGTATGGAGCTACATTTAGAAAACATTGTCCAAGGGAACATATTTTTTACTTTCACACTATTGATAAGTGAAGTATCAATCCCGGGAGAGAGCCTTCCTGATGGCGTAGTTGTAACCTCGTCGCTTTGTAATCAAGAGGTCTGTGGTTCGATACCCGGCACATAGTGGTTCGGATACCACTTTAAATTACAGGTCCAGTTCCGATTAGCCTATTGTTTATAAAGTGACTTAAAACAAAAACAAAAATAATCCCGGAAAAAAAATATGGTAATATATATATTAAGTAAAATGTGGCGCCTAACATGGGGCTAAATACTTGTACCAGAAACATTTCTTCCCAGAATGTATTGAAACGAGCCAATAAACGTGTTAGATTTCTGTTCGTACTTTAGTTTCTACAGCTACTGACTGTCTTCAAACGACCCTTCGGTTCCAACGGTACCCTAACATATATAACTCCTAAAGGGAATTAACACTTCATTTCCTATGCTGCATTACCCATTACTGCCATTCCTGGTGATGCCTGCTCAAGACGAATAGTGAAGGTTCAATAAACGACGAAGGAAAGGGTAAAAAAGGACCGAGAGCGGGAAATAGGAGAGGTTAGGAAAAGGACGAGGAGGAAGAAGATTGATGCTCGTCGTTAAAAGTGAAGTCGTTAAGTCCTGAAAGGGTGGGGGCTATTGTTATCCACATTTTTGGTTACGAAGACGAGAAGGAAATGGAATTTCCAAAAATATCCTGACGGAATAGTCTGTGCGTGCAGAGGAAAGGGAAAGAAAAGTCATTTCGGACTATTTTTTCAGTGGCTTTCTAACTCCGGTTCTGATCTCCTTGAGAAGAATGAGAGGCCGCGGTGCGGGATTCGTAACCCACTTGTTCAATGTCGCTGATGGGGCGGATGGATTTCCTGGGCACAAGAAGGAGATCAGAGGTAGCTCAATGTGTGTTCAGATTATCATTAAGGGTAGCTTTTCTAAGTCTCGTGACCTTATCCATTATCGTCAGTGGTTAAGGATTGACCTTACAATTAACACGCTTTAAGTTCGATTCTCCGAAAGAGTTATCTAGCTCGAGTGCTGTGTTCCCAAAAATTCCACAGACTATACGACAAGCTTCGTGAAACGTTAAATGGAGACCTGTTTCCATGAATTTTGGATGATGTATCCATTAAATATGGATGAAATTTTTTAATTCGTACAAAGAAAGTAATTGATGGTAGAATACTGATGATATACCCATTATTGGCACAAAGAGGACTTAATAGTCCGCACCAATTGTTGCGGGAAAGAGAAACAAGAACATTGTCGAGGCATTCACATAGGGCTTACTCGAAATCTCAAGTCATCGGCGTAATTTGGGGCCTAACTTTGGAGGGGCAGAATCGAACCCGGAACTTAACTTTTGGGACAGAATCGATATGTTTTTCATCTCATAGCAATTGTGTCCATGGATATTAACTAATTAACTTTTGCATTTGCCAAATCACAAAATTACTCATTATTACTTTGGTCCTCAGATCCCAGTAGATTAACAAAAGTAAAACTTGCAAATTTTAATAAACCTGAAAGTTTGAGGTGGACGGCAAGCTCCCTTCCCACAAAGGTGCATCAGTTGCAGCTTATGCCCTTTAATATGTCAATGGACACATTTTGTATTCTGTGCGTATTTTAACAGGATAGAGTTATGTTTATTATGTAACAATGATATATGCCTATTATCTCAGAAATAAGTAAAATTACAAGCCTGTAAGTTGGTACATTCAAAATATATATGCAACTTAATTCTACAGACATTTTCCAGATTGGTTCTTCAATTTGTCTGTTTGCATCATCAGTCGAATGTATGGAAAATACTGCAGAAACAAAAACATAATTTTGTGGACGGAAAGAAACGCCAGGTGCTGGTATAATGGTATACTTAAAAATATCTAGTCTAGATTGCCAATGGGCGTAAATAATTAACAACAATTGGTAAGAGAGGAAACAAATGATGTAGCCGATTGCATCCTTGCTTTTAACTTGTTAAAAAAAATCTGTAACCAATCATGGCTGCTACTTTAGTAGATGAAACTGTAATTTCACTATAAGTTATAACTTAGCTTTTATGCATTTTCTTTAAACAATATATGCACTTTTGAATACAGGCAGGTGGACAGAGAACAATCAATTTTCTTTAATCATATTAATGAGTTTATTTTTTACAATTGACGATGCGTCATCTATCAGTACGGAAAGAAAACACTTACCGGAAGCGATACGTGTGAAATATTAGAGCATTTTTCTTCTTCCTTTTCATTACATTTAACTTAATCTCCCATTTGCTTGAATCTGCAGAGGAAGTAATCTTCCAAGCTTTTAAGAAAATTAATCTCTATTCACGAAAGTTTCTGCGTCCATTAATTAAAGACAAGAAATCGCTTCGACATTTGGATTTCCTCGGTTTTTTCAAAGTTTTCGCACGGTAAGCTCCTGGAAGGGGAATTCGTGAATAGAAGTCCATATCCCTCCCTGCAGGAACACAACATATCCTCGATTGTTAGATATAATCTCCTGGATTTCATGAATCAATTGAAATGCTTTTGGAAATTTGAAAAAAAAAAACAACATTAAAAATCCTTTTAATCAGAAGCGTCGATTAGGGGGGCTTGGGGGCTGTTGCAACCCCCCTTTATGCCTCTTTTGCCTCCGCACTATGCTAAACCTTATCTACAAAGGGAAAGTAAACTGTCCTTGCATAACCCCCGCCCCCTCCACTGCTTTTAATTATATGCATATAGGCTACAATCCAGTGGCGTAGGCGGGCAGAGTGGGGTTTGAGGCTTCTTCTTTAGTTGTTAGCGCTATGTTTTACTATAAGTTTGGGTTTATTTTTTAGGAAAGTTTGTCATGGCGAAGCGGAGCCAATAAGGCATTTCTTTCACTTTTTGACAGAGATTGATTGAATGACTGAATTGTTGATTTAAGCCCACTTTTGCACAGAAAGGCTAATCGGGACTGGATCTGAACCACTGTGCAATGTGCCTCCACCGGGTATCGAACGCGGGACCCCTTGATCACAAGGCAACGACGTTACCACTATGCCATCGACGAGGCTCTAAAATTTCATTGAAAATGGCTCCGCACTTTCACAATCTCGGTCATTTTTTGATGTGATGTGATCAGGACCACGCTCCGGCCGCCTTTACATTTTACCCTCAAGGGCTGACCCCAGGTATCCATTAGAGGCTGGGCAAACCCCAGAGCCACTTTGCTGTGAAAGTTTGTATGTGGATACTGTAACGAGCGTTTCTGCAAGTTACATAATGGGGCGTTGTCTTTGCCAAGAGAAGGAAAGCAAAACCAGGAAATAGGACTTGCGTCACTATCACTTGTCTCGTCCTCAACACGTGTGATACAGACCAGGCCCTTCCTTCCCCCCCAAAACTATCAAGGGCAAGGTTCCTGACAAGGCTACCTACAGGAAGTTTGGTGGTTTAGCTCAACAAGGCCAGAGCCTTGGCCGTGAATATTCTGGGGGGCATCCCTGACGATAAGCTCGAAGTCTACGGACCACAAGCCTTCGTCAAGGCCAGCAAGGCCATACCCCCCCCCCCCCAGAAAGGACTGTCAGCCAAAATAACCACAAGGTTGCGGTATACTAAGTTGGGTTGGGGAATTGAGACAAGGACGCCACGTCAATAAATACTACGAGAATCATAGATCGGGGCTGAGTCCAGATACTCCGAGAGACGACAAGAGGCCGCGCCATAGCTCGCTGCTCCTATCTTAGAGGGTAAGCCTCAACTTAACCAAGTGGTGACACTTGGGACTTATTACTTATAGGAATAGCTCAAGTCACTAAATGGCCATAGAGATAAGGAGTTAGTCTATAATCACTACTGTTAACCATTAGAATAATAAATAACAGATATATATATCAAACGGGTTGCTTATTAATGTCTACCATCTGATAAAATAGTCCCCCTCGTAACGCCAGACACCCCACAAGCGTTACAATACGTAGTATATCTTGTTTACAATTTATATTTCGAGACGCGAGACCAGATTGACTTGTGACCTTTGAGACCAAGACGAGAACGAGTTACGAGGGTAAGTCATTAATAACAGGAATTTTATTCTAAACTTCATGGAAGTTTATGCTGCGCAGGCGCATACTGCTCGATCGTCACGACACCTTTATGGCTTGTTGCTAAGGAACCATTTTGAGTCCAGAAATACAATTTTTCGTTGTGCATAAATCTCCATGAAGTTTAGAATAAAATTCCTGTTACTTAATGACGACCTATCATCCGTACCTCGAAATGGAACATAAATAACTCAAAAACCTGTCTGAAGCAGTACTAATGAAAGTAACACAGTCTTGCTTGAGTTCCTTTAATCCCAAGCACAAGGGAATCGCAAACATGGAAGACCTGGTATCTGCGTGGAGGTTCCACCATCTTCGCATGTCCTTACTCGGCTGTAACCGAGAAAGTTCTTGGAGGATGAACTTCCTAATGTGATGAGTCTCCCACTGTGGCCGAGAAGAGCGCTCTCTCGGGAAATGATGCACCATTAGCGTTTCCTTCAGGATTCTCTGTTTCAGAGGATGCTTTCAGAGCTGAAGCTGAAACTTCACACCTGAAACTTGAAACTGGCGAATCTCCATTTACCACTAAGAGCTTTCCCTCGACTCCCAAGTATATCTCATATAACTAGTTTGTTTGGTTCAATTGTTGTTTTCAGTTCACTTTTTTTACACAGTAAGGCGAATCGGGACTGGGCCTACAGTTTAAAGTGGGATCTGAGCCACTGTACAATATGATTGATTTGATTTGTTTTCCTTCGCATTTCTACCAATTTTGGCTAATCGCGAAGGTGAGGTATCCGCGGTGGTCTACTCTGTAGGGCGTCTGCCTGCCACGCGGCGGACCCGGGTTCGATCACCGGGATTTAAAGTCGGAATTTTACCAACCTTGTCCCCGCACAAAGCGGCTGTGGGGCTCACCCAGCATCAAATCAATGGGTACCTGGGGTGTAGAGGCGGCCGGAGCGTGATGCTGATCACACCACCTCCAAAAAAAAATGGCTGAGATCAAAAATGTGTGGAGCCATACCCCCACATCTCCTAAACATGCCTTCATGGCACGGTGATATATGCACGGGTAACTTTACCTATCACGAATATGAGGATGAAAGGTGATGAAATGGATGAAAGGACATTCACAAACACAAAAGGCCTACACAAGCCCCAAGGGAGATTATACTGGCCATAAGTCCAGACGCCAGAGCCTCGTTAGTCTGTAAAATGCAGTCCAGGCTGTACTACGTGGAAGTGAGGTTGACATTTTGGTGTACTACGTGGAAGTGTAACCCCTTGCACCCCTGTGCAATATGTCTCCACTTGATATCGAAAGTTTCGTTTAAGTGGCGTAGTCGTACAGCAAACAAACAGGTTGAAATCCCTTTCGCTAGCACAGTTCTTTTTCTTTATATAGTACCGGGTGGCCCATAAGTAGTAGACCACACTTTGAATCGCCATAACTTCTATCAGAAGTGCATTTTCTGACAGGTTTAACTTGTAACATGTAGCAGAAGTGCCATATTGCAATGTTCTAAAGATGATCCTAATCGCCGCCTTCAGTTTGCTGAATAGTGGCTCACCAAGTTGGAAGAGGATCCACAGTTGGAACAGAGTGTGGTGTGGACTGATGAAGCCGAATTTCACCTGTCCGGTAGTGTAAACAGACATAATTGTGTTTACTGGCGTGACCCGGCACATGGTCTGGGGAGCTGTTACGTACCAAGGTGTCATTGGCCCTTTCTTCTTTGAAGATGGCGTCAATGGTGAGAATTACCTGAAGCTCATTAGGGACACTGTTTACCCTTTACTACAACAGAGACACCACTTGGATCAGTTGTGGTGGCAGCAGGATGGAGCTCCCCCTCATTATGCAACAATTGTACGGAATTGGTTGGACCAGGCATTCCCCGGAAGTTGGATCGGACGTCGCGGGTCAATTGAATGCCCGCTCTCCTAGCCTCACCCAACCAGACTTTTTCCTGTGGGGGTATTTAAAGGATAAAATTTATTCCCGCAACATCAACACCCTACAGGACCTGAAGGATGTGATTACTGAGGAATTTACTGCTGTTCCTCATGAACTGTGTGTCTTTGCGATTACAGGCCTGTATTGACGCTGATGCAAGTTGATCACACAATGGAAAACCGATATTAAAGAGTCTTTGAGTTACAAAATAAACCATCTGTTTTCTTTTCATGCCGACTCTACTAGAAGTTACGGCGCTTCAAAATATGGTCTACTACTTATGGGCCCCCTGTATAAAAAAAGTTTGAATTGACACAAATATGTTGACTGAAGCAACAAATTAAAGGTATGTCAAAGGTGCATTATAACGATGTTCATTTGCCGCAAATCTCTGCTGCCACTAGTGGTGAGACAAGAACATTATTTCTCAGGCCGTCTCTGTAAATGGACGTTTCCTTCATATCTCCCCGTAGCACTGCGCCGCGTGTCGTTAAAGACGACACGGGTGCCTGAAAAACGATGCTAAGAGCTTCTAGAGACCTTAGATCTAGTTAAAGCTGTTTTATTGAACGCAGAAAACTCGCTATCGGCGCCTGCAGACACAGAAATCAAGGCTACCGAAACAAATGCTCTCACTATCTTCTTACATTCCAGCAGACCTCCGTGGCGGAGTGGTTAGCACAGCGCGCCACGACGCCGGGGGTCCCAGGTTCGGGTCTCGGCCCCTGGGCATGGGAGTTCTTTGTGAGTTTCCTTCATCACTCAACCTCTTTGTCGCGATTCTCAAAAATTGGCAGAAGTGTGACGCTAAGTAACAACAATTTTAAAAATCACACTCTTTTCAAAGGTTATAAAGAATTAATTCTATGGGATTCAGAAACGATTCAATACTAGTGATGTTATGAAAATTACAGAAATCTAATTATTATTTTGTCACATGACTGATAATAATCATCTATTGTTACTTAGTGCTGATCGCAGTTTCCTGATAAATGCATATTGTATATGCAAATCATATATATAAACTGTTTGCATATGTTAGAGCCAAATTGTATTTTATTAGGTGCATTCAAATGAAAAGGTCCATTTCCTTGCAGAAACTTTATTACAGTAGTTGACTACACATATTCACCGTATAAGGTAAGACACTGGTCCCACTTTGAAACAAGGTTATGAATTCCTTGGTAGAAGAAGTCCTTGTGCTGGGAATGAAACCATTCCCTGACAGCTTCCTGAGGCTCAGGACTCGAGGCAAAGCGTCGTCCTCTGAGGTGTTTCTTCATAGGTCCGAAAATGTGAAAATCACATGGACTCAAGTCAGGACTGTAGGCAGGGTGGTCTAGCACTTCCAAATGGAATGATTGCAACATATCCTGTGTCTGTCTGGCTGTATGGGGACGAGCATTGTCCTGGAGTAAAATGATGCCTTTGCTGAGTTTTCCTCGACGCTTATTCTTGATTGATGTCCGTAGACGATGCAGTGTTTCGCAGTACGCGTTTGCGTTAATTGTGTGTCCCTCCGGAAGGAACTCCACTAGCAGTGGCCCTTGGTCATCGAAAAATACTGTCATCATAAGTTTGCCGACTTTAGGTAGTGACTTGCTTTTCTTTGGTTTTGGTGATCCTGTATGCTTCCATTCCATGCTGTCCCTCCTTGATTCTGGCTGGTAATACGGGCAGATGGATTCATCTCCAGCAATGATTTTGCTGATAAGGTCCTCACCTTCATTCCTGTATCGCATCAAATGAGCCAATGACATTCCCATTCTGCACATTTTTTGTTCCTGTGACAAACACTTTGGCACCCATTGTGCGCACACTTTCCTGTAACCCAGTCTGTGCCTCACAGTGTCATGCACACTACCCAATGACACGTTCACTTGTTCGCTAATGGCTGCCAGGGATGTCCGTCTGTCTTCCTGAATAAGGTTGTCAATAGCAGTCACTGTCCAATCAGGAATGCGATTTTTCAACTGTCCCGGCCGAGCATCGTCCTTCAATGTGTTTCGTCCACCACGAAAACGCCTACACCATTTTCTCACTGTTTTGTCCGATACACATTTTTCATACACAACTTTCATTCTCCTATGAATGTCCGCTGGATGTACTCCTTCCGCATGAAGAAACCGAATGACACCCGGCTGTTCTTCCTTGGACACGTCCCTTAATGGCAGCTCCATTGTTCAGCACAGCGTTCCAGCTGGAGGGAAGAAAGTGAAGGTGATTAGATAACGGACACGTGCTACCTGGACACACTTGCGCATGCGCAGATGCCTCATTACTAAAACGTCACATATACCTGTGGGTATACAAAACACATGAAATTACTGTCTCGTATAAAACGCCTTTTCAGAAAAAATGAAATGGACCTTTTCATTTGAATGAACTAAGTACATCTGTGCGTTGAGTGTATTCTTCTTCCTCTTCTTGTGGCGCTACAGTCCACTGATGAACTTTGGCCTCCTCAATCTCTACCTTTTGCCACAACTTTCCAATTTCTATACTGGAGCTTCCGAACATCCTCATCCACTCCATTCACCCATCTTAATTTAGGCCTTCCTCACTTCCTCTGTCCACCTGGGCTATTCAACATCACTCTCTTTGCAGGGTCACTATCACTCATGCGAATCACATGACCTGCCCATCTTAATCTTGCCGAACTGTTGGTTCTTGATATAAGTCGTAGCGCTCCTTATTAAATCGTTTTCTCCATTTTCCATTCTCACATACTGGTCCCAATATTCTTCGTAATACAGTAAAAACTGCATATCCCGGAACCTCTATAAGAAGGAAACCTGTAAATACGGGGGAAAAAGTCCCCAGAACGGACCGATTTTATACCTGAAAATGACCTGCTTAAGGCGGAAACCTCCTTAACGCGGAAACGGAACATCATTTAAACACCAACGAGATGTTTTTATTCTCGTTAAGACGGAAATTTCTTCCTTTATTTTATTCGCTCGCAAGAAAACAATGCAATACTGTAAGTGGAACACGCCTCTGTTGCCACTCGCTTATCGGTAACATTGTCGATATGAAAGAATGCGCTACAATACTCATAGCTGTTACGATTCCGTTTCTTTCTTTCATCTCTTACCCTCTTTCTCCACCTTTCTTTGTATATTTCTCCTCTGTTCTTTCGTCATCTTTCTATTTTTCTTGTTATCTCTCTTTGTTTGTTTCTTTCTTTCTTCACTTTTATCTCAATCTTTCTTCACCTCTCTTATTCCATCTTTCAATCTTTCTCTTTCCCTCTATGCACATCGCGCTACGACGCCAGGGGTCCCCGGTTCGAATCCTGTCATGGGCATATATGTTTGTGAGTGTCCATTTTACTTCGCTTTTTGTGCCACTTTTGGCTAATTTGCGAAGATGGGGATGAGTGATGATATGATGAAATTGATGAATGTATCGCATTTTTATTCATGTACGTACATGCATTAGTATTCTACATTATAAGTAATGCGGAATGTAAATCTGTCTTTCCATTATTTCCTGCAGCGCTCTATACTGTATTTAAAGTCAACCCTGTATAAGAAGGAAAACTGTTAAGGCGGAAAATTTTGCTCGGAACCATCATGTTCCGGGATAGACAAGTTTTACTGTATCTTTCTTTCAAAGGTCTCTACCAGCTGTTCCTCTTTCCTTGAACTGTTGAGTGTATTATCTTCTCAATAAAATAACTTCCTACCTCCCCTCCGCCGAGCTCAGTGGCGGAGTGGTTATCACAGTCCGCTACGACGTAAGCAGTCCCAGGTTCGAACCCCTCCTGTTGGAAAAGAACTGGGCAGTCTATGCAGCTATGGTGACATTGTGGGAGGTTCTATATAGCACTGGACAGTCTATAGATGATAACACAGGGCCGCATGGGTTCTGTTGTTTATATAATTTTGGGTGTTTTACATGCATTTGAACTTGCTGATGCTGAAACTGGCATTAGTTTTCTCACATCACGCAAGAATTTTCTACAATTCACGATTTTTATATGTGGGTTGTGGTATGCACGTTTCAGTGCAATTGAAGTGATTGTCGCTAGATGTCACTGGTACGTTTCAAAATTATTCAACAAGTATTAAAGACGATGAAGCTTTAAATACAGAGAAGGTTTGTTTTATTTAAATTAATTAATATGTTTCTTGCCTAAATACTGAAAATAATACTCTGTAAAACATTGATATATCATTTAAAATTAATATTATATGTAACTCTCAAAAGTCCTAATTTGCATGGTGTGGCCATGGCATCTCGTGATTGAATAGCCCAGATATGTTTTGCTACATCTGCGGTGAATTTGTTCCCCGGGTACAGAGACAGGAAATTACAAATTTTGTAAGATCATATTACGCATACTTTAAAATGAAACTGGGAGATCAAGATAAATCGTAGGTCCCACACAAGGTATGTAGATCATGTATGGAATCTTTACTTCTGTTCCTGTGAAATTGTAGGTCGAAATATTAGAAACAAGAAGAGGATAGTGTATCCCAATATTCCCTCTGCAATGAGACCTGTGTTGCATGGTCCAGACTTGCCTGTACCGACACCTCCATCAAGTCTTGAGTGTGTAAGTGATCCTGGTTCACTAAGTGATTCAGTGGAAGGAAGTGAAATGGAAGATGATATTTATGACCCCCCCCCCCTCACGGATCTTGTGACCCTATACCGTTCACTCAAAGCGAACTCAATGATTTAGTTAGAGACCTAAATTTATCTAAAGAATCAGCTGAGCTTCTTGGTTCCAGACTTAACGAAAAGAACTTGCTGGCTTGTGGAACAACATTTTCCTGGTACAGACACCGAGAAAAAGAGTTTGTGCCTTATTTCTCGAAACAAGATTCTCTAGTGTTTTGTGGTGATGTGTCCGGTTTGCTGACTAAGTTAAATTTTCCTTGTCTTTGAACTGATTGCAGGCTATTCATTGACTCGAATAAAACAAGTTTAATATTTGTTCTGTTACATAATGGAATGTGTAATATTGCTCATTCTGTGTCACTAAAAGAAACCTACAGCAATATGCAACTTGTTCTTAATAAAATAAAATATGAGGACCATGGTTGGTTGGTGTGTGGTGATCTTAAAGTTTTGAGCATTTTACTTGGACTACAATATGGATATACGAAAATGCCATGTTACATCTGTGAGTGGGATAGTAGGGCACGATATTACCACTGGGAAAGAAAAGAATGGCCAATACGGAGAACGTTGAACCCGGATTCAAAGAACATCGTACAACAACATTTAGTCAGTCCTGAGAAAGTTGTACTTCCTCCTCTTCATATCAAATTAGGGCTGATTAAACAATTTGTGAAGGCACTTAACAAGGAAGGACAACGTTTCCAGTTCATATGCAACAAACTTCCATCCCTGTCGTACGGCAAAGTGAAAGAAGGTGTTTTTGTTGGACCAGACATTAGGGAATTAATGAATGATAAAGACTTCGAGGAAACAATGACTGTAGCTGAAAGAGATGCTTGGATAGCATTTAAAAGTGTAGTGTTGAACTTCTTGGGGAACCACAAAAGTCCTGATTACAGAGAAGTTGTTGAGAATATGTTACTTAAATTTCAAGAGCTGGGTTGCAACATGAATCTCAAATTACATTTTTTGCATTCACACCTTGATAACTTTCCACAAAATCTCGGTGAATTAAGTGAGGAACAAGGCGAACTGTTCCATCAGGACATGAGGGATATGGAGAAAAGGTGTCAAGGACATTGGTGCGTTAGCATGATGGCTAACATAATACTGTTGGGTATTGTACAGAGAAACGCCAGAAGAAAATCACATGAAAGTTAGGAAAGCTTACAGAAGAAAGCGTGCTAAACAGTACTGAAAAATATGTATTGTGTAATGATTTTCTTGTGTGTATATTATATACTGCTATATGTCGTTTTCTATATTATATGGGTCCTTTGTGTCTGTCTATATTCATTTTAAAATAAACATGTTGATGCGTTTAGTGTGATAAGCTACTTATTCTGATTGAAAAAAAGAAAAATTATAATAAAACAGTATGCAATATTGGACAAAGCCCAAATTTTGAAATTTGATTTGTAAGAAAACCTTGCGTGATAGAGAAAAACGAATTTCATATTCGTGATCAGCATGGCACAAATAATAAAGTTCACCTACTAAACAAAAAACAACATTAAATTGAATTTAATTTGCGGCCCTGTGTAATAAATTTCGCATGTCAAATAACGTTGCCTTAAAATATTGTCCAATTGTATCTTGTGAAGTAAAACTACTTTTTTTTCTGAGTATAAACATATTCTCGCCGAAAACAAATGGAGTTTCAACGTTGAAAATTTGAGATAAAATGTCGTAATCAAGTGCAATCATGCTCTGTAATTAATATAAATTTTCTTTCATTTGTAAAGCAACAGTCAATAGTAAACAAAGAGTGTGTGGATTCAGAACTTACACTTGTACATTTAATACATGCTAACATGCTAAATCGTATGAGCTGAAAAAAAGAACAAATATGTACATGAAGGTTTTTTGCAGTAACTGAAAGAAACCATTTAAAGTGCATATTTATTTGCATATTTTGCACTTTTTAGTGCATATTTGCATGCATATTTGAGGTATTTTAAACTGCATAACTATCCGGGACCTACATACAAAAAATTACATATGTCTATTTCACAAAACTCTGATATTATGAAATTTTATTTACAAATCGAAGACACAATATCCGGTTCTATTGAACCTTTCCTATTTGGGTTCCATCTCTAACAACTTCTATTTGTAGTTTTAGTACCTTCGTCACGCATACGAACTAGCAAGAAGTAGTAAATATCATAGTTATTTTCTCCCCGGAAGTTAATTTTCATTACTGTTACAAGCAAGCCGTGAGCACTGAATGAATAAAACCAAAAACTTTTTGCAATTCAAGAGGCTTGGAACCTGACACTTTCTGGATTGCAGCGAGCGCATTCGAATGAGATTTCGGAACTGCATTTCTTTCGAGGCTGTAAAAATCCAAGTAATCTAATATACATGAATTATTCATCGTTTCTCTCTCCATTAGGGTGCACGCTGTTTGGTCCATCTTGCAAGGAACAAGTTGAAACGAGAGTTTTTCTTCTCGAATCTCTGAAACCAAGAAAAAAACACTGAAGAAAAACTGAAGGAAAGAGTATCTTTGCGCATGTAACCAGATTCTGTGTTGTTGTCGTTGATCGTAGACATTCAATCAGCTGGCTTGCTCCTCCTAAAGTTGCAAGTTTAATTTTGAGTACAGTCACGGACACGTTTGTGTTGTAACAACTCCCCTGACTTTTAATAGGATCATTATAACCCAGAATTGTCCGTGACTGTACCGGTACAGTTGACGCAGGTGCCTGGGCCTCCTCGATGGCCTAGTGGCAACGTCGTCGCCTTGTAATCAAGGGGTCCCGGGTTCGATTCCATTGGAGGCACATGGTGCTTCGGATCCCACTTTAAACTGTAGGTCCAGTCCCAATTAGCCTTTCTGTACTTAAAGTGGACTTGCAAACAAACTGTGAAGGCGCGTAGACTTATAAACCATTCTTCGAGCAGGTCTCATCTCCTGGAAGATATCAACTCGGGGCAAGCCCCGGCACCTACCGATCTGTTGAATGAGATGAGTCAAGGGAAGGACTTATAAAACCTTTTCCTGCTCCCCAAAAAGTAGGCACTATTTAGGCTGGATAGTTCGATGAACTAACCGATCTCCAACTGAAGGCACGTAGTGCAGGTAGGGCCCCAGATATTCACAATCTCAGCGATTTGTGGAGATGATGTGATCAGCACCAAGCTCCAGCAGCCTTTTCCCTTACAGGAACCCATTTACAAGAGGATGAATGAACACCAGAGCCGCTCCATGCAAACCCCTGCTTGGTAAGTTTCCACTTAAAAATCAAACACCCTAGGAAACAAAACCTGGGACTTCCGCATAGCAGTCAGACGATCTACAACCCCCCCCCCCCGCGACTCTCTGCTATATACAGGGTGGAGCATTTTCGACTACCTATTTTATAATGAAGACAGATGATTTGCTGATTACATTTACTTTCATTATTCATTTCTATAACAAACATCGCACCTTTGGATTACAGAAAATGTATACACACAATTATTTCCTGAAAATAACATATTTCAAATGACGTCCCTGGCAGGCAACACATTGTGCAAGACGGTCTTGAAAGCTACGCATGACCCATGTTCTCTGGTGTTCTGGCTGTTCTTTTTCTCCCATGCGGTTTATTTTGAACACTTCCAACTTCACGCCATTGTTTCCACCATTCATTGATTGTTTTCCTGTTAGGAACTCGACCACGGCATTGTTGATCACCATACTCCCTGCGGAATGCAAGCTGGACCGCTACAATTGACTTCGTCAACACGAACTGATCCACACAAAATATACGTTGCTGTAGAGGCCAACGTTCCATTCCTACTGAAATCCAAAGTCCCAGTGTACACGAGGCAGGATGAAACCGCCCTCCCAATGCATCTGTTTTGCAGTGTTGCCAACCTCAAACTGTGTAGTCGAAAATGCTCCACCCGTACATGTAATGAGAAAAGTAAAAAAAAGAAGTAATGTAGGAGTTAACAGTATTTGATGCTGTATTAGAATGACACATACTACAGAGAGTTTCGCCACTGACGGTCTCTCTTTGGAGACAGTGTGGAAATGGGTGCTCTTTGTGAGTGTCTCTTCAATTCATTCTAGTCATCATTCATCCTCATCGTTGCAATGGGACCAAAGAAGCAGAACAGCGACTTAACGTAGAAAATACTACTACGTACAGCTTGACCAAGAGAAGAATGCCCCTGGGCTCATAAGTTATCCATCAAGAGGCAAGAGGCACAAGAGGAGAGGAATCGAGAAGACAAACGAAAAGACTGTGTACTTTTATTTGCTGGAAGCATTCTTATCTGAGAACTTTCATATTTCTCTTCTCATTTTCAGGTTTTCTCTCACATTCTTCCTTTCTTTCTCTTCTCCCACAGTTATTTTATCTTTCTCTTTTTCCTTCCTCATTCTCTGGTGTTTCCTCTCTTTCTTTCTCTGTTTTTCCTTCCTTATCTTCTTTTTCTCGATTTCTTTCTCTACTCATTCACTGATGTTCTCTCTATTATTTCTATTCCTTCCTTCTCTTATTCCTCAGATATTTTCTTTGTATTTTCCTTTCTCTCCTTATTTTCTGGTTTTCTCACTCTTTCCTTCCTTCCTTCTCTTCTTTCTCAGATATTTTCTCTTTGTCTTTTCCTTTGTCTCCTCATTCTCAGGTTTTCTCACTCTTACCTTCCTTCCTTCTCTTCTTTCTATATTTTCCTTTGTCTCCTCATTCTCTGATTTTCCTTCTTTCTCCTTCTTCCTCAATTATTATCTCTTTCTATTTGTTTCCCTCTCCATTCTATTGTTTTCTTTCTTTATTGGTCTCTATCTCTCTCTATCTGCCCTCCATCTCTTCTTCCTAAGTTATTCTCTCTTTGTAGTTTCCTTTCTCTCCCCATCCTCTGGCTTTATTTTTTTCTCATCTCTTCCTTCTCTTCTTCATCAGTTATTTTGTCTCTTCCTTTTCCGGATACTCGGATTTTGTCTTTCTCTCCCTTTCTCTCAAACACCGTTACCCAAGTTACTGTATTCATGCGGGCTCCTCATGAATATTTTAATCCCGCGTGAATATTTTAGCTGCGAAATCTCCGAAACTGGGACCCGAACACACTCTCTGTGCTACGGCGACCGCTCCAAATCGCTCGGGAAGAATTTTCGCAGCAGAAACAATTTTGCGAACCTGCTGTAAACACGTTGAACGTTCGGGGTTCTTGCGCCTTATGAGTTTGCGGGTGTAAGACCTCTCAGGATACAACTTTGCTGTTGCTGCCAACTTGTGGAAACTTTCCGTCTGTTCCATGTACAGAGCAAAAAGGAAAACGTGGACGTGTTTATAAGATAAATCATGACTGAATACCTCGCACAAAGTTTCGTCATAAAATTCGCAATTACCCGTGACACGTGTTTGCGAATATTAATTATGAAATTTCTCTTCGTCCTGTAGATTCTTAAGTGACACTGAACGCGCGAAGATAAAATTTGACGAACTGAAAAACATACTAAGTATGATTTATTTTGCAGCGTGTATGTACGCTTCCGTTCACATAAAGTGGCACATTTTATAAGGTTAGTTAGTTGATGTATGGCCACTTTATCTGAACAGGAGTTGTCAAGATGAGCAATGGCGTCGCAACAGAATTTTCTCTCTCCTCACTTCCCCGTTGCAAGCTACTGTGAAGCAATGACCTTAAAGAAGTGACACGAGATGGCACCACCAGACGCAGAAATTTGAAGTGAAGTTATTTAACTAAAATCCGAAAAGATGTTATCAAGAATGTGAGCATTTATTGTATGATATTACACTATAGTATATGTAAATACAGAATGCAATATAAAAATAGAACGAAGGGTTAAGAATTAATCTTGATTAAGTGTGCGCAAATGTAAATATGTATTTGGCATTAAATTATGAACAGACCACCTTTTTTTCGTAATCGACTATACCAATTATTCCTTGATACCAATCTATTATATGTCCAGAAAATAAATGCTCGGTTGATGGTGGCGTTGCAAGCAAAACTTCAAAGATGAAAAATTTTGAGGTCAAATGTGTGACTGAACACATCATTCCCATTTCATTTTTTTTTAAACCAACTTATTATCTTTTCTGTGAGTTGCATCCCAATAATAATAAAGATCTCCATGGGTGGCAGAAGGAAAAAAAATATATCGGTCTGGAAAAACAACTACATCTGAATGAAAATAAGCGAAAAGAAATTTGCGTAGCCAGTAGTGAAACAATTCGATAACTTACACGATAAGTAAATAAATCAATACCAACAGAAGGTGTAGGTATGTGGTTAGTGTTACAGCTTCACGCTCTGAAGGATGCGCGTTCGAGGCACCAACATGTATGTGTTCGAATCCGCATTTAGACAGTGATATAGACGCCTATTAAAAGCCTGTGAAGTCAAACTGAGAGTACATTTCGGTGCACACGAAAGACTGATAAGCTCTCCAAAAAGAGTGAATACTTAAATGGATAATAAACCTTCTAATAAGCCGCGGTGGCTCAGTCAGTCGGCCCCCGTGGCGGAGTGGTTAGCACATCGCGCTACGACGCCGGGGGTCCCGGGTTCGAATCTTGGCTCGGACATGGATGTTTGTGATTGTCTGTCCTGAAAAAGTCCTGAAATTGAAATATGAATGAAATGATATGAGTGAATGAAGTGTGATGGGGGAAGCTTCCGCATAGGGGCTTTCCTTTGTGTATATATATATACTATGTATATATATATATGTACACACATATATATATATATACTGTCACGTGCCAGTTCCAACGACACAATGAAAAATGCAAGGAAGAAATGTTTCCCGAGAGCGACGATAGATGGCAGCACGCTATATAAAGAAGAGCAGAGTTCATTGTAGAAACTAGGAGCAAAGAAGAGTGATTATATGTATTATAGTAAATGCAAAGGAAGAGTATAAAAATTATAGAAGGAGTAAATAAAATGTTGTATATAGCCAATTAAGAATATGCTCGTATATGAAACGATTACGAAAGTTAATAAGTTAGCAAATGAATTCAGAAATTGTATCTCTCTCTCCTTTTTGATCCTCTGGCGAGAACATCGTCAGCTTTTGCGTTTGTCCGTCCCTCGGTGGCGCTGTGTCCAAATTAGACGCCCCTAAGCACTTACGGTTGCGCTTCTTATTAGACGCACTGGGCCATAGGCAGCGCTTGCTGTTAGCGATCCTGGGCTATTCCCCTTTTGGTCGTTACATAGGAGGTTGCGCTATTGTTAGTTTAGTCGACCCTACTCTTTCTATAAGTATAGCTTGTATCGTTTGCGGGGAAAGCGAGCGCATATATGTAATAAATAAGATTATGCTTTAAAAGGAAAGACAATAAATTAGAAGAAAGAAAGGAAGAATAAGCCTTCTCAAAAATTAGAAAGAAGGAAAGAAGAAGAAGTATTTTCCTAAATAGAAAGAAGAAGAAGTTTTTTCCTAAAATTGTGAGGAAGAAAAGAAGAAGAAGCCTTTCCCAGATCAAAGGTAGGAAGGAAGAAGAAGCCTTTTCCCAGAAATTACGAAAAGAAAGAAGAAGAAGATTTCCTTCCAATTATATATATACAGGGTGCTCGGAAATTCCCCTTACAAACTTCTAGGGCAAGTAGAGGGGACTGAGTAGACAATATTTGGAATAGGAACCCATGTCCGGAAACGTTCCGTTTCCGTGCTACAACCATGACTATGTGTCGGAATTGCCTGTGTTGGTATGCAACCGGGTAGGTAGTACATGACGTCAGAAGATCACCTGATGGCACGTGACGTCCGTCGGGAACTGTGGTTTCAGCACGATGTCGCACCGCCTCACTTTACATGTGACGTTCGGAGACATCTTAACCGAAGATTCGGGCAAAGGTAGATAGGCCAAGGTGGTCCAACCGCGTGGCCACCACGATCGCCGGATTTAAACGCCATTGAACTATTTCTTGTGGGGTCGTTTGAAGAGTATGGTGTACGAGACTCCTGTAGACACAGAGGACGAACTGCTGGCAGGAGTTATGATCACTGCACAAGAGATTGACGGGACACCAGGTGTGATGGAGCGAGTGTACCGGAACATGATTCGTCGGTACAATGTGTGCAACGACGTTCGTGGTCGTCACATCAGTGCCGTATGCGACACATCTAGTGCAGAAACAAGTTGTTGCGTTCCACGGTCGACACAGGTGTTATTGTGAGCAATGAATAGTACGTTTATTTCTTGTTTCCTTGGCATTGTTACCACATAAATTTACTTGTATTATGGACTGAGTCGCACGTCATTTACTTCTGTACCTTACGTAACACCTCATTTGACATGGTTGTAATCACTGATTACACTTTAAGTCATCAGGTGATCTTCTGACGTCATGTACTGCCTACCCGGTTGCATACCCTCAGAGGTACATCCGACACATTGTCATGGTTGTAGCACGGAAACGGTATGTTTCCGGACATGGTTTCCTATTCCACATATTGTCTACTCAGTTCCCTCTACTAGCCCTAGGAGTTTGTAAGGGGAATTTCCGAGCACCCTGTATATATAAGAAGAATACAACCGACGTAAATTTGGAATCAGCATATATATATATATTTCAATGTATATACAAGCTTCGCTATATATTTTCTCTGTATTATGTAAAGTTTTCAGAATATAGATCCGCATTTAACTATATCCTCTTGGCTATAAAACGCTTTCTTATTTGGAATTCTCGAATAAAGAACCTATCCCCTGAGATTACGATATCTGTAGCCGTGGTAAATAACGCCTCTGATTACAATGCTAAAGGTCTCCGGTTCGATCCCGGCCGGTTTAAATCCGGCCCCGGCGCCCACCCAGTGTCGAATGACATGGGTACATGGGGGAAACCCTGGGGGGGGGGGGGAGGTAAAGACGGTCAGGGGCGTGATGCTAACCACATCGCCCCCACTCACGACCGGATCAAGATAGTGTGGGGCGTTATCCCCACACCCCCTATACGCCTTCATGGCGTGGTGCTAAGCACAGGGGAGCACTTTACTTTTTTTTTTACTGTATATCCATTTAAGTATTCACCCTTTTTGGAGAGCTTATCAGTCTTTCGTGTGCGCTGAAATGTACCCTCAGTTTGACTTCACAGGCTTTTAATAATAGGTCATAGTACGTAGAAAAAATTGGTCACATGACTTGATTTTTGATCGCTTAGCCGCCATATTGGATTCAAGATGGCGGCATTCGAATCTTTTAAATAGCCTGTTTCTCGGGTATTTCCCAACGGATTTCAATTTTTCTTTTTCATTTGATTCCTCTAAATAAGACATTCAATTTGTGTTCTTATCACTTTTTTCGTTAAAATCAAGAATAATATCATAAATTTGAAAAATATGAATTCCAAATAAAATTTACAATAGTATAGGCAAATTATGGATTATAGCTACATTTGTTGCATTGACATCTTGTCAAGTATTATAACTATAAATTAATTACTGGAATGATATATGTCTGTGAGACATTACATCTGAAAGATATAAATGTAATATCTTCGAGATGATCATGGCGGCATTGAAAGCATGAATTCTTCCTATTTAAACTTTAAGAATTAAGATCAGCGTCATCTGTTGCCAGCTTGCAGAATTGGAACCACAGCATGATTACATCTGTAGACATGTATGAGTATGATAGCTCAACTTGTGTTTCTCTGCCTGGAAATTTAATAACGCGCACATTACGTGGTGAAAGAACCCGTCATCATTTTTATGCACACCCTGTACATGAGAAACGGAATAATAATCTTATTTAGGGCATCTATTTCGTTCTGGGCCCTGTGTGGTAATTTCTAATTTACCGTCTTGTTTCTAAACATATCACTTTTTAAATTTATGCGTCAAACAATGAATATTGGCATTCCTATGCAATTTTTATTTACCTGGAATTGTCGTATATCGTAAAAGGTAAAGTGAAAAGAAAGCTAGCCTTTTCACATTGAAACATGAGACAATGTCGTATGGAGGCATGTGTAGGCAGACTCCACGCATTCACCATCTCAGCTACTTGTGGGGGTCAACAACACCACGCTCCGGTCATCTTTGCCCCTCAGATTTGACTCCAGCACTAACTTATTAGAGGATGAGCAAACCCCAGAGCCCCTCCATTCAGGTACACTCACCGGCAATAAAAATTGAATACCTTCAGCCTGAAATACTCGCTTCGCTGCAAAGCGTTATGTGTGTTGCCTAACTTTACGGCGATAAGATCAGTTTAATAGCAAATTTTCAATGGCAACTTTTACCAACATAACTGCATTCTAGTGTGAGCGGTATGTGCTATAAAATATTTTTCAAGTTCCATTTTTAACCTCCCTTTTAACACTTTGATTTTCCCCGAGTTCCTTACTGCTATCATTTGAAAGTATTGCTTTTTTCAATATTTCATACAAGGATGTATTTAGGGGGGATCCAGAGGGTCCGGACCCCACCCCCGAAATATTTTTCAAATACTAAAATTAAATAATGAAAAATATATTATTTTAGCATTTATTTTATAATTTCCTCTGAACTTATTGGAAGACAAGGATTATATTGGGACCATACGGTTTTGACGGACAGGAATGACGTATTTAGGGGGTCCAGGGGTGCGGACCCCCTGAAAAGACTCACCAAGTAGTAAAATTAAGTAATGAAAATATTAGCTTTTGTTGCATAATCAATGGTTATTAATTTCCTCTGAACTTTTAGAAGGCAAGGATTATATTGGGATCATACGGCTTTGAATGGCATTACAAAGAAGATTTATGTACACTACTACTCAATATTCATAAAATATTAATCAGAAGCTTACTTTTCTCCAAATGCGTGTAACATAATTTTTGTTATTCGATAAATATTCAATTATTCATATATTTCACATTAATTTCATTGCCAGCGCACTTGTTTTTATGTAAATTATTTCGATCTTAGGTAAGCTACGTAATGAATATGCGCTGTTATATCTCTATTGTTATACAGTCTTTTTACCTATTCGTGTAATAATAATATAATATTAATTTATGTATTAGTATTAATTTTATTTAATATAATTATTTTAATTTAAACATTATTATTATTATTATTATTATTATTATTATTATTATTATTATTATTATTATTATTATTATTATTATTATTATTATTATTATTATTATTATTATTCCTGAGACACTTGTTCGGACCCATCCCCCCGAAACATATTTCTAGATACTTGCCTGCCTCCGGTATGTGGGATTTGATCAGAGTAGTGTAGCTCATTCATCATTCATCCCCAACTAATGACATACTCGCTGCTCATGGAGAGAGATAATAAACACACACATAAATGGCAAAACACAACACTTGAGTTTTATGTCCTCAAGGACTGGATCAATATGGTAATGGAACTGTATACCTGTCTCTGTCTGGAGATGGAAGTTTAGCCGTGAGCAGTTATGACCGTGACTGTACCGTACTTCAAGTGTTTGGCTCGTAACTCGTTCAATCCTCGTACTGCCCCTCTCAATGTTCGCTCTAAAACTGACCAATGATATTTACTATGATCGATTTTACCAAAAAAAAAAATCCAGAGTCAGACCTGTAGCCTTTTCCTAGGTATCACCTGTTTATATGTTTACACTGCTGATGACCAGGAAGAGCTTAAGGGGAGGAGATATAGTTACACACCAATTATGCATTTACTTCAATATTGCCCGAATGGGCACTGCTACTAAACAAAAACCTGATTGTATCCAAGAGTATGAATTTCTCTCCTAGTTGCAAGTGGAAACGTTTTTTATGTTGATTTTTAAGCTGAACACGATGTTTAAAAAATATTATGAATAAGAATTTTCGGAATCCCATGTATTCCTTGTGGGAAATTAACTCCAACATCAAGTTACGGCTAATCAAATGGAAGTTTCGACTTTTCAGCTGGTGATATTCATCTTCAAACTGCCCTCTTCCCGTTGAAATATCTTTCTATTCCATCGAAAGTTTTATATTCCCAAGAGAACGAATCAAATAATACTCCCATATGATAAATGCTTTTCTCCTTGCCTCCTGGCAGTGTTGCCATACCTGATGCGCATAAAAAAACTAAATTTCACCTTAAATGGAGTTAAAACTGACTTTCATGGAGCTAGATTTACGAAGGCTGGATAAAGTGCCTTCTAGGGCAAAGGGGTGTGGCACTGCTATTATCGTTAACTCTAAATTGATGACAATGTATTCTTAGTTTTCAACATCTAGTTCTGGTGGCATCGCCCATCTCAATAATCCACCGATGGTCATATGAAAATAAAGAATTCCGTGATAGCAATATTATATAAATTTCACGTCAAACATTACACTATAAAGAAGTAGCTATGGAGATAAGATGGAGTGGTGCGACGCAGCCAATATAATAATATCACGTCACGTGCAAAATGTATAATCATGACAAAAGTTGGTCTATGTGGGCCAGAACCAGTGATGGGGCACGGAGGTGGACGTCCCAGTTCACAGCCGAATGAGTTCACCAAGGAGTCAGATCTGGCTCCAAGAGAGCTAAGTTGGCACACTACCACGGACGGAAGGGCTTGGGAAGACTCCCGTGGAAACTGTATCGCATGTCCTTAAGCAATGTCTGACAACGCATTCTTTATTGTCGAGTTCCTGTCTGGAAAATGATGGCTGAATAACTGAGATTTGGAGGTTCATTATATTGATATTTCTAATTATTTTGTAGCTCGTTACGATTTCTGGAGGGGCTGTAACTTCATCAGCTCCACCTGCGTACTCCAGTGCACGCATTATATTAGAAAAGTTTTATTTCTACACTGCATCAGAAGTAGTGCCATAACACTGCGAGTTTCTTTTCCAAAGGTACAACATTATGACCTATACAGATTTGAAGATATCAAGGATAGATGAAAGGTAGAAATTAGGGCTGACCCGATACTACTTTCAAGCTATATCCATATCGATACCGATACTCTTATAGATTCCTATAGATACCGATACTCTTATCGATTCCTATCGATACCGATACTCTTATCGATTCCTATCGATACCGATACTCTTATATATTCCTATCGATACCGATACTCTTATAGATTCCTATCGATACCGATACTCTTATCGATTCCTATCGATAGCGATACTCTTATCGATTCCTATCGATACCGATACTCTTATCGATTCATATCGATACCGATACTCTTATCGATTCCTATCGATAACGATACTCTTATCGATTCCTATCGATACCGATACTCTTATCTATTCCTATCGATACCGATACTCTTATCGATTCCTATCGATACCGATACCGATGCTTGAAAATTGTAATAAAAGCTGTTCAAAATATTGAGTAATATTAGTGGGTGAGTATTGCACTTCAAGCATGAACATCAATTATGCTTTAAAATATTGAAAAATTACAACAGAGTATAACAAATAGCTGTTATGTAATCAGGAAATACAGTTTTGTTTACGTAATATTGTCCTCCTCCGTGGCCGTGTGGTCTAAGGCGCCGTGCTTTGGGCTCCGACTGCGCGACGGCATGGGTCCAGTGTCTGGGTTCTCGGTCTGTGTATGATCAATGCTTTTATCAAGAATTGGAGGAGGCGCCATGTTTAAATGTGACGAAAATGTTGTTGTTAGGCTCACTTGATCAGTATTGCACTCTTGAGGTCGTTTTATAAATAACTGTTGATATATGATGTAAATGTGACCTGTATAG
Source organism: Lepisma saccharinum (assembly GCF_977018435.1). NCBI lineage: Eukaryota > Metazoa > Arthropoda > Insecta > Zygentoma > Lepismatidae > Lepisma > Lepisma saccharinum. The sequence goes on along the minus strand of NC_139247.1, from coordinate 41,385,760 downwards.
ACTCTGTCATATAATTTTTATCGTAATTTTAAGGTTTTTTATTTGACCCACGTGGTACTTTTAGAATGGCGTGTACATTCACGGTCTCCTTTTGAAACTGATAAACATCCTTATTATTGTACATATTAGTAAGGTTGTCGTCTCTAGAACGGAAGACTGGTTCCTATTCGAACCTTACCTCACACTACAAAAAGTGATAGGTGTGTCAGCCAACTTACTTTCCGAGCAACCCTCATACAAATGAATCTCACGAAGACACTAAATTCTCCGTCCCCTGCAAAAAAAGGGGTGAGGGAGAAATGTAGCTTCCAAAGTTAATTTTCTTTCCGTCAGGGCAAGATGACCCTTCTCCGTTTGTGAAAGGCCAATTTTGCAGGGAACATTAAACTGGGAGAATTACCCCCCCCCCCTTAATTTTTACGCGAGAGCCGAGGACTGACGTAATCCGACTTGTAATTTGTCCGATATGGCTTTCTTGTCGCCGCAGCTGTCTTCTGCATTATGGGCGATGACGGTAGAGCGCCGTAATGTGCGGTAATGTGGTAATATCCGAAGTACTGAGAGTTATGACGTGAAATTTTAATGTGAAGCCCTGATTTATACTGGAATTTGAAGATTGGTGTCGTGCATTCATCTTACAAGTAAGCAGTGGCGCCAACTTATACAGGCCTGTGGAGTTCTAGTTCACCAGTTACTATATAGTCTTTTTAGAAATAAAATCTCCGCTCATATACTGGTCGCATTTACAGCTGGGGGTTGACCTTCCTCTATTTCTGGCTCTCTCTGTTCCCCAATCGTGTTCGACGGGTGTCAACAACCTCAGTTACGAAGCAAAAGCTGTAGTGGTAACATCGCTCTCCCGAAGCAACTTTGCCAAGCGTACCTCTGTTCTTGCCAGTTGCATAACGACCTGCAGGTGGTAGTTCCGAAAACTTGTAACGATGCGATCATTACTGGATCCTTTTTTATGTTATAAATTGTGTATGGCTATGTATTCCTGTACTTTTGGGTTCTTGGCCGTTGGGGAGCGGTAAGTTTCCAGTAACGGTTTAGGTCATTAGCGGGGCCTATAAATAGGAAGGGCAGGGGAGCAGTCGGCCTCAGATGTTTGGCGGAGTACAGCAATGTAAGAGGTATCTTCTTCTCTAAGGGGAGTGGCTGGGCGAGCTTTCTTTCCTTACTATGTGAACCGACGGGGATATTAACTTTCTTTCTTTTAATACACACACTTGCTCTTTTCACGTTATTCCAATAGTTTATTTCATGTGGGAAACCGGGTACACAGCACACATACCTTCAGCCACCTTTTTTGGTACCGAGGGTTATATATTTTTTTTTACTCGTGGAGCCAGTGGCTACGCGAGTCTACACACTCTCTTCGGGAAGGGGGGACAGGGTACACCGGAATGTAATTTTGCGAATAACGGCCAAGAATTAACTTCTGTAAATATAATATGAATAAACCTATATATATCTAAAAGGAAATGGGCGTTAAGTTGTAATTTGAAGAGGTACGTGTCTATTGCCTAAACTAGCATCCACAGAACTTCAGGTACTGCAAGTTTTCAACCTCGGGACAAGGATTCAAAAATGTATGGTTGTGTATATTGTGTATGTTGCTGAGAATCAGCTTAAAAGCACAAACTATACCGTTACAAACTCATTGTGCAGGACCACGTGTGCAGTTGTACCATTAACCCCCGGAGAATTCTCTCGCTTTACGGTACGTTTAGCAACACTTACCGCGCTTTCCAGGTTTCACCAGCGTGCATCAGACTGGTGCACCAAAAATGACGTCGATTTCGGTGAACTAAGGAAAGCTTCACGCTGCAGCAAATGAAAGCTAGATTCAGAATGCGCGCTCATATTCACGTTTATTACGGAAAAAATCACTGATTGTGACTAAATCACAGAAGATATTTCATAAATATTATATATTTTCGCTTAACGACGTCTCATTTTGCATGTTCGGTACGGATATACGTGGTATTCTTTTGTAATGATATCGAATCATGCAAATGGATGCTTTCCTGCATGTTGCAGCAGAAGATGGACGAATGTTTTGATGCATCGGCATACTTTATTTCATTTTGCGTGGAAGTGAAGGAGTATTATTTAAAATGTCGACAGTTTATGCCTGCATGCAGTTTATTCGCCCTCCGTGCAACAAAATCGACGTGACATTCCGTACTATTGCCTACAGAACGCATATCACGAATCAGAAGCTTCAGTGCAGACGACGCGATTTTGATTCACCAGCCGCACCAGCTCTTGAGGCTGGTGTAAATTGATGACGTCATGGTTTAACCTGGTGAAAGCTTTGGTGCGCCCCGGTGAAAAACGGAAAGCCAAAGCGTGCATCAGCGGTGCACCAGCGCGTCCACCGGTGGATTCTGGAAAGCGCGGATTGTGTATCCGACGCTCACTTGTTTCGTCCCGCAAAGAGCCTTTGGTGCCTTCTGACTCGAAAATGCCCGATGTCAGCCGAATGAAATTCAACTGATCGCTGATTCGCTGTTTCCCAACCGCCAGGTGGAAATGCTGCCAGTATAATTCAACGAAGTCCTCCTCCGTAGCCGAGCGGGTTAAGGTGTTCACTCGTCTTGAGATCGTTCGCTGCGGGACGGTTCGAATCCGGCTCTGGTCGGAATTTATTCGGCCTACGTATAGGGCCGGTGGCAACCCACCATCGTGAGGAAATTGGGAAGCTCCGAGTGAGTGAGTGAGTGAGTGAGCGTAACCCGGTCAAGAAGACCTACAACAACGGCTGGGGGTTCGTCGGGCTGATCACCCGTCACCCCAATACTGGTCTAAGATCTCCACGCTATAACAGGTGACGGAGGAACAGTGTGGGAGGGATACCAGCAGTCGGTAGGTAAGCCAAGGCCCTCCAAGGGTTGCAGCGCTGTGGGTTATGTTATAATTCAACAAAAATTTTCATCATTATATTACATGTAAAGAATACTCATATCTTAAGTACTGACTGTTATCAAAATAATTCATGTACATTTGTTACATCTCCATACTCTCACGAATGGCGTACTGGTAACGTCGTAGCCTTGTAATCAAGGAATCCCGGGTTCGATACCCGGAGGAGGCACATTGCACAGTGGTTAAGATCCCACTTTAAACTGTAGGTCTAGTCCCGATTTGCCTATATGCGCATGTATAGTGGACTTAAAAAACAACAATTCAATCAAAGTCTTCTATATTATTTACACTATCCGTTGTAACATCAATATTACATGATGGCTACTCTAGGACCTTGATAAAATTCAAGTATAATTCCCGGTTTTCAAGGCTAACTTTCCAAAAATTCAAGGGTACGAACAGATGTATTCTCTATTTCAGCCTTACGTATTATCGCATCTCACCGCTCACACCCATCTTAAAAATAGTAAAATTTTTAAGATGGGTGTGAGCGGTGAGAGGCGATAACAATATTAACAATATTAAGAGTCTGTGCGATTCCAACTGATCCAAAAATTCTAATTCAATTCAATTAAACGGTACATATATTTAAAATATTTAATTTAAAGTGTGAAGTTTACATTTGCCATTGCACATACTCAGACTCGAAATACATTTACAAACGCAAGTCACAAATGTTATGGGATATACTAATCTACGAATATTTGTTAATTGTATAAGAATTTCAAACTCCAATTTACCTAGTCATCTTCCGTCTCTCAGATAGATTGTTCTGCATTGGACACTAACAAATCAAACGAACTGAGAGAATTCTTTTATTTTCCACCCAGATTTAGTTTGTTTTCCTTCGTCGATAAAAAAAAACTAAACTGTGAAAAACTTGCCTCAGAGCATTAACAAATATCTATAAATTCAATGGATTTGGATTAATAAAAGTTGCAATTTTTCACGTGTACGGAGAAAAATTCAAGTAGAATTTACTCATAATTCCCGAAGACAATAATTCACGCATAATTCCCGGATTTCAAGGAATTCCCTGTGAGTACGCATCCTGTATTAGGTATGCAAGGGAGGATAAGGGCTTACAACAAGGGTGAGGACCATTGAACTATATACAACTGGAACGCTCCCTGCAACGCTGATTGGCCGCGAAAACTGAAGCCACTTTTGCGATTACTTTCTCCAGGGAAGACGAGAAGAAAACGTGGTGATGCCATAAGCTAACGTGTATTTACTCGCCTCTTTGCTTTCGTATAGCACCAAAAGAAACCTAATTTAACCATATTTATGCATTCAGGGCTATAAATGAATGTCTTATTCAGTGTTTCTTCGCTACATTAATAGTTGACATGTGTTTTTCGAACAATTTATCCAGTCTTAAGTGGGTTCAACCAGTGGCGTGCCCAGGATTTTTAAAAGGGAGGGGTTACGTATACCTTTTTTTAGTAGTCAGTCCTCATTTTGCATCTCTTCCTGCTTTTGACGTTTTTTAAAGGATAACTTGGCCTAAGGGGGGAGGCGGGTTATAACCCCCACCAACCCCCCCCCCCCCCTTGGGCACGTCACTAGGTTCAACATGGTACGGTCGTGTTCGGCGTCTGGATGTAAGAATCGTTTACATAATTGCCCTGGGTCTACTTCTTATCGGTATCATTCTTAAAATATGTGTATGATACGCCTAAATGTACATATTTATTAGAAGTTGTTATAGCGAAAACTCTCGAATGAGTTTGCACCTACGTGTTTCATATACTGTCGCAAGTAATTACATTTTGTAATAACCAATTGGAATTTTTCATAACTTATAAATATATGAAATTAATTGAGTCATGGAGAGAAGCTAACCAGAAGTAACAAAAACGAATTAACATAATTAATCTCCGGCTGGATTTTTCTTGTCGTAAAATATTAGTTTTATCTACATGCCATGTTTACTAGCAATTTGTGTATATTGTTGGCATGTTAAGCAATAGTTTCTAAATTTTAATAGTGTACACAAAATTGATTGATTGATTGATTGATTTAGTTTATTTTACTTCGCATTTTGTGCCTCTTGGCTAATTTGCGAAGATGGGGATGAGTAATGAAATGATGAAATTGATGAATGGACATTCACAAACAACCAAGCCCGACCGGGATTCGAACCCGGGACCCTTGGCGTCGCAGCGCGATGTGCTAACCACTTTTTTTTTTTTAAATGAAATACCCCCTACACGGAGGTATCTCCCACCATTTACACTTTTTCTCATTTTTACACTTTTAATTTGTTACAGTTTCCCAGTTCCTTATCAACTGGACAAACACAAATACCCATGCCTACAACCCCTGGCGTTGTAGCGCGCTCTGCTAACCACTCCGCCACGGAGGTCGACAACCACTTGCCCACAGGGTCGGGCAGTGTACACAAAAAAGTGCCTCGATATTATGGCCTAATTTCCATACAAAGTATGTTTTTTTCGCAAGACTCGCAGGAAGAAAGAAAATGTGTGTAATCTTCGATTATTGTTTGAGATTTGTTGACCGTGATTCCTTTGTTTTTTTGCCGAAAGTGTTAATTGTGCATAAATGTTGTGCACAAAGCATGTTATCAGAATGTCTACCAGCCTGGAAATCCTAGAAAAATCAGAGAAATTTGGTGTATTTGTGGAAAAATCAACGTTTTCTTAGTAATTCACCAAGAGTAGGTTCTTGAAAAAGGAAAAGGACAAGCAATAAATTTAAAATTTGTTCCGTGCAAACTCTACTTCAATTTGACATTCTGAGGATAACTGGTAATTATATAGTAGAAAATTGTATATTAAATACTCTAGGAAATGGTAACGTTTCGAAATTTCCCACTTTCTTTTGCAATTTTGAGGTTGTGTTTGGTAGATATGAGGAATAATTCAGATACTTTTACTGTAATTATGCATTATTTATGCTATAATTATGGTATTTTATGCAAAAATATTGCTTTAATCGCAGTAAATACATGTCAAGTATTACGTAAAAGCTCACCCCTTTCCAACAGTCTGTTTCTATTCAATTTCCCTTCTTGGTATCACTTTTACATGTTAAGCATTGTATATCCTTTAAAAGGTATTTTGCACACGTTTTATCCGCAAGAAACAAGAATATGCATAAAAAGTGGTTTCTGAATGCAGGTAATGTACTCAATGCAATGTTTTCTCATAAATTATGGCATTTATTTCGGAAATAATCTGTCGTAAAAGTCCATTTGCCGCCAAAGAAAAATTCGTCTGCTTCAGCTTTTCTTCCCGCGTTCCCTGTCATATCTAAGCGAGAGAACGGCTTCACTTTTGCGCCGTAAAGCAGTCCTTCCATGTTATATATACTGTAGTTCAATGGTGAGGACGAATGGGCTCTAAAAACTCTCAGAATAGGGAGGCAAGAAGTGCCGAAAAATAAAAAATAGGGACTAGAAGTGATGAACATCGACAGATTTTTCACCATTTTGCCGGAGTAGGCCTTAAAAACGCAGGTATCCTCGAAACAGGCAACTGTGACAAAATATGGCAAAAACCACCACTACGGCCTTTTTCTGTATCTCTCAGAAATGGCCAGAAATGTTTTTTTAACACTTAAAATCCGAAATTTACTGGCCAAGGAATAAGAGCAAATCCTTAGCCCACTTATGATATGCATTATTGCATAAAAATTATAAAACACATCTCCAAGTTCGGGTCTGGGGGCTAACAGAAATGGTAATTTGCGTACAAGCAATCTTTCTGAAACAAGTTCTGGGGGTTGGAAGGGGTACGGCAACGTGCGGGGTTCTTAGGGAAATGGGAAAGTATAGGGGAGGAAGTAGATGCAAAAATGAGAGGCTTCAAATATTGGGCAAGACTGCTAAATATGGGGGACGTAAATCTAAAAGAACTCGCGATACAAGCGCAGAACATTGACCTAAAGGAACGCCAATAGGTAACAATGATAAAGAAGGAACTGTACGCCATAGGGCTGGGGTGGATTTGGGAAGAAGGAGTGGAGGGGAGGGCGGGCATGCAGGAAATGGGGATCATACGGGACAGATTGGAGGACATGAGCAAACAAAACATTTTGGCAGATTGTGCGGGGAAAGTATCTTTAACTACGGCACAAATCGTGGATGGGGATAGGCAATGGGGAAGGCGAAAATACGTAGACGTGTGCGGAGCGAGTGACAGGACGGGTTTGGCATGGTTCAGGCTAGGGGTATGGACACAATTCAAGCTCGTGATAGAGGACGGGAGTGCAGAATGTCCAATGTGTGGGGAAGACGAGACGAAATTCCACATTCTCCTCCAGTGCAAAGAAACAGCAGAGGCTAGACGGAAATAGAGAAGGGATATGAACGGATCAAGAATGGAGGGGGTAATGAAGGCCATTACGGGGAGGGAAATGGCTGGAAGGGACGAAACTCAAATAAGGGACCTGGAAACCTTCCTACATTACGTCTGGTCAAAGAGAGCGAATAAGTTGAGGGACGGAAGTGAATGTCCTGAGAGCGGTGTGCAGAAAGCGGCTTTTTGACAATATAATAACTAGTGTTAGTAACATTATGAGAAAAATACAACAGTTTGATAGATTGTAGTGGGAGAAGAACCCACAATTACTAGGAAAGGTAAAGTTGAACATATGAGTGCATAAAGAGTGGGGGAGGGGGGGAGAAGAAGAAGAAAAATCTTCATTGATGTATGGAAATGTGTGTACAGCCGCAAAGGCTCATACTGAAATAAACTTATATTCTATTCTCAAATGTTGGTGCTGCTGCAAGGATGTGACTGTTCTCAAGCTGTCCTGTCTGTGCGCATTGAAACAAAAATTGCATGTCGAACAAAAATGGTACATGATGAATTATGAGAGCATTGTAACAATACACTTCTATTTCTATTTGAAGTATCCCCATTGGAGTGCCTTTATAGGCTAATCGGGACTGGGCATACAGTTTTAAGTTCGAACCGAACATGAACCTGGGATCTCTTGATTACAAGGCGAGGACGTAACCACTACGGAGTGGTGTACGTATATGCAGGAATGTGCAAAGGATAATGGGATTCTGATGCCCATAAAACAAAAAACTCTCCACGTTTTTGTAGGAAACCGCTCGATCACATAGTTACCATGGTTCGCCGATAGATGACAGGAGCAGCAGCAACATGCAGGAGTAGGAAATATGGCGCTAAGCAGTGGTGTATGCTGGGTTTAAAACCTGAGCTATCTCTTTTTATCATAATGTTCAAATGGGAGGCTCTTTTTCGTTCAATTTCTTGGATTTGAAGGTGATGTGACATTGCGATTAAAATACATACATTACAATTTACTAAAAATTTTAAAAATATCACTGTTTCATTAATATAAAAACAATAAGGAAAACATTTCATGGTTATGTATAAAATATAGAGGCCCATATTGTGAAATATTTATGTAGGCCTATGTGCGAGAATAAAATATACACGTATAATAAACTTCTTACCTTGAATATTTAATTTGGAAAGGAACTCCATTCTTCTTTTGGCAACCTCTGTGGTAAAATGGTTATTAGCACAGTGCACTATGACGCCAGGGGTCCCGGGCTCAAATCCAGGCATGGACATGGGTATTCTTTGTGAATGACCCTTCATGAATTTCATCGTATCGTCACTCATTCTCATCGTCGCGATTAGCTAGCGTGGAAGAAGAGCAACGCAAAATAACAAATCAAATCCATTCTTCTCTTCTTTGCGATGCCAGAGGCCTGCATATCTTCACGATTTGAAGTTTATCCTCATGCAAAAGCAGAGTAAATTGTTTCGGCAATAGTTCGTTAATAATGTCATTCATTTTCGTTCACTACACAACGCAGTACAGATCATTCAAAACATAATATATACGTACTTCACTCACTCAATACACTTAAGAAAATCCACAGAGTAAGAAACCTAATTTTCTTAAACTTCCTTCAACGCGATTTCCACTCGCAAAATGCACTTTGTCATCTCCGGCCAGTCAGTCTACCCCAGCCAGTCATAAACAAAGCAGCAAAGGGGTTGAAAACGTCGTAAAGCGTGGTTGTTTGAAGGTCAGCGGCCTGCGAGTTCTGCATGTGTTCGATGGGACAGTGTTGTTTTGGCCTAGAGGACAAATTCCCTATCACGTGCCAGGCACTCTTTTCCCGTTCCTGTAATAGTAGCTTAGTTTCAAAATTTCCCTTACCTGGCAAAATCCCATGCTGGTTAGCGCATTGGCATCGCTGTAAGATTTTACAGCCGTTGTAAAACGAAGAGTTCCCTGTCTAAGAAGCCACTACAAATACATCACCGACCGCCCCCAGGCGCTGGTCGGGGAAGAATTTAATCGCTGAAGTCTGGTGGTAGTTTTAAAGGAAAGGAGTCCATCCCCACGTATAGAGCGAGCACAAGGAAAACAAACCTTGGACGAAAAATCCCCGCGCAGCCTTTTCTTCCGTTCAGCTCGGGCCGTAAGGAAGCATGGTCCACTCTTCCCCTCCTCTCCTCGCGGGAGTACGGTGCACAGGAGTCGCGGGTTTTATACTATCATATTTTTTCCCGCGGTCGTTGTTTGAGAGTGAAGCATCAGTCACATTTGATAGTCGATTATTTTCTGTATTTAATCTGGGCTTCGGCGATAGTCTAGGTAGCGTAGAATATACGCGCCTGGCGCTAAGTAAGAATGAGAAGACGTTTTGTATGTTCGAATAATCAAAAACCTTGTCCTCTGTGAATATGCAGCCAAAATTTCGACCAGAATTTCAGAAGGAACTCCCCGCTAATATCCAGAAACTTCTCAACCATATTACTGAATCTGTGGTACTTATGAACCGTGATATACTAACAAGCTTGTGAAACGAAGTGCAGTATCTTTGGTTTGATTTGACTGTTAAGTCCACTTTATACACAGAAGGCTAATCGGGACTGGAAGTACAGTTTAAAGTGGGATCCGAACCACTATGTGACTCCACCGGGTATCGAAGCCGGGACCCCTTGTTCACAAGGCGATAACGTTACCACTACGCAATCGGAGAGGCCAAAAGTACAGTATCTCTTAAAACACATAGAACAATTGTGAGGTGTGTACAAAAAAGAACTTGGAGAATTCATCCTTCCTTCGGAATCAGTTGTATACGAGGGTTGCTATTTATGTATCCGGAATAACAAACAAAAAAAAATATGTATCATTGAAAATGGTTTTATTGTTTTTCAAAATATTCTCCATGATGATCGATGTACTTTTGCATGCGTTTGAACCAATTCTCATAGCACTTTGTCCATTCCGATTGCTCGAAAACATGCATTTTGAACGCATCAATCGCTTCTTCTGGCGTCGAAAATCGTTGACCACGTAGCTTAATCTTCACGTACGGGAACAAAAAGAAATCATTGGGTGCGAAATCAGGGCTATACGCCGGATGACCCATCAATTCAATGTTTTCACCGGTCAAATACTGAGTTGTTTGGACCGATGTGTGACAACTCGCATTGTCATGGTGAGGAATGATCCTGCGTCGCTGTTTTTTTTTCTGATTTCCCCAAAGACTTCTGGCAAACAAATGGTTGTGTACCATTCATAATTTACGGTTCTACGATTCTCTAGTGGCACTGTAGCCACATGTCCATTTGTACCAAAAAAACAGGCGACCATTTGCTTCGAAGTGCTTCTTGCAGGAACAACTTTTGTTGGGTTTGGCTCATCTTGGAACACCCACACCGCCGACTGCTGTTTGCTTTCGGGCTCATATGCATATATCCACGATTCGTCATCTGCGTAGATGTTATACACGGCTTTTGAAGCACCACGATTGTATTTTGTGAGTATTTGTTTGCATCAATCGACACGAGCCTTTTTTTGAGCGATTGTCAAATTATGCGGGATCCAACGCGAACAAATCATCTTCACGGCTAAATGTTCATGCAATATCTTATGTATGCTAGTCATACTAATGCCCAGGGATACCTCAATCTCACGATATGTCACTTGACGATCTTGCATTATCAGTTCTCGCACAGCATCAATGTTTTCTGGCACAACAACCGAATTTGGACGGCCTTCTTTAGATTCGTCCGTGAGCGAACGACGGCCACGATTGAATTCACTAAACCAATGATATACAGTGCTTTTAGATGGTGCTTCATCGCCAAAAGTCGAAGTGAGTTGATCGATGCACTTTTGTTGAGATAATCCACGTCGAAAGTTGTAGAAAATCATTGCTCGAAAATGTTCTCGAGTTAACATCCGTAAGCACAACGTTCTGGGTACATATACCATAGAAATGTCCAACTTTACGATGGATATATTAGAAGTTACCTAGCAACATTAATGTTGCCAGTTCCTGATACATAAATAGCAACCTATGTAATTTATTTGTAGCAAATTTTAAAAATATTTCACACTTTTTGATTTGGTTTATTTTACTTCATCTTTCTGTCACTTTTGGTTAATCGTGAAGATGAGGATGAGTGATGACATGATGAAGTCACCCATGCCTACAAACCGGAATTGAAACCCGGGTTCCCTGTTGTCGTAGCGCGCTGTTCTCACAAGTCGACCACGGAGGTTGGATATTTCACAACTTTGTGAATCGCCTCATATTGTGTGTATGTGTTTATGTGGCGGAAGGTGTTATTTATCGTTGGAGAAGCAGGCACAGATAAATTAACAAAGTCAAGAATGCATTGTTTCTTCATACTAAGTTACAGGCCCTTTGCTCGGGTTAGGCTAGGAGGGTGAAGCCTCGCGCATAGAGGGTGCCATTCAAGGCTTTTTTTTTTAAAAGAATAAAAAATAAAGAAACATCAAAATCAGAATATGAAATGGAGCAATTTATACCTGGCATAGGTAAGAAGGAAACTATATAAGGTGTTACTTGACTCTTGTTCCCATTTAAAGATGTTCCCCGGACAGTGAGACATAACTGAACATTCTTAAGTACGATAACTTTTTTTTTTATTCGGAAATGAAAACTACGAATCTTTACAAGTAACTATATTATTTCTTAATGAGTTTTTCTTTGTTTTGTCGTTTCCAAATTTGTAGGATGTAAATATTACAAGAAGAAAATATCGAAGGACACACATAAAACGTTCGTGCTTGGTAGTTCCGGGGGAGGGGGTTGTTAGAGAGCATTAGCTGATAACTATTTCCCTAAGGTCTCTCTGTCTTTCAAAGAATCTTTAATCAATTTTTGTGATTTGATTTATTTTACTTCGCCTTTTGTGCCACTTTTGGCTAATTTACGAAGATGGGGATGAGTGATGATATGAGAAATTGATTAATGGACACTCACAAATATCCATGCCCAGGCCAGGATTCGAACCCAGGACACCTGGCGTCGTACCGCGATGTGCTAACCACTCCGCCACAGGGGCCGGCTTAATCAATTTTTAATTCAAGGTGAAGAGCCTCTTTCTTTCTTCAGTTAACAATCACAGTTATGTGTCTCTACTGCGATTCAAAACTTTTAATTATAACTTTTTAAAGAATGCTTCCTTGATCCGCCGCGAAGTTAGTAATGACATCGGTAAAAATCCCGATATTTAATCTCACAGTTTGCAACACTTCGGTAGCTACAGCGGTAGATCTTGCTGAAGGTACTGCGATTGCATTTCAGCCTCTGTCGAAGCGGAGGACCTTTTATTGGAATAAAATAAATACAAAGTTATTATACCTTTTCCCATTTTCTTGTCCTGGTTTCACTAGGCTTGGAATGGCGCGTGAAATACCCAGATGTTTTGCCAAATGGTCACAAGATGGCACTAAAAGTTTCTTTCTTTAAACTGAACAAAACTGAGAGTACTCCAAGTTGATTCTTTTGAGTTTATTGAAAATAAAATAGAAAAATATAGAGTTAAAAGAAGATATTTTGTAACTATAATGCTTTGGGTCAGTACTGCTTGGCTTATACTACACTTAAAGGCGCTCGTATGACGTATGTGTACAGGTGTGTATGTCTGCACCTTGCTCGAAAAAGTTTTATAAATAAATAAATAAAGTAATTGTGAGATTATTTTTGAAATCCTTCTTAGGATTATTAAGAAATTTGCGGAATCTTTATTCTTTCAGTAGCAAAACACTATAATGTGCTCATTTTGAAAATTCCTATTTTATCAAAATACTGATGTACTCTTGCAACAAACTGAAGCTAGATAGAGCATGTATTCAGTTCATATTAATTTTCCGTTAAATATGGTCCACGAAAAGGTTCGTGGACCGTATTTAAATTCATCCGCAAAAAAAGTTCCTGGACCGTCTTTAAATTTATCCGAAAAAAAGTCCCTTTACCGTACTTGAATTGATCCGGCAAAAAATATTCCTGGGCCGTATTTAAAATGATCCGGGAAAAGGGTTCCTGGACCGTATATAAATTGATCCGGAAAAAAGGTCCCTGGACAGTATTTAAATTGATCCGGGAAAAGGTTCCTGGACCGTATTTAATATGATCCGGTTCAGTTTCTGGACCGAATTCAAATACTTTAGAAAGAAAAAGGTTCCTTACGGTCCAGAACACATTTACACTTGCTGATTTTCTCTCTTGGACTGCAATTTAATTTATTTAAAATTCCTCGACCTTTAACAACAAGAGTAAGCAAGTGTTTTTATTTTTAGACTAGACACGTCCTTGTTTATTTGCGAAATTTACGTTTTATTGCCTACCTTTAGCTTGTCTGGTTTTAACGTCAAATGTATTGAACGCGAGGTCACGAGACTTAGACGAATGTAGAACACAACCCTTGCACACTACCTGTTCAGCCAGTTGCACTTCAATCATGCTTCTTTTGTTTGATATCTCGCCTGGCAGTTGTGAAAGAGACAATGTTTACATTCGAGTGCCGAAGTGGGGTAGACTTGCGCGCATGCGCAGTAAGCAAGAACTCGAAAGGGCGCCAGCGACGTTACCGCACCGTCGTAGCGTTTATCAATGGTGCAGAGAGACGTCGCGCCTAGTCGGGTGGTGGAAGTGGTGATCGAAGCAACGTGGGGATGCGCTGTCTTTCGAGTACGCACGAAGAACACGCACGTTTTTGCGTGTATGTGACGCGAGTTCTGTGAAAGTCGTGATCTAGCCTTAGATAGTCGAGTGACCTTTTTGACTCCACGATGAGCGAACCGCCTTTGACCACAACCCCGCTTTCCAGGTGGGAAAAGATGCGTACTGCCGTCAGTCACGTGGGGTTGCTAATCACCCTCATGATATATACTGCCATTGGAGGAATCGTAAGTACTACATTTTCTTTATACAGTATCCATAGACTTACACAAATTATTTCTACTGTGTGTAGTTTTGTTTTTTCGCGTTCCTTTTATCTGGTCCGTGCCCGAACTATAACATGTTTGTCCCAAGTTCCTTTTGTTTTATTGCGATTTCATCATGCTACGAATGCAATTTTAACATGGTTCGATTTCGATTTACTTCTGTTAACACATACTGCGAGTTTTAGCGATTACTTAGGATTTTGTTTAATATATGCTTTCGTAGTTGGTAGGCAGGTCAGACATGCTTGCGTAAGGTAATTTTTACGTTTTTTTCAACATAACTTTTTTTCGAAACCCAAACAGTGCTCATTACTTTAGAAGGTTCAAGTTTCGTGTGACAATGATTGCCATAATTCTACGATAATTAGTCTTCCTGCTAGGAGAATTTGAAAAAAAATCATAGAACAATCGGAATCGTTACCAAATGTTTTAGCGTGAACCTATAGAAACCTACGAAAATAACTAACGATTTTTCAGATTTTCCAAGCATTCTGAGTTTGTCCTTGCATAAATGAATGGGTTGTTTGTGGAGAGAGACAGGCTCCAGAAGTATGTAGTCTGCAATATTTGGCAGTTTTTGTTTAATAACCATTGATGAAATACTACCAGACGTCCACATTTAGTCGAGACCTGTTCCCACTTTTTTTTTCGAATTGTAGGGCATGTTCTTCATTATAAGAATCATTGCTAACACCTATCGAAACATTATTAATTTGAGTGTAAACAATAAGCACCAAGCTGTACGCCGTGTGACAGCCTTCGTCTGTGACTGCGTTGCTGATTCTTTGTCGGGTCAGGGTGGTTTATCGGTGAGTTCAATTTTTCCGTTACTTTATGCCACAGTGTTGCAACTTTATACGTAATTGTTTAGGCACATACTTGCAAGGCTTACTACAGGTACATTTTTATGTACCAATAAAAGTTTTGTTCTTAAATGACGATGCTGTGTGCGGCGATTAATTTGGGCGTCGATTCGCAACTTAACCTACATGTTATGAAATTACTATATTTTAGGTGATGAGACATTGATATATTCAGGAGGGGGGTTTATGGTCCCCCAGTCCTTAAATCTACCCTTGTTTTGTGAGTGTCCATTCAGCAATTTAATATAATCATTATTCATTCTCGGGCTTCTCGGATGGCGTAATGGTAAAGTAATCGGTTGAGTTCGAGGCGTCCTGAGTTCGATCCGCTAGAGGCACAATGACGTTGTGGTTTGGATCCCACTCTCAACTGTAGGTCCAGTTCCGATTAGCCTATTTGGAAATAAAGTATGAACTTAAAAACTATTCCCCGATATGAAACAGTAAATCCAGTCTCGATTAGCCAAAGTGCATGAAGCGAACTTTGCCAACCTACATATTGGAGTCCCGAGAGCAGAAAGGTTTTGATTTGGAGTTTTTAGTCCACTTTATGCACAGTAAGGGTAATCGGGACTGAACCTACAGTTTAAAGTGGACACCCGAAAGGTGAACTCGGTGAAGTTGATATCAAATTAGTTCGTTGTAGAGTCAACGGAAGTAATGAGGCTTATAATAATAAACACCATACAGTGTGGTAATCATTCGATGTCTGGAATGTTTTAATGACCAGTGGCGAAGCGTCCTATGAGGCCAGGAGGCCGGGCCTACCCACGTCATTACTCTTTTAAAGGTGTATTTACTTATTTCGTCAAAACATATGTAATGCAATGCAAAAGTTTGGAATTTTCATTTATGATAATTACAAAAATATTCTAACCCTGTCCAGTATACGAAATTTCCACGGAGGGAGGCACAGTTGCTGGGGCTTCTTCTCTTCACATTCTGTCGTAGTTGTATATGCGGGAAGCCTAATCTTACGAGTACTGTACGTATGCTTATAACGTGCTCATGTTATGCACGGTGTTACAAACTAGGACGAACAGAATACCAGCAACACTGCATTTCCGCCAGGGTTGGAAATTTGTGGTGAGCCAGCATTTTTAATAAACATTAGCCTGTGTTCGTGCAGAGAGATTTCTATTTCATTGTATATTCTCCATATTTTGTACGAAACTTAGGTTTTCCTTCCTTTCATCGACAAGTGTAAGTGAAATTGAAAATTACGGAGTACTGTAGTTCTGACTTCTTTTTTCTAGTCAGAGTGCTGATGGTCTTGTCGATTCACCCAACACCGTAGCGTAAACAGAAAGTCTAAAGAACTTATATTTGTAAAGTAAGTCTTAATACCAAATTATGTAAATTAAAATGCTAGTTACGCCTTATATTTACAAAGTAGTTTTACTTTCACTGGAAATAGATTTTTTTTTTAATCGTGAACGGGGATTCCCTCACTTGTTCCCTGTCTGTCCTGCTCAGAACTCAGAACGCTCAGCGTGGCTCGGAACGCGAGGTTCTTGGCGATAGGGCTTTGTTTGTAATTCGTGTCGTGTGCAGCGATCAGATTAATGCAAGGAAGTGCTGGACTGAAATGCAAGAAAAACAAGAACAATTGAGTTCTTAATTGAGTGAAGATGTAATCATCGGTAAGGTAGGACCCACTTTTGGTCTTTCATGTTTCCTTCTTTTAACAATTATTTCTAAAATGTTTTCAACTCTATTTTCCTTTGCAAGTAGCAGTGGCAACTGGCAAGTGACAGCAAGATTAAAAAAAAAAAAAGTTGTTGAAACGTTATTTAATGCGTTAACACTGTCGTCGAATAGATATTACAAGCATACATTATTTTTATGCAGCCGACACAAGCGAAGAGGTAGGCAGTTTTGTTTACCCTGAAGGGATAACAAGAGAAGAGGGCGGGCAATGAGAGTACAATGCAAGGGAAGGCTTTTTTTTTTGGGTTTAGGACAAAGAGTGTTATGGGGTTATTGCGCGGGCCATGTCTGTTTCAGGTCTGCCGGAACAGGCCAGTGTTGTCACATTGTATTGGCAGAAAAGAGCTAAATTGCGCCTAAGAATTGGGATTCTATTTTCTCAAGCAACTACATTTATTATAACCTGTTTATATGTTACATAGTAACCTGTCGTGTTGCCAACATAGAAGGGTCCAAAACAAGGATCCTATGTTCTATTATCACGTAAAGGTGTTTAATCACACGAGGGGTAGAACAAACTAGGATGCGAAGTATTCACACTGAATGAGAGAGGTCACCTTTACCTATTTTTTTTTTCCTTGAAAGCCCCGTAGTGGTCATCCTAACACGTTACGAAGCCAGGTGACCTAATTGTGGTCATGTCAATGTATCCTGATCATCTTTAATTCATTCTCCATACATTCTCATCGTCACAATTAACATAGATCAGAACAAATGAGACAAAAATATCCAAAATTTTAAATTATGTTTACTTGCAGATACAGGTGTCAGAAATTCATTTATCTAGAAAGCCAAGACTGGAATTAACTACAACCATTCCTTTAGTTAGACAACAGACAACAATGGTGTTTTCCTCGGTGCGAGGAAGTCTTGCTAAAAAAAAAATCTAAGTTGGCAACAGTAGAACGTACCAAACTGACAGTCGCTGAAAGTGCGGAATTCTGTTGTCTGCTCACGGCACAAACGTCATACTGACCCGAAAATTATGGGGTTCTAGCCCTTTTCACCTCAATTGCAAAATAAATAAATACATTTAGAAAGAAAGTGATGGAGAATTGAAGCATTCTACCGAATAACGCTGTATGCTGAGTTACCAGGGAAATCATGCTGCTGCCCTGCTTCTACAGGCTACAAGCTGGCCAGTCATAAGGTCGGATGTTGCCCAAAGATTGCTGCTGTGTTTGCATAGGTTTTATGTTGTTTCTGCTGTAGTCAGAGGCCTGCACAAGACCTGGAGCAGACCCGTTCGCAAGACATCGCTCCTGAAATGCCATGCAACCTGCGCAACACCCTCGCTTGAGCAGCTTGTCTGCCCACCTGCCCAGATCATTCCTGGCAGGCATTGTAGACCCGCCGGGTACCCGCAGTCTTACGATACCTAGTAGGTCTCAGTTCGTTCTTTCCCTCAACTGCAGACCCCTCCCTCTGCATGACGTAGTTGCTTCGAGTAGAAACTGCACCGGGCTCACACCGTTCTGCAGTGTTGCCAACTGCAATAGATTACACTACTTAAAAAAGGGAACTCAAAGCTTCGTAAGCCACATCACCAATGAAATGAGATTTACGAATGTTGCTACCTCCCCCCCCCCACACACACACATTGAAATAGGTTTTCCGTGGCACAGGATCCATAAGTATATGTCGTAAATAACCAAGATACGTATATATAGTGATATAGGGCAGGACTGAAACATGTCACGTTCGACGCTGAGGTCGCGAGTCAAACAACACACTGTTCTACTGCGAACACCAGGGCCGTAGCCAGCCAGGGGCATTGCCGTTACCCTCGTTTGGGGGGGGGGGGCAAGTACTTGGATAAACGTAACAACAACAACAATCACAATAATAGTAATAAAGTAGCATGAAAGGCATTATTATCCTCATAAATCACGCAAAAAGGGGATAGAAGTCGGTTCTCACGCATTTGTGTTGAAACAGAGGATTAGAAATATTTTTTTTTCAACACGTCAATTTCACATTAGCTAATAATGGAAAACAAGCACACAAACTATTTTTGAAAGAAAGAAAGTGCATGATAAATGCATTCCGAATGTACATACATATGGCATGTAAAATTTCCATCTACAATATCTTCTTTTCACATGGAGCGACGGATTACATAATTAATTCATCCAACTCGTAACAAACCAACATTAATAGCAAATAATATCACGGGCCGCCATAGCATTCTCTGTTTTAAAACTTTTCTCACTTAGATCGTTCGGCGCTCAGGGCCGACTCCCGCTACCCCTTTGCTACGGCATTGAACTTGATGAGACTTGTACTTTAATGTTTGACCCCCACCCTGACCCCTCCGCTAGACAATTTCCGTCGAAGGTTGTGAGCAATGCACCCTGCCCCCTCTGGTTGCGCCACTGCGTGCCTGGTTAAGGCACCATGCAATGAAAAACAATTAGTTTTCAGTGAGGAGATTTTTGTTTGCTCGATCATTCATTTAGATAAATGAAACTGTAATATTGCGTGCATTTCCTGGCAATAAGATAAAAACTGCTTACGCTGAACTGAAATCGCTAAGTATATAAATTCTCCTTGGAGAAGAAGCTCCTCCTAGGACTTCGTAGGATTTAGTAGCTACGTAAGTAGGCAACACTGGCTGCAGCCGTCCACGTGGTGATGAAACACCTGGAGCGACACGCTGCCGGAGGGCTGTTTCCTTCCAGCAGGTTTTGCAGGCGCCCGGGTCTTGTTGAATGCCCAGGTACCTTGTAAGCGCAGAGCGCCTTGAAGACCAAGAACCCGGGTAAAGACGCAAGTCGACTCGTTGCCGTGGGCAGGCGAGCAGGTAAACCTGTTATCGCGTGCAAGCGGGCAGCGGGTAGGTAAAAGGCAGACTATGCTGGCCTCTAGCTGTAGTCCAGTAACATACAACAGTTCTTATCCGTTGTTCTCGCATTCACTGAAATGTGCCGTACAGTGTTATTCGGTGGAATGCTTCAATTGACAACAGGGCTCGAGCACTATTCGTTAGATTTTCGCGATGTCTCATGATTGGTAGCTCTTTCTGGAGGTGTTTGCATATATCAGGGGTTGAAAAAACACAAAAAAAGAAAGAAAAGGAAATGAACAAAAATCTAGATCGATGACATCTGGTGGGAGGGAGGAGAACGTCTAAAACATAATTATCGTACTGATGGCCGGTAACCAGGGTTGTTAAAGGTCCAGGAATTTAAATAAATTCAATTCCGGTCCAGGAGAGAAAATCAGCAAGTGTAAATGGGTTGTGGACCGTAAATAACCTTTTTATCTGTAACGTATTTTAATTCGGTCCACGAACGTTTTTTCCGGATCAATTTAAATACGGTCCAGGAACCTTTTTCCGGACCAATTTAAATTCTGCCCGACAACCTTTATTCCAGGATCAAATTAAATACGGTCCAGGAACCTTTTTTTCCCAAATCCGTTTAAATAGGGTCCAAGTTCCGTATTGAAATGAAACAATACGCAACTTGGATCGAATACGGACCTGGCGATAAACAATTACCCACTTTTGAGCATGAAAGAATAATCCAGGTGCTGGCTGCCTCGAGAATCTAAGGTACAACATAGAAATGGACGAAACGCAAACGCTGCAGTTACGTTAACCCTTTCCATTTAGCCCCATTCTCTCGCGCGTGTTCCTTCACTTGGTTGTATAGCTCGACCACAAGGGAAAAAACCTTCCGTCAAAAGCGTTCGCGCATCTTCCCTGCCGTTATCGGTGCTCGGGGCAGTGTTGCCAGGTCAGACTTGAAAAAAATCGGGAGCTTGTTCCTTGGGAAACCAGAAGATTTGCTACAAAATCCGATGATCTAATAGTAGCGGATGAACGACGTTCTCGTGGGCGGGGGGCGACATAGGCGTGCGCACTGGGGAGCAAGGGGGCGTCCGCAGATTTTTCCCAGCTAGGGGGAAACAATGTATTTTTATCAGGCGGGTAAACGAGGCATATTATCCCGTAGTAATGTTGCCCTCTCAGAAAACACCACTTGAGTTTGAAATTATCACGTTCCTACATCCCTATTATAATAACGGATGTAAATTACTGTGACTGAAATCAACTCATACGTCTGAAATAATAGGTACTTTTATGTCAACATTCATTTTCCAGAAGAGCGTGGGGGGCGGGCGACCATCCTTGCACTTCCTTCTGGACGTCCATGCCGCTATGTAATTTTGTAGAAAATTAAGTATTGAAGTATAGAATAGTCTAGCAAATTAAGTATTTTCAAGGCCATGAAAGTTTCAAACAACTATGGGGGAGGGGGTGCATTATTTCCTTTGTGATTGAATTATGCCGCTTCGTTCTCTATGAAATTTCTTGTTATTAACACTCACATGCTTTATTCGTCAGTTATATACATGTATATAATAATTTGCCCACGCTACGAAGTCAGTGTTTCTACCTAGTAAGGCAAGGACGTTTCACTGTGTTTGTGTCACTTCATTCATTTCATCAGTTTTTCATTCATCCATATTGTCGTACTTACCCGTAGAGGCACAAAAGCGACGTAAAATAACTAAAATAGAAATAGATTTTCGGGTGGGATAAAATTCAACCATCTAAAAATAGTAATGTAGTAATAGTAATAAAATAATAATAATGTGGTAGCACAATTGAGTATCGTTTGGCATAACTTCACAGTTCAAACAGCACTTTTCACGGCTGAGTGGAGTTCCACTCTACCTCTCCCCTTTATGTTCAAGTAAGATGAGCAGGAAACGTGTTTTTGAGCAGGCCGTTGGAGGTTCCATAGCATTAGTTTATTAAGGAATTCTCCTGAGAAATAGGTCTGGCAACACTGACGTTAGCCGCGCTGAAGGCTCCTTCCCCCCACTCCTTTTCCCCACCCGCCAGCGCGATGAGGTTCTGCGCAGGTTTCTTTCCTTGTGGTTCCACTATAGCAACACCTCTGGCAACACTACCTGTCCCTGTTGTGATATCTGCTGGGCCGGAGAAACACGTAACGGGTTTGTTTGAGCTTAATGTGACACCACGCTAATATAGTCCATTGCGTTATGTACAGTAACTCTTCGACAAGGGAGTTTCTGAACCTGGCCCACGAGAGAACAAGAACGTTATTATTTATTCCCTGTGCTACGCTTTCTACAACAGCAGCGTGACATTACAAAAACATTGCGCATAAAACATTATAACAAAACCGATATTTCCTACCCACGCAGATATACAATATCCCCAAACAGTTTCGTTAGAAGTTGGAAATGAGACATGTATCACGTTACGAAATTTAGTTCCTACTTTTAAGCTGGTGACACCAGTTAAGACGTCAGAAATATTTTTTTGTTTTGCGTTGTTTGTTTTTCAGTCCACTTTATTCAGAAAGGCTAATAGGGACTGGTCCTACAGTTTAAAGTGGGACCCGAACTACTGTACAATGTGCCTCCGGTGGATATCGGACCCGGGCAGAAAGAAACAGGAGTGCCCACAGGGAGGGATTATGGCGCAGGTTTTTTGGGGGATTTTTCCCTTCAAATAATATAAAATTCAACATTTATATATTTTTTCGAAAATATATGTAAAGATTTTACACCTTAAATGCACCATATTTAACCCATTAGATTAAGAAAAAAAAGTGTTAAGGGTATTATCGAAGTTTGGGGGGGGGGGGGAAGATATCCGACTTAAAAATATTAGGCCTTAATTGACATGTGGGTTCTGGGGGGATTATGAATTAATTTTTTTTTGGGGCGGGGGACAGTATCCAACCCTAGGTCTTAGATTATTGCGGGTATTTTAGTTAGAGGAGGATTCAGCATTAAATTGAAGGGGATATCCAATTCTTGTGTATTGCTATTGTCTTAGATTGTTACGGAAATTCTGGTGTGGAGACTGAGAATTAATTTTTTGGAGGAGCCAATATCCACTCTTCAATATCAACAGTAAGTCTAAAATTGATTGAGTATTAAATTTAAAGGGGGACATAGAAAGCTCTTGATAAAGTGTTAAATCTTAGATTGTCAAGGGATTTCTGTAGTGGAGAGGGAGTTCGAACATTAAATTTTGGAGACTGTATTTAGCGATATGGTATCCACACGTTCTCGACCACGAACGTGCCAAAGGAGAAGCTGGAAAAGACTAAGAAAGTATTGACATCCTATTTAAGTAATATTCTTGAAAGCCTGCAAGGAAATGGATGTAAACATTTTCTTGCTCATAATTGTGTGTTCCTAGGATGCGTGTTTGGCGCTTTAATGAGCTGAATGTGAAGCTTTTATACAATAGCTGCATTACAAGACAAGCGATATTCTCGATTATGATCAACGATTTTAGGGATGGTCTTGATTGATGGGCTCCCAGTTTAGGGAAGAGGGGCAGATCAAGTATAGTGTTCAGTAAAGCTAAGAAAAAGTTACTTTCGGTAGACACGCTGTCGTAATTAAATACTTTATGTGGATTACGATATGGTTTGAGGGCGCGATGATATGATTTTGGGGGAGATGCGCCATTGGCCTTGAGGGGGATGGGCACCCCTGGAAAGAAATGAGTGCATTTGCAGAGGTACGGGACGATGTTTTCTGTTGGGGAGAGTCATGTTTAATGTGCCACTAAATATAATACAAACAGCGTATTTTAACTAAAACAGCATTTATTTATCCAGTTGTACTTAATAAAATAATCCTATGCAACCTGGATTGCATTTTGCAGACTAGCGAGGCCCTGGCGTCTGGAGTCACGGCCAATGTAAACATCCGTGGAGCTCGTGTTGTTTCGTCCATATATGCTTGTGATTTTCCTTTCATCAATCTCATCTTATCATCATTCATCCTCGTCTTCGCGATTAACCAAAAGTGGCAGAAACACGAAGTAAAATAAAACAATCAATCAATAAAATAATCCTGATAGCGCAACTTGTCGCTAAACGCACGGCCATTAAAAATAGGCATCTGGGCAGAATTGCGCTGGTGCCACATATGGGAAGAGCAAAGCGAGAGCGGGACAAAAGTCGCTGGTTCCCGCTCACTGCGTGGCAACACCGGGCTGCGTTGCCTAGTTCGAGCGTCAGACCGACTTCTCACCGGGGCCTACAGTTGTCATTCCTGACCAATGGAGCAAATACTGTCAATTTGTATCACATGGATTACAAACACCAATTCTACAGCGAGATCTTTCGTTCTCTTAAGCCTCCGAACACACGGGGTTGTGCTGCGACGTGGCAACAGCGCAAACTTCTGCCACCCGCCTAATTACATGGCCGTGCATTTAGTTGTTTCGTCTTGCAGAATAACGCATTTCTCCGTACGGATATTCAATGAAAAGTTGTACAAAGAGAACTGAGTTGTAAACACAGTTTACAGTCCAATTGCGTTACCGGTTTCCGCCGAACTTTTTTACGCTCTTCTGCCAAGTTCGACGGACGGAGAGGCGTGGTGGTCGCATTGCATCAGGGAAATTAGCAGTGCCGAGAAAGTTTGGCGTACAGCTGGCATGGAAATGTGCAACGAAATGACACTATTGGAAAACCCTTTCCTTGAAAACATTGTTGTAGGCAGCGAAATGGATGGATTAAGGACATTTTGTAAGATTTCTATTGTTCTTGCGTATTTTTAGTAACGAAACAATACAGTTAGTGCTTTGCAACTTCCCTGTAATTTTAAACCACAGTCTGTCTATTAACTCAGAATGAATCCGTACAGTATTGTTCGAAAATACTTTTGCAGTACGATACGGATACACACCAAAATTTTAGCATCACAAAATTACTCCCGTCTCCAAAAACAAACCGAAAATAATTTTTGGCACAGTAACAAACCCACTTTCCCCCAATATTTACAAAGCTAAGTCCGACATGGCTCTTGCAGACAAATCCTTACCTTACCTACGCTTAGAGATATGTCGCTCAGATTTGCAACACTGTTCAACTGATTGCTGGCCCGGATAAGGGCCTAAATAGGAAGTCAAAACATGCCTGAATTTTCAAACATGTTAATTTGCAGGTACAATAAGAACAATATCCTCACCTCTCCTGTGCTAATGTCGTTTGCTTTTTGTGTCACGTGACTGGGGTCTGCGTTTCGCGCCAAAAGCGTGCAAGGGCATGAATTTACAGAACGAATGGGCCGAAAAAAGTATGGCACTTACAAGGACATACGAAAGCTGTGGTAATAATGAAAAAGGGCCCATGATTATGTCTCCTCTGGACCTAATAATGGCGGGAAAAAGCAGAAAATACGCAGTTTTGGTCCACATAGACTCATTTAAAGCGAGAGAAGTGGCGAAGAAGAAAAAGCTGACATGTAGGACCAGAACAGTCGTGATTTAACAGTCCGGAAGGAAATGTTAAGCCAGAAAGATGAAATATGAGGTGGTACCTTACAACCTGCTATTTTTTCTCTCTCTGAAGAGTTGAACGTTTTTACACTGAAAAGGAAAAACAAAAGCGATTAAAACAGAACAATCATTAGAGTGTTCACTTGTGTCCAGTTTCAAGGCGAGGCTATTAACTTGCTTTTTTCTTTAAAAGAAACGTGGTTGAGTTCCTGTCCTGAGTACGGAAATCCGATTTGATCAAACTCTTTAATCCATAGCTGTTTAGTTTTAATCGCGAAAACTCTTAGGTACTAATCGGCATTTTGCTAAGTTGTGACGGTGGATTTAGAGGTAAAGAATTCATTCCAAGAAAGTGTGTTCTGGAGTCTGAAAGAAATAGTTGGATTTCATGCTGCAAGGGATGATAGACTACTTGTGGCAGCTCCAATGCAGACGCACACATACGCACGTATGTATGTACAGTCACGGACAGTTCTGGGTTGTAATGATTCTATTTAAAGTCAGTGGAGTTGTTACAACCGACAACCCAGAAGTGTCCGTGACTGTACAAACATACTCAGGTCCCGGGTTCGAGTATGGAGCTGGGTGTGGCTCTTTACTAGGAGCTCCCGATGAGGATGAATGATGATGCATGAAATGCTCAGACAAGTACAATGCCGTTTGTTGTGTAATACGAAGTTCATTTAATTCTCCGAAATAACATGACTATAAAATTCGATAGGAATCAGTTAGTTTTTTTATTGGCTGTGTCTGCGAAAAGTAATTGCCAATACGCATAATATTAATGTGCCTTAAAATATTAAAACTTCATTTTCTTTTCATCAATTGGGAATAACAACTTAAAATTATTGCATGCTCTGTTTATTTTGACATTCATTTCCTTCGTAGAGCAGCCTTTTTATATAAAATATATTAGCAGTTCCATTGGGAAACATTGTAGATTGATTGATTGATTTGTTGTTTTAAGTCCACTTTATGCACAGTAAGTCTAATCGGGACTGGAGCTACAGTTTAAAGTGGGATCCCAACCACTATGTGCCTCCACCGGGAATCGAACCCGGGACCCGGGACAAGGCGACGACGCTACCACTGCGCCATCGGGGAGGCCAAGTTTTAAAAGAAGGAAAAGAGTCGTTGGCGAAGGTGAGCTGAATTTCTGTTCTCCGACAGGTAGAAAACAGCCCAGGAAAAAGCGAATACAAATTTCGTTGAAAATCCTCAGACCATTCCGCTCCCTCCAGGATGCGACACTGCGAACCAACGTCGCTGCGGAAAATGGAGTGGGGAAATGTGGTGTGAGATGCGCAACAGCTATTTGCAGCGTCTTGTTTTTAAACTTGTCAAGTTATATCTTAACATGGAAACATGGTAAATTATGAATGTATGCTGTTTACATCATCATTATACTCTTACAAGTAATAGCACTCTCTTGACGGAGTCCCAGGTGCGAATCCCGGCTGGATGTTTGCGAGTGTTCATTCATCAATTTCATCGCAAATTAGCCAAAAGTGGCACAAAAAGCGAAGTGAAATAAAGCAAATCAATCAATCAATTTTACAAGTAATAAGAATCATAATAATGTACATGTTATTCTTATAATAAAAATGTATTGTTAGTTCATTCCCGCATTATTAAATTATTATTATTCTATACATAAGTAATCGCGCTACGACGCCAGGAGTCCCGGGTTTCGTGTCAACTGCCAGATAGCAGGTCGGTTTGATATTTTGAGTGAGCAAGCAGGTCAAATAGGCTTGTTATCTAGCCTTACTGCGCAGCGCTATGAGAAATTCATATGCAGAAGCAGATGAGAAAGTGTTGTATTTTTTTTTCAAATAGCAAACATTACAGGCATGATACACGTATATGATCCCTGTCTACACAGTAGTGATTAGGCTGATTACGAGGTCATAGCTCGGAGGAAAAAAAATGTCGGGGACAACTTCCCACCACGCCCCCTCTAATCGCCGCCAATGCTGCTTACAATCTTTACACATTCCCCTATATAAAATGATATTGATATTCTTTAATTAATTCAACGGGACTTGAAGGAAGCAACAAAAAACAGTTCGTGACTTAAGCGGCAACAGAACTTCTGTTGCCTGTTTCTATTGAAATCAAATGGTGTAACGCCCACTACGGGGAAACGCGCGGAACTGCAGCGGGAAATTCAGTGCCAGAAGTCTGCAGGTTATAGCCTGACAAGTTAAGTCCCGATATGGGCAGATCGCTGCGGAGCACTTCCTATTACGTCATCCTCCCCACCACTCTTCTACTGGTCTGGCCTTGAGAGTACGAGTGGTGCCAACTCAGCAAAATTAAGTTAAAACAAATATGACAAACGACTTTTACTGTGTAGATTGACGATGCCGGCAGTTTATCAGTGGTTCGTTTGATTTAATCCGGTCTTTGAAAATGCGTGCGGTGCGCGGATCGTAGTATTACGCACGCACGCACGTTAAGGTTTATAACGAAGAGAAACTACTGGGCGAATGACTTCATTTTCCGAATGCGACATCGAGCAGTGGCCTGTTTTTTGTTTTTAAAGCCGAGTGGGGGTGGGGTTTCTTTTGTTTATCGTACAACAATCGCTACGAGAAGGCAATCTGATAACACGCTTGCCTGTGTTCTTTTTTAAAGCATTGAAATGTTCTTGCTCTTTACTCTTGGCTGCATATTTTTGAAATGCAAAAATCAAATCATGCCGGGTCCAACAAAATCCACAATCTGCTCTGGAAATCCCCTTAGAGGACAGGCCAGATAAATTGTTTACAATGTTGCAACATATTTGCGAAACCAGATGGAGTTACATAAACTTAAGTAGAATGTTGTCGAGTCCACAAGCGCCGCCAGGGGAGTATCTAAATGGATGGTTTCTCAAGTTTTAAAATAATTGGATTGGTTTGATTTGTTGTTTTAAGTCCACTTTATGCACAGTAAGACTAATCGGGACTGGACCTACAGTTTAAAGTGAGATCCGAACTACTGTGTGCCTCCACCGTAAATCGAACCCGGGACCCGTTGATTACAAGCCGACGACGCTATCACTGCGCCACCGGGGAGGCCAAGTTTTAAAAGAAGGAAAAGAGTCATTGGCGAAGGTGAGCTGAATTTCTGTACTCCGACAGGTATGAAACAGCCCAGGAAAAAGCGAATACAAATTTCGTTGAAAATCCTCAGACCATTCCGCTCCCTCCAGGATGCAACACTGCGAACCAACGACGCTGCGGAGAATGGAGTGGGAAAATGTGGTGTGAGATGCGCAACAGCTATTTGCAGCGTCTTGTTTTTAAACTTGTCAAGTTATATCTTAATGGTTATCGCCCACCGAGACGCCGGAAACGGGTCTGTTGTGTTCTGTTGCCAGGTCTCAGTGGGCGTCAAGCTTTATGTATATTTTCCCAGAACATGCTAGAATTATAGGTTCATGAAATGGCAGAATTTCAGTTGGTTTGGAGAGTTTGATTTGTACTGGTGGGAATGTTCCTTTAAAAAAATCATATAGATAGCCTTGTTAATAGGAAAAAAAATGTACAAAACTTGAGAAAATTTTAAAATTTCCAAATTCTCCCTTGTACGAAGCCGCCTATCATTTGTACTCTCTTGCGAACCCTTCCTCTACATTTCCCCGCCGCTCAATTCTACAAATTGCGAAATATGCTCCGGGCAACGGCACTAAACCAAACATTAGTACCCATAAAAGTCACTAGGTGGCAGTAGGGTCAATGTAAGATTAACATCTTGCCGGGAGAAGCTTCTGGAAATTAGAAGCGAAGAGGTCAGATCGGCAGCTGGTTCGTTGTCGAGCGAGCGTGCTGTATCGAAGCGGTGATGCGGTTGTTTGTATTCCACGCAAGGGAGCCGTGGCTCAATTTCGAGGAGGGAAAAACCAATTTCATGGTTTGGACTCCACATAGAAACCAAGTGTACTTTCCTGTAAGACATTTGCATGCGGCTCCCAGCTGGTGGTTACGAACTTGTGCTGAATTCTTTTCCATGAGAGAGTGAAAAACTGGTTTTCCGGAAATGGGATCGCGATCTTGTGTATCGCCTATTGATCTTAGGATTGAATGAAATGCATTCTTGGGTTTGATGGTACTGTCAATCATGGGTGTCCGTAGAATTATTTTCAATCGGGGAAGAAATTCGAAATTTTGGCCTGAAATTGGATATAGTGACGTCATGTTTACGTGTCGTCAGAAGAAAAAGATTTAAAAGGGAGAGATAAGAATACATGGTAGGCACAGTAATGAGAAAGTACGACGAATGGAAGGAGAATTACATAGACGGAGAAAGAACAAATAAAATGAGACATACAGAGCATTGCCTGACATTCGCTACGAGACTCGGCGGCAAGCTGCCCGGCATCAGCGATTGTCTTTCCCGGTGAACGGGTCCGCGACAGTCGCTAGAGTCGGCTATTAAAATTAGTTTTCATATTGTGTACTAACCTTGACTACAGAAGGTGTTGAAAATGATATCCCTTTGCTGCAACACATTCCTGGCATCTCCGAAGGAAATTGGCATTTACACGTGCAAATTCGTCTACTGTAATTCTCCCGATTTTTTTAACAATACTCTCATTTAACTCACGGATGGTGTGCGGATTGTCTTTGTATACTTTATTTCCACATTTTTCTTTCAACTTTTATTCAGAACTGACCCTGTTACTCTAAACTTTTTTACGAGGTTTAATATAAGCGACTGTCGCAGACCCGTTCACCGGGAAAGAAGTTCTGATGCCGGGCCGCTTGCCGCAGAGTCTCGTAGCGAATGTCAGGGAATGCTCTGTAGATAGAGAGAGAGAGAGAGAGAGAGAGAGAGGCAGAGATAGAGAGAAAGGAAACTGAAGATTAACAGAGAAAGAGATAAAGAAAGGAATAATATAAAAATATACAAGAGGAACACACACAGACAGAGAGAAAGAATAATGAAGAAGAAACAATGAGGTGAAGAAGAGAGAAGGAAGAAGGAAAGAAACATAATTAAGTTAGCGAGACAAAGTTTGACAGAGAGAAAGTAAAAAGACGAAATTCAGAGAAGGAAGAGAGAGAGATAAGGAAGTGACACAGAGAAGGAGAGAATAGAAACATAGAAGAGGCACAGAGAGAATGAATAATGATGAAAATTAGACGTAGACAGACTGGAACATGTAGAAAACTTTATCAAGAACAGAGGAAGCAAACCCGCACAAATAGATACAAGAGCTGAGAAAAGGTGAAAGATAGAATGAGAATACAGAGAAAGACTAGAGGTACGAACAAATTGTGTAATAGAGAATCAAGTAGACAATTAAAACTCGATGATGAATCTTGTAAATTAACATCCTCCTATGATGTGTATATAAACTGAACGCTAGAGAAGTTGACGTTAATATTTTTGATTAAACAATACACTTTCTTCAGTCAAGTTTTCACTACTGTGGCCGATTTACAAAACTCGCTAGTGCAAGTTCCGGGTTCGATTCCCAAATAGAAAAACCAATACAAAGAATGTATGAGGGATCGAAATGTATGTAAGTTTGAGTCTCCGAATAAATATATCAGGGCATTTATCACTAGTTAATTGAAAGGATTTATTTTATATAAAACGCAAATGTTACCCAATGTATGTACTGAAGTCGAAGTGTAAATAAAACTTGTGGTATGAGAATTCGAGACACATTTTAACTTCTACAAAATCATTTTTAAAAACTTGGATCATCAATGGTCTGCCCTATCTTATATAGCAGTTGACTATTTGTTGTCTATGGTGTAATAAATATTTTTTCGAACTTACTGAACACATCAAGAATATATGTATGACCTTCAAATGAAGCATAATGCATTGCAATATTATACATTATTTGGCACTAAATTCTTTGGCCCTGTAACCGGGTGATTAGAATCAAAATTCCTCTACTCAGAGCCATCTGGAGTCCGTTCGAAGCAACCGATTGCGGTGAAACTTGGTATTGAGGCTTTGGTGACCATGAGGACGCGAATGCTGACATAAAAATAGTCCAAATATTCACCACCAGGTGGAAACATTAAAGTACTCATGCTTACTGCTGGGAGAGCAGCAAGGCAATTCCCTGGTGACTACTTGACAATTTTGCTTCACCTATGTTAGCTCCTTTCAAAGTTATTTAACAATATTCCACATTTATAAATTCTTCAACAGGTTTGATATAAATTTCAAGAAAAATGTAAGGCCAAATTCCATCTTTTCCTTTATAAAATCTTGATTTGCATTATTTAGCGTCATTTTTCTGCAACTTTTGGCTAATTGCGGCGATGAGTGATGATATGAAATTGATTAAGGGATATTCACAAAGATTCGAACCCGGGACCCCTGGAGCCATAGCGTGCTCTTATAACCACTCCACCATGGAGATAGGACTTTATAGAATGTAGTGAAACTTAAAATTTTCAGTCACGAAAAAATCTTGAGCTGTTATTGCATCAATAACTCAAGCGATTTGCACAGCAGGATAAAATTCTTGTCGAATTGTTGCATGCAAATTCTTTCTTGTAAGAATCGACTTATTCAGAATTAGATGCAGGCGATATTTCCTTCTGTCCTGAATATTTCCTCCCATCTTCAAAGGAATGTGCCGTTTCCGGTGGAAATTTTGCAGACTTTAGATTCTCCTGCCAGCCCATACTGTGCATCTGTGCAATTTGCAAGATAGCATATTGCATCTTCCTGAAATAAAGCGATTCCCCTCCTCCCCCACTTTACATTCCACGCAAGAGGTGGTTTCGTCTTAACGACCGCCGCACGAACTATCATTAGCAGCATGCAAAACGCGGCCCGATGCTCTATTGTTTATTGAGGATCGTTTCGTGGTCTTTCCGCCAGATGCCGTTTATTGCTTCTCTCCATTTTATTGGCGAGAGTGCGTCCTCAAGCGGGTTTTCTAAATGTCAACTTGGAGATATTTTTTTCCTCTAAAGCCCCTCTTCTAGGATAATGAATCACACATAACGGGAATAAAAGTAGGGACTGTGGACAATCTTCTTTCGATGGATCTCTTAGTGCTTTTAATTACTTTTCGTGGTTAATCATGTAAATGGTTTTTCTATATTCGAGTTTGGTGCACTTAGTTAACTCTCTCATCACCAGGAATCCTTTCTGATTGAATTTAAAATTTTGGGTTCGTGACATTATACGAGGTGCAGCCCCTTACATTAACTAGAATATAACTAATATCATAACACTGTATTGTCGAGTGACATTCTTACTTGGGTTAAAAGCTGAGGCTGTAAAGGGACACTCAGCACACAGACGCCAGAGCCTCGTAAGTCTGCAAAATGCAGTCCAGGGTGTACTATGTGGAAGTGAGGTTGACAATTGGGCGCACTACGTGGATTGGTCACCCCTTACCACTGTATGAGAACGTGCATTGTCTTGCAGAAACAGAACACCTTTGAACAAGCCAGGACGTTTTCTCGTGAGTATGTTCCCCCAGAAAGGTGCGTCTGTTCCACAAGTTGGCGACATGATTTACAAGAATCAGGTGTTCCACTCCCTGTGTTAGTAGTGTACCAATGTTCACAAGGCCGACTGCAGTGGGCTCCGGGGTACTGATGTACGGCTGTCTTTAAACAGTTTGCACCATTCGAATGTATTACTGCGGCTAGGAGTTCCATCACTGTACTCTGGTTAAAATATTCTGTGAATTTCACTCGGTTTTACGCCTGCATTCACAAAAAATTTCATCACATCACGTTGTTCCACGCTTACACTCACAGGCTTGCGCTTGACCGCTATTTTGTTTAACAAGTGACTCGCGTTGCCGGCGACGTTAGCGCTCCATGCGGTAAAAATAGACACTTGTATCTTATAGCTAAGTAAAGTCTTTGATATAGGTCTGGGTGTGTGTGAAAAGTCGAAAGTGAATGGCTCATATTTCTTAGGTAATTGAGTCGATATTATTTCATTCTTGTTTGATATCAAAACTATTCCATACGAAGTTGACATAGGTAACGAATGGGAAAATACAAACATCAAAATGCATTTATTTTCTGAAGGATCAGGGAATATCTGGACGTAGATATTTATTGATTCTTACGAAATTAAATTCAGTACGTCCTTTCGTTGTTATCAGGGCAGTAATGATGTCCTGATGTTGCTGTTGAGGGGTGGTTCATACTGCTAACGTCACAACCGCTTATATGACAGAAATAAACGTACACAACTAGGAAAAACAAAAAGGGACGAGATAAATTACAACGTGAGAATCAAAGCGGACCAGTTGAGAGGTTGTGAAGCAGTTGAGAAGAAAAAGAGAGAAATCGTGGCGTGATTTAAGTGGATGCGAAGAGGGATTTACGCTGATTAACAGAGCACAGAAATATCCTGACGTGTTTGCTTTAAAGTAAGCAAGCGAGAATTATTGGCTTGCTCGAGGGAAAATAAAACATGTATGTGGTATATTAAGCGCTGATGTGAATTGTACACCTCAAGGATGTAATATTTTTCGAGGCGAATATAACCAACAGAGAACCTGAAAATTTTAACGTGTGATTTTGTTAATTGCAACTGTAATCAATGATGATAACAGATAGGTACAAGTAAAATTGTATCGTTTCTTTATCCTGGGTCCGAAAGAAGCTTCTCTTGATTTTGCAGTTCCTTCACCTATCCTAGAACTAGTAAAACTTTCATTCATAGATTCTAGATTGCAATGGTTCGTACTGGTCATATTGTAGCGGCAGGATATATGTTCCCTCGGAAAATATGCGAACGACATGCCACCAAGTGATTTAAACGTGCGACAATAGACCTACTGCTTCCAGGCAGAGGCTACAGGTATGGTGGTGAATTCGTTTGTAGTCAACGTGCGAATAAAGCTATTTTGGTTGAAGGGGAGGGGAAGCTGCTATTCCTCACTTGCAGAATCTAAACAAGATTCTTCGCGTCTAGTTGTGCGTTTTTGGAGATTATGACGTCACAAATCAGGTGATACCGAAAAGACTCTCTTACCCTGGTAGCCATTGGGGGTAGTTCGTCATTCACTCTCTTGGACACGTAGACCCGGTTTTTGCGGGTGAATACGTCTGCATCCTGGTAGTATTTATAAGAGGGTTAAGTTGGTCAACTCATTCCTTAAATATTGCACTCATTATTATCTTAGTTTATGCACAATTGATTTTGTTACATAATACTACCATGACTCAGTTAATGATTTCCCGATTAGACGATATACCTG
The DNA here is from genome assembly GCF_977018435.1 of Lepisma saccharinum. Taxonomy (NCBI): domain Eukaryota; kingdom Metazoa; phylum Arthropoda; class Insecta; order Zygentoma; family Lepismatidae; genus Lepisma; species Lepisma saccharinum. The sequence continues at coordinate 41,351,544 of NC_139247.1, read as the reverse complement.
TTAAGAGGAAATTCTGATGATTAGGTGTAGATATCGCTCAGTCTAGTGTTACCCACGAGAAGAGACGGGACAGACTTTTCAAAATTCGAGACACGAGACGAGACGAGACAGCTCGTGAAAAGTCTCGTCTCGTCTCGAAAAAAAAAATTAAACAAAATAACTAATCAATTGCAAAAATTTGGGCCTCCCCCGTGGGCCTTGTAATCAAGGGGTCCCGTGTTCGATACCCGGTGGAGGCACGTAGTTCTTCGGATCCCACTTTATACTGTAGGTCCAGTCCCGATTAGCCTTACTGTGCATAAAGTGAACTTAAAACAGTAAATCAGCAGCAAATATTTATTTATTCGAAATAAAGCATTTCCTTTGGAAACCCAAATCAGCTTCTATTATACGAAAAAAAGATCTGTAAGATTCCCACTCGATAAATCCTAATTCGTCACACGTTGTCCGTAACGAATTTGCCAGACTTTAGCCTCGTATCCCAGCTACCTTAAATTACAAAATTCCTACCCCAAGAACTCTCTTCCATTCATCCTTGCGCAAAACGATCCGGAGGTAGTCACTGCCATTGTTTACAACGGCTCTGTTCCAGCCATACTGGCGACAATCGTCATAAAATGGCTCGCCCAAACAGACCCTTCTTTCATTTGCGACCCTCTTCTCAAAATCCACAGCAGCCTCGAGTGCTGATTGCAAACTCCTAACATTTCGTACTAAAAACCTAGGTAAAGGTAAATTTCCAAGTGCATATAGCACAGTGCCATTTACGGGATGTGGGGGAAAGGTCATTTTGCAGGCGAAGTGATCAACACCACACTCCGGCCGCTTTTGTCGTCCAGGATTGCCCCCATGCACACATTGATATGAGGCTGGGAGCCCCGGAGCTGCTTTATGATAGGACCATCCGACATTTATTCACCCACTCTGGGAATCGAACCAGGGTCTCCCGCCTGGCAGTCAGACGTCCTAACGACTACACCACCGCGGCTCTAAAAACCTAGTAAAAAGCTTAGATACTCTACTTTGACGTAACGAACATAAAATTGCCTGAAGTCATAAGTAATAAGCGACTTGCGACAGCAACAAGTGTAGCTTGGAAATGAACCCTCAGTAATAAATGCATCCTTCCGAACGGAAGCGATTCGACCGACAAGCGACACAAGTTACTTTGTCGCTTGCGTGTCGTTCGTACTGGCCCGTTTTCTAATAGCGTGCATAGTGTCGTGTCTGTCTGTTGGTAGTGAATTCACAGTGAAAGCTTGCTTATAGACTAAGGGAGATTTCACATCCAAGCGACCCGCGACCCGCGACCCGTAACACGTGTCGCTTCAGGATTTCACCAATCGAACGCAGGTTTTTGCGGCCTGCCATGCCTCTACGCTGTGAAACGTTGCGGTTGATTGGCTCGTTCCAAAGCGTGTCGCTTGTCGCTCCGGTCTGAAAGCTCCCTAAAGGAGCTTGTCGCTTTGGTGCGAAAACTCTGTGTCGCTTGTTGCCTGTTGCTTCAACCTGAAAGCTATCTTGGGGAAATTTCACATCGAAGCGACAAGTGACAGGTATAATTCACACACAAGCGACAAGCGACACAATCCCCTTCAGTCTGAAGGAAAACATTCAACAAGCCACAGGAGAGAAGCGACAAGCAACATGTCTCGCTTGGAAACGAACTCTCAGTAAACGTAACTTTCCGAACCGAAGCACCACGTGTCTCTTGTCGCTTGCGTGTCGCTCAAATTGGGTAATTTTCTTAATATCGAGCGTAGAATCGCCTCGATCTGTTGATACTGACCGTGCGGTGAATACTTTTATCATAGACGGAACGGAAGGGTATCCTGTCGCTTGTCACTTCAGTGTAAACCCCCGTATGGCTTGTCGCCTGTCGCGTGTTCCTTCTGTCTGAAAGCTCCTTACGTGTACGATGGATAAAGAGTAGAAAAGCAAGAAAAGCAAGGCAGATTCTATACACTATCTAGCTATTGATAATCAACAAACTTTATTTGAAATATTCATGTTCTTATGATTAAGGAATCATATTTATTTTCACTATACAGTGAGCAAAGTGATTTAAGGTTTAACCCATTTTCGAGAATAATATTTTGTCATCTCTCTCAGTTTTAACTTTTCTTGGCATAATAAACTGCATTAATTTTCGAGACGAGAAGAGACAAAACGAGACGAGACGAGACAGAACCCTTCGAGACGAGACACGAGACGGGACAAAGAAATATTTTCGAGACGAGGCAGCATTTCCACGAGACGAGACGAGACAGACCAAAGTCTCGTCTCGTGGTCAACACTATCGCTCACCCTTGTTTTTTATGTATATTATTTTATTTATTTTTATCCTCAAGTTCTAAAATAGGTATAAGGAGTAACCCCTTTGTGAAGACACCCAGATGTTAATCTCTTTCCCGCGTAGTACCCTGCACTGCCTTTTGCAGACCAGCAAGGCTCTGGCGTCTGGACTCACAGCAGGGGCGAATATTCTAGGCTAGCTAGCTATCTGCGAAGCTTTAAGCCTAGAGAGTAAAATACAGAAGTAAAATATATTATAAACAGTAGAAATAAATTTACTCATTTTAATTAAAAAAATAATGGTGATTCTAAAGTTGGCAACCTGAATTGTTAGGAGTTGGCAACATGAATTGTTAGGAGTTGGCAACATGAATTGTTAGGAGTTGGCAACCTGAATTGTTAGGAGTTGGCAACCTGAATTGTTAGGAGTTTACAGCCTGGCTGACGTTGGGATGATTGATTGATTGATTGATTTAGTTTATTTTATTCCGCGTTATGTGATGTAATTGTTCCTTCACCCATTTCATCTCATCACCATTCATCCTCATCTTCGCGATTAGCCAAAAGTGGCAGAAAAGCGAAGTAAATTAAACCAATTCAATCCAACAAACTCTTTTAGAAGTGGGTGACATACTTTTGATGCATACTCCAATTAAGGGTTATTGTGAAGTTTTGTCTATTTGATTTATTATTAGGCTAAATATATAAAGTGCTGTCAATAAGATTAATATATGACTGGTTATAAAATCTCTACTTGAATAATTGTTGAGTGGAAAATGTTAACATTAAAATATGCACTAGTTTGGGTTGAATAATAGGCAATCTAAATTTATAAATTAATTTTGAACATTCCATAAAGCAGAGACATCTGTCCCTGATTTATGTCTCACTGCTAAAGTAATAATGTCAGTATTTATATACATATCATAGTAATACGCGAATGTTTATATTTGATAGAAATCTATGCGTTATATGCGTTAAGTCCAATGTCGGTGACAATTTGCAAAGTGGACCACTTACTGGTATGGATGACAAACAGAGGCGTCTCGTGAACGCATGCGGTGCATGCTGCGCATGCGTTAATTGTGGGAAAAAGGACAGCTTGCTCTTCGACGACATTAATGAGCATTTCTACATTCTAATTTCTTCATATAGAAGAAGTATTATATTACATTACATTTCTTGGATCTGAAGTGAAAGAAAGTAATAATTATTTTCCCACAATTGTCGCATGCGTCACTTCAGATCCAAGAAATATAATATAAGCTTAGTTCAGCGCTCTCGTGTAAAACAAATACTTCTCCTATATGAAGAAATTAGAATGTAGAAATGCTCATTAATGTCGACGCAGAGGAAGCTGTCCCTTTTCCCACAATTGACGCATGCGCAGCATACACCGCATGCGTTCAACAGAAGCGCTTCTTATGACAAATAACCAAAAACAAAGCACTACAATAAAAATAATGTATTGTTATTTTAAATGCAAAATTCTGGTCCAATAATTTCCCTAAAATTACTGTGAATTTTGTTCATCACGCTCCGAGAATGTATTCCAGACGTAGTTCTAAAGAGAATTGCACAGTGCGGTATAACACACATACAGCAACGAAAATCGGTTTTTCGTTCGTCACCTTTAAAGTGTGTCGTTCGATTTCGCTTAAGTACGATAACTCCCCTACCCTTCCAAATAACTAGCAGCAGGAACAGTTTTATCTAAAGGACTAAATTTACGGCCTTTATCGTGGTCACAAAGTTGGGGACTTGCCCCTCTCTCTGCCAGCACTTCCCCCCCGGCACGTCCTAACTCGCGGAGTACATTTACAAAGATCTGATTGCCAAACTGTTTATAAACCTATGCCGTTAGGTTCTCATAAGTTTCGTTTAATAAGCTCGATAAATGTATCCAACACAAACAGAGAGCATACCTCGATGCTTTAGATTTGATTTTTGCTAATTAGGGCCGCGGTAGCTCAGTCCTTCCCTCAGCTACCCCTCAATTCTCAGTGGTCTCGGGTTCGAATCCCGGCTAAGACATGAATGTTTGTATTTGTCTAAATGAGAAAATCTGGGAATTGAGAGAAAACGAGATATGTAAAAATTGAGATGAAGTGATAAAACGGGTGATACTACCGCTTAGGGGTAGTATCCCTTTTTAATTTAAAAAAAAAAATGTTATGGCGTCTGACTACCATGCGAGAGACCCGGGTTCGATCCCGGCGGGGGAAAACCGGGATTTTTTCCCCTGTTCAAGCTGCTTCGGCGCCCACCCAGCATCGTATAATGTGGGTACCTGGAGGAAACCCTTGGGGGGCGGGGGCTTAAGGCTAACCACATCACCTCCAACTTCAAGAATGTGTTGGGCCCTAACTCCAAACCCCCTATGCGCACAGGGGAGCACACACACTATGCAATTTAGCGTCGCTTTTCTGCAACTTTTGACTAATCGCGACGATGACGATGCGTGATGATATGAAATTGATGAAGAGACACTCATACAGACCAGGCCGGGAATCGAACCTGTGAACCCGGAAGCCGTAGCGCGCTGTGCTAACCACTCCGCCACGGAATTTGTCTTCTACATCTCGAGATTGGTGCAAAAACCACAACATGCCGCTCGGATTTAACCATGAGGGAATTTTCCCTTTGGAGAATACTCTAGAAAACATATGGAACCATCACCGTTGCACCTTTGGTTCTGCTGAATTGTAGTACTTTTATTAACAGTTATTGAATTTTAACGTTAAAACTACTCCCTGCAAATTGTAACATACCGTGAAAGTATTTTTTGGGGGCGGGGGGGTGGCCGTAGTCTCAGCCACTTATGGAAGTGATGTAATCAACACCACGCTCTAGCTATCTTATCCCCTCCATCCCACCCAACCCACAAGCCTATACATGTAGGGACACTGATGGGCAAAATTCCCATCTACAATGACCCACACCGCGAATCGAACCGGTTTTTCCGCATTGTAGACAGACACCCTACTGACTGCGTCACTGCTGCTTGCATTTTATAGCACACCAAAAAATTTTAAACTTTTTTGAAAACCAATATTTAAATGAAATTAACATTTTTTGAATCTCACTTTTTGAAGATCTGGAATTGCTGGAAGATATTCAACTCCGCATTCTTGTACACTCCTGTTCAGATAAAGTGGTACTTTCCCAACTGTTCAGCTCTATAAACTGTTCCATTTTATGTAAACAGGAGTACAAGGATTTTATGTGATATTATGAAAAAGGGAAGTTCTGCAGTATTGTTGATTATATCATCCCATAACTTGTAGCAATAAGTTATTAATACGAGTATGTTAATCTCTTTTATATAACATTAACTAATACTTAATATTCTATTGTGTACATAAATTTAGTTTCGAATTGCTGATATGGATTGGCAACGATTACAGTGTTGAAACTTGAAAGATCGGAACGATATTGTAAGATTCTATAAGATTTATGAAAAACCTAAATAAAATTAGCTGAGCAAGAACTCAAAATTCGTTCTTCTAGGTAAATATGCATGTACCGTAAGTACTGTTGGGTGAATCTGCTAATACAGCAAAAACTAATTAGTAATTTACTAATTACTATTTAGTATTTTAGCACTAATTAATAATTAATATTTTCTGGATTAGCAGATAAACCTAACAGTACTTATGGCGCATTGATATTATTAATAGTAACGTAGAACGACGAATTTCGAGTTTTTGCGCAGGTCGTGATAATTAGTAATTATATCAAGCTGCGCAAAACTCGAAATTCGTCGTTCTACGTTACTATTAATAATATGAATGCGTCGAAGGAACTTTTAGGCTTCTCTGCTGATACTGGATAGGCTATTCATACTGAGCTGCGTAAAAGTCGTTCTGGGAAAGTAATAATGGATGGCATACGCTGTAATTATGCATATTGTTGGATATACCTGTCAGTGCAAAAGAGAGTAATTGTTATGAGCTGGGCAAGTTTATATTAGTGGAATGTCACCCCCCGGTATCCCCCCCATCCCGTTATATTGTGTCCTGGATGGAGTTAACCGAAAATGGATTAATTTTTAAATAAAATGAATTTTCTTTACCCCGCTCATTGTCTCTCCCTCCTTTTATAACAATAGAACAGAAATAACCTTTTTCTGCTCTCGTTCATAATTTGAATGGGGCTGGTGTAGTGTTACATCTCGCTAAAAGCAAGGGACAAAATTGATGTTGTCCTCTCTTTTGTTTGCTGGACGCGGACTGTCGAGGTGAGTCGAAAAGAAAAATAGGTTAGCTGAGAGTCACTTTTTTTTTTCTTCTGCGACATCTGGGTTCTTTCACTTTCCTCGGTGTCTTTTGTTTTCAATCTTTTTTACTGTTTCTGGAGAGGAGGCATTGCTTGCAACTTTTCGTTTCCACAACACATAGGTCTTGGGTGACCAAATACAAGTAGTAATAACGTAGTTTGCAGTTCTGGAATGAACTTGTGTGTGTTTGTTATTCGAGAGAAATTAGAACTTAATATTGATTTGATTGAATTAGCTTATTTTAGTTCACATTTCTGCCACTTTTGGTTAATCACGCTGATGAAGATGAATATTGATAAGAGGAATGAAGGACTATCACAAACATATAAGAACAATACAACACGAGATCCACAAAGGATTATTTTTATTATACAGCGTGTAACAAAGGTCTCGGAACACTTTGAGTAACATTACAAAGTAACAAAGTACATCATTTCAAAGAGTAAATTTGCAAGTTTTTACCTCATTGCAGGTTTACGTGTAGTTCCATATATCGTCGCTAGGTGGTGTCATAATCAAGATGGCGCTTTCTGTTGCTGGTCTTTGTCTTTAGGATATAACTTTTGCACTAACTGTAGTCTGTACGGTTTCATGTTTAATTTTTTTACGCAAAACACGCCACACAGTCATTGTTGACATTTCCAACTCACGTGAAGCTCTGCGTATAGATTTTCTCGGACTCCTTGTGAAGGCTTCTCTCACTCGCTCAATCATTTTCACTCACACCTGGCCGACCACTTGTCTTCTTGACACACAAACACCCAGTTTCAACAAACTTAACATGCCAATTGTAGATTGCCTTCCTGGTTGGTGCTGCTTTCCCATACTTCATCCTAAATTTTCGTTGGACATCCGTTGCACTCTTTGTTTTGTCAAACTGTAGCACGCAGAAAGCCTTCTCAGCTCCAGAAAGCGCCATCTTGATTATGACACCACCTAGCGACGATATATGGAACTACACGTAACACCTGCAATGAGGAAAAAACTTACAATTTTACTCTTTGAAAAGATTTACTTTGTCACTTTGTAATGCTACTCGTTTGGCTACAATATTTTTTTAAAAGTGTTCCCGCACTTTTGTTACACGCTGTACTACCTACGAGTCCAGTTGTTTTGCAACTTGTTACTAGTGCCAGAAGTTTTATTGAAAGTTTAAAGTGATAAATTGTTGATTTCTTGCTATTGCCGCCATGTGCTAAATTGGAAATTTGAACATTTCTAAGTGTCTTGAGGATCCCTGACATGTATTTCTATTAAATTTGAATGCGGAACTTGACCGGTTTTATTAATGAATTAGCGGCCCCCGTGGCGCACTGGTTAGCACATCACGCTGCGACGCTAGGGGTCCCGGGTTCAAATCCCGGCCTGGGCATCGATGTCTGCGAGTGTCCATTCATAAATTTCACCACTCATCCCCATCTTCGCAAATCCAAGAGGCACAAAACGCGAAGTAAAATAAAATAAATAAATCAAAATTAATGAATTAGCGTTATGGCACTTGGTAACATCTCATCAAACAAGCCGACTTATCGTTACGAGTAGCCAAAATTCCCAGAATAGCGACGTAATATAACGTAATTCAATCAATGAATCATTAATGAAACAGTACGTGAGTCAGCAACCTTCTTTTATGGCACGATTAATGGCATGCAAACATATGAAAGAGCATACTTTCCTGTATTTCCCTCGTGCTCTTATTTTTGAATTTTCATAATTACCACTGCTAATATTTCAACCTTTCACTTTACATTTCAACATTATCTACATTACAAACTTTCTTCTTGTTACAGCTGATTGTGATAATTGTTACTAACAAAGCAATGGACATTTTTCTTCCCCGCTGCTAGCCTTTCACTCTGTTTACCTTACCCTCACACTCTAACCCTTACACCGCCGTCCATGATTGCATGCTAGGGTTAGGACGGCGTGACAGTTTTGCGTTTGTGAATAAACTAATTAAGAGAGTTCTTCGGATGTTGTAAATCTCTTTTATGGGACGCCCAGATCCGAGAAGGAAGAAATTTTGTCGGCGCAGCAAGAAAATTGGAAAGTACATTCTGTTCCTAGGAATCTTTAGTAAATCTCTTGTATTGACGAGCTGCGGTTAATATAAAATGCAACGTTCTCGTAAATTAATTACTGGAAAAAGTTGATGGCGCTGCAAGTAATAATGACGGTTCGCTAATTAAAGAGGCAATGTACAGTCGAAAGCAGAAGTATGTGTTTAGTCAGATGCAGGAATCTGAACTATTCAATGAATGAGCTATTGTTATTGTTTTCTGTTAATTATTTTCCAAAATTGGTGTTATTTTTCATACTTTTCAGTGTTATTTGTCCAAAATTTCGCGTTTTTATTTTAGTATTTTTCTGCCAAATACACCTACAATTATACATTCATTGTGCTTTTACAGGAGTATTCACATTGTTCGTGAAGTTTCATATACCGGAAACGAGTTTTGACGAAGTTATTTTCCATTGTTTCTCGCACTGTAAATGCCGATGTTACGGCTTCCATATTACGGTAGGTACGCACTCGGTTTCCGCCAGAGCTGCGGAACTATACTCGGTGATTCAAGTAATTTCCGATGGAGTGTAAAAAATCATAGAGAATATCAATTTACACGTGGTTTCATGTAGCTGTGGGAATTATTCCATTTATAACACGTATCACAGTTTTCTTTTTGATAAAAGTGTGCACGATATACAGGGTGTCTATAGAAGAACTTCGGGGTTTTGAAGCTAAATATTTTATTAAAAACTCAAACTCAGGAAAAAGTAAATACTTGTTTTTTAAGGTAATGTTATCAAGTTTTGTTTACAATTTAGTAAATTTCAATGTGTGCCCCGTTTGTAGCACGGCACACATCCAAAAGATAATCAACTTCTTGCCACGTCCTGGCCAGTATTTCTGGGGTGATGGTTGCCACAGAAGCGATAATTCTTCGCCTAAGATGGCTGACATCTTGAATTTTCTCCGCATAAACCATGTTCTTCACATGTCCCCATAGGAAGAAGTCTAAGGGAGTAAGGTCCGGACTTCTTGGAGGCCATGGAATAGGCCATTTCCTTCCAATCCACCTGTCGCCGAATCGATTGTTGAGTGCTTCTCGCACACGCAAGCTGAAGTGGGGCGGAGCTCCATCTTGCTGATAGTAGACGGGCCCCTTCTCCGCCTCAATATCATCCAACTGGGGAAAAACATAGAGCTCTAGCATGTCACAGTACACATCACCATTGATAGTTCTTTCTACAAAAATGAAGGGTCTAATAACACGGTCATGCATAAGACCGCACCCCACATTCAACTTGGGCGAGTCACGTTAATGCTCAATGAACTCATGAGGCGGCTACAGCAAATTGTGATCTCTTAGTCTTGTCTGTAGGCTTAATTTCATGCAAAAGTTTTACCTTGTAAGCTGTTAGACGAAGCCTCTTGTGCACCACTTTATGAACATTCGATCTGCGTCGTGTCAAGGATTTCTTGGGACTATGTACGCATGAAGTGCGAATTCTTTCCATGTCCCCTTCTGAAACACGCGGCATACCTGGCGACTTTTGTTTCAGAACACTTACAGTTTCTTTAAACGCCTTAAGCCATTGACGAATGGTTTTGTCCGAAGTCGCAACACCACCATACTCGCGTCGAAAGTTCCGCTGTACAGAAATAACAGATCCAGTTTCTGCAAGCCATATCACACCCTGCGCCTTCTGTTGTGCTGTCGCTGTTGCACTGAACTGCACCGACTGTGTTCGGCTCGGCTCGGCCACTTCAAGGTCAACTCAGCGCAGCGTTGCCAACCTTTGTTGGAATAAACTCCAAACGGCGTGAATAAAACTTGATGAACTACTGATTTCAAAGTTATTAACTAACCTGAGTTACCTAATACCGTTTGCGCGCTATGATTGTTTAAAACCCCGGAGTTCTTTTATAAACACCCTGTACATGCGTAAATATGGCGTAGTTTATTTTTTAAGTCTACAACACAAGCATGTTGTATTTTTCGTTTTTTGATCACAAAATGTGTTGAAATTCGCGAAGGAAAGGCAGCAATTCGCATTTTTTTCCCAGATTTATTTATTTCCCGATTTCGAATGGATGAAAAATGTGTTCAGAACATGTCATTGCACATTTATAAACATTTTGTATGAATCAATTAACGTTTATTGGCGTTTTCGGATTTGCGAAAAATCAAGATCCTTAGCTATTGTACAGCGCCTTGAATAACGTAGTGTGGAAAACGACCCAAGAAACTAGTTCCCCAGACGGATGACAAACATAGATGGCAGTGCGATCGAACCCGGTGCTAATTTTGTTATGAAAGTAATGCGGCTTAGTTAGTTTTTGGAATATATTGTGTAGATTTGTTTGTCTAGAAAGGCGGTAAGTGAATTGATGGAAACAGTTATATTTGTGGTGTGCAGTCACGAAATGACATTAATTTGGAAAGAAAAGTAAAATAAAATTAATAAATAAATAGCATGCGTAACACAAGAAGAAACATCGCAAAGTGATTCCGGACGTCAGGTGTTGGATTGTGTACTACAGTTTTATTTTTCTATGTTATTAGAATATAAATAGTATCCTGAGAGATATTTCATACCGAGGCGACAAACCACAAGTGTAGCTTGGAAGCGAGCAGTCCGTAATCAATGCAGCCTTTCGAACCGTAGGGACACAAGCTCTGACTGCACCGTTTCCTCAAGGAGATTTTACACCAAAGCGACACGCGACAAAGGATACGAGGATTTCACACCAAAGCGACACGGGTCCTTCGGTCCAAGGCAACTTTCATACGGAAGCGAAACATGTTGCTTGTAAACGAGCCAATCAAGAGCAACATTTCACATCGTAGCGGCATGACGGGAAGCACAGGCCAGCATTCTGTTGGTGAAATCCTCAAGCAATAAGTGTCGCGTGCCTCTTGTCGCTTTGGTGAAAAATCTCCCTCAAGCAAGACAATCATTGCATCGCGTATGCGCGAACAACAAACCACGGCAACATGTTGCGAGCTATTGAGGAAATGGCCCAGTTTGAGCGACGCACAAGCGACAAAGCGACACGTGTGGCTTATCGTGTCGCCTAGATCTGTTGTTGTAATGTGCGGTTTGTCGTGTCGCCTATCTGTTGTTCGCACAATTAGCAGCGAAAGCTTGCCAATAGACTGAAGGCACCATGTCGCTTGTCAATTAGTTGGGAACTCCCCCTGTAGCGCGTCGTTTCGGTCTGAGCACCCTTCCTTTAAGGAGCGACCGAAGTAACAAGTAGCACGCGAATACGCAATATGAACGTGTCGTTTGCTGTTTGGACCCTCATGTGCAATGAATGCTATTTTACAGTCTGGAAGTGTGTGTCACTAGTGTGACAGTATGAACATCCCGTGTCGCTTGTCCCATTGGTTTGAAAGTTTCCTTACACTCATGTCGATGGCACTAAGAACGTTTTGTGGGGTTCCCGTTGTCGTTTCATGCAATCATCATTATCATCATCGCCGCGATTAGTTTAAAGCGGAAGAAAAGAGACAGTAAATATCAAAAATACAAATGCTTTAATGTGTATATCTTTGAAAGAAATGATGATGATGATGATAATAATAATGAACCTAATTCATACACAAAAATTTAGTTGCCAAGAGCATTCTACGCGTATTTTTTCTCCCGTATTATTAACGAAAGTATGACGATAACAGGACTTGGTCGACTGTCTAGAATGTTCGTTAATATCTTCGCGACCACTGTACCAAATATCATAGCAATTATCACATTCATAGAAATGCTTCATGTAAAAGAATCAGACGTTGCAGCGAAAACTCCATTTACTTCCATTATAAGCAGACGAATACCAAGCACCGGGTCCAACACCAGCGCCTCTAGCGGATCATTTTCGAGTCGAACCAGCCAGAGAGCGCAGAACCATGCCGTTTTCCACACTACGTTATTCAAGGCGCTGTAGCTATTGTATTATACTGGTGCATCCAGAAGCGCTCAACGTTGCATCTAGGTTGGATGCGAGATCCATGCTTTTTACACTGCCTCTCAAACTTGAATGAAGGACACAAAAGTTAACAAGGAGATCTATCTTGTATTAATTGATATCAATAACTACGAAAGATATTAGATACTGTATTTCACATTATGTAAACGTTGTTCTTCTATTATACGCTTAAAGCTACGCAGCATGTGTCTCCCGCCTACCATCTCTTCACAGACAGACCAGAAACCTTACTGGAATATTGCAATGAATCTGTTGCAATAATTTTATGTACGTAAAGCACTATAATTGGGCTCACTCCGTCGTGCTCTATCCATAAATAAATTATAGTGACCGCAGGTAAAACGTGAAATCCTCGTTCGCTGAAGTAGCAATTGCTACTTTTCAACTCTATTGGGCTTTCTACCTAGCTTTCCCCCAACGTTGAATCTTTCTGGAGGCATCCAGTAGTTGGACTAGATACAGAAAAATTAAGATACAATTCTTAACTTAACTACGCTCGCGTAGTCAAAAATAAAATAAGGGGATTGAAGAGGTTTTCTCGAGCAATCAGCCAGGTGATTTCCGGAAAGGCTTCCGAGCTTTGGAGAGCTAACGTCACTCTCATCTTCAGGGAATGAAGTGCAGAGATAAGTCAGGGTGACGTCATATGTATTTGGTGCGGGAGGGGTCCGGTGTAGGTGGCGGGGCAATCAGGTGGCGTTTCTCCGACGTCCGCGCTCCCAGTCGACTATCGCTAGCCAGGCTGGGTCCAGTTCGAGTCCCGTGTCTCTGTTGAGGTTGTCCTTTTCCCCGTGTATGGCTATTGCTTCTTTGATGAGACGGTCCCAGTAATTTGATGATTTATTGATGATCTCGGTGATTGTGAAAACAAATTCTACGGCCCTCCTGGATTGAATGTCCTGCTAACCCTGATTTTTCGGGATGAAAATTCCTTATGTAGCTGGCGTGTTCTTTGCAGCGCTGTTCGATTGTCCTCCCCGTTTGTCCAATGTAGGGTTTACCGCAGACACAGGCGATACGGTAAACCACGGGTGTCTTCTGTCCTAGGTCTTTTTTGTGGTTTCGAAGTCGGCTTCTGACTTTCGATGGCGGTTTGTGGATCGTCTTGATGTTGTGTTTTGAAAGAATGCGGCTGATGACTGCAGAGAGGTTACCCGTGTATGGGACAACGGCTATCTTCTTGTCTTCTTGGTCATCAGGTGGATCCGGGTTTGTTCGTTGGTTGTTCTTGTGTGTTACTTTCTTTAGCGTCTTGTTGATAATGCCTTCACTGTATGCATTATGTCTGAAGGCTGTGCGCAGGTGTCTTATTTCCTCTTGCAGGTGTTCTTTGTCGCTGATGGCGATGGCTCGGTGAAACAATGTCGAGAGTACTGTTGATCGTTGCGCTGGATGGTGAAAACTCTTGGCGTTGAGGTATAGGTCAGTGTGAGTAGGTTTCCTGTATACGCTGTGTCCTAAGGTCCCGTCCGGTTTGGGTGTCCTGAGGATGTCCAGGAATGGAAGGCTGCCGTTCATCTTTGTCTCCATGGTGAATTTGATGTTCTGGTGCTGGTTGTTGAGGTGATTCAGGAATCTTTGTAGCGCTGCTTTACCGTGCGGCCAGATGACAAAGGTGCCGTCTACATATCTGTAAAATGCGGTGAGTTGATTTGATTTCTGTTATTTCGCGTCCCTTTTCTGCCAATTTTCATTAATCGCAACGATGACGATGAATGATTACGGGATTCGAACCACTTACGTCGTAGAGCGCTGTGCTATTATCTCCACCATGGGGAGAATTCGAGATGGGTTAGAGCAGGGATTCCCAACCGTTTTACGTTCGTGGCACCCTTGGAAATGGGATTAAAAATTTGAGGCACCCTGGTTAGATTTTTTTTTTAAAAAAAATAATCTTAATTCGAAGTAAAATATGTTATCAGGAGCAAGTTAAATTGATTGTCAAATAAATGCCTACTCCAGTACTAATGTTATTCATTCATTGAAAGATAACATAAGGAATAAACATCAGAATAGAATAAAGTTTACTGCAGTGGTTGATTGATTTGTTTTATTTTACTTCGCCTTTTGTACCACTTTTGGCTAATTTTCGAAGATGGGGATGGGAATGAGTGTGCTAACCACTCAGCCACGGGGGACGGCTTTACTACAAAGCAAATCACTAAGAAAATTGTTTTATTAATGTGAGACTTGCGATTGATGCTTGGAGCACAAACGTTTGTTATCGGGTCTTTTTATTTCGCTTTTTTAAATTTCTTTAATTTATTTTCGTTTATCCATAAAATATATCGCGGCATCCCTAGGCTGATCTCGCAGCACCCTAAATTGCCGCGGCACCCCGGTTGGGAATCACTGGGTTAGAGGCTTTTTCTAGCAGAATTCCTCAGTTTGGTTCCCGAATACGATTAAGATAAAAACAAGACATCACAATGCAAAGAAAATGAAATTTTGCAAAAAAGTGGGAATCGCAACGCAAAGTCCTGTTCTGAATACAATTCGTTCCTCATTAACGTTTTTCTCTTAAGGGCTTAAGTTCAGATGGCGCGAAATTGGATGGCCACCAAATTATTTCTTATCTTAAGGACTTAACAGCAGAGCGTGGTTTATCTTCCAAATTATGCATCTGAGATTAAAATCTCGAGTTGATTGCAAGCAGAACCTTTGCAAGAATTAAGGAAATGTGTCCCAAGAATTTCTTTGCTGGCAACTGTAAGTTACTTGCAAATGTTTTCAGCTTAAATGACTTTGAAGATCGTCGGACATTATAGTCCATATATATCGTCTTGCAAGCACCTCTTTCAATTTTCAATCTGTTTTACACTTTGCAGTTGCAGCTTTGAATGAATACATGGGCAGGGAAAGAAGAGAACATTTGTGTAATATTTTTCAGTTATGAATACACTGAGGATTGCCCTAAATGAGCTTTCTGTTGTCTACTAAAAAAATATGAGCTTTTAAATTTAAAATATGTTTCAAGCCTTTCCGAAAGGACTGTATGAGTTGTATAGTGTGTTACGTTCCCCGGTTTATTCTCAATGGATCTACTTACTTTTATTCCTCTACGGCGAGCATGAGACTTATCAGCCTACTATGAAGCCCTCAGGTTGTGGGAAATCAGATAAGGATATGTTTACGTAAACCTTACACCAAAAATATATTTAGATGTCAGTTAATGTTAATATATTACACTTGCAGTCGCAATTATACTCCTTATTACAAACAAAAATGTATTAAGATCATAATAGTTCTTGACTACACAAATTAACACATTCACATTTCCAAAATCACTTCCATTATCCAGCAACATTCAACTCAACTCAACAAAGATTTATTGGACTTACAGCTTTACTGCTGTTTATGCCCAGCAAATTATAAGTACATAAGTTACATTTTTAATATAAATTTTACACACAAAGTTCATAAACGCTCTTAAATACAATTTTATATAACTACATTAACTCATTCAGTAACAGAAATATATTATAATTTTATATCAGCTTTTCTCAAAAAAGTAAGTATAAAATATGCAATTCTAACGTCTGGAGCATACAACATTGAAGTCATATTAATGGGAAAAGGAACATTAATTTTTGACAATGTTTTGTATAAAGTCTTTCTTTTCTCTGAGTGAATTGGACATTCCAAAATAATATGATGAGCATCACCCCTTAAATCACCACAGTTATAATTCGGAGATTTTAAAATGCGTGACCACTTCTTAGTCTATTTATTAAAACAATTGCATTTCTTGAACCTTTACAATTATAAAACCAATGTTTTTTCCTAGTGTAATCAAAATAAGGACGATAACTTTCACCAACAACATTCATACTCTCTCTCCTAACAACCCACAATCAAATGTTTTAAGGTTAGTCCATAACCATAACTGACTACCCAATTGAACACAACAAATTACGTTATCATAGACATTAACATATTAAACACTTAAAATGATACAATAAGTGGGTGCGTATCAAGTGTCTGTTTTTACTTATTTCAATCACATGTACCAGTTTCTAACATAATTACCTTTTAGGTCCTTAAAATTGGAAAATGGTGAACAATCCGTACACTCTGATTGGATTCCGGTTTTCTTTTCTAGTATTATGCTATGACATCGTGCCTTTTTTTTTTTTTTTGCCAGCTTATTTTGAAAGTTTTAAGTGCCTATCGAATCGGCGGTAGAGTGTTCGACTTCCAAGCGGGAGACCCGGATTAGATTCCCGAAATGGCTGATCCAAAGTCGCAAAATTTTCAGCCTTGATCCTGCATAGGGTGGTTCTGAGTTCACCCAGCTTGAAATAAGTGGGCACCTGGAGGCAACCTTGCGGGGTCGGAGAATGGTGCTGACCACATCACAAAAAAAAGCTAGATCTAGATCGAGAATGTGTGGGAACATAAACTACAGTAGAACAGAAGACATTGTTTCAATGCATTCTCTTGTCCGCACGCACGGTTTGAATCGCAAGAATGGGTAACTCGTTTGCACTTATGGAGCGCTCCGTTCGGCTCCAGCTTTCCGCCTGCACAGGGAACCTCAAGTCCAGAAATGCCAACCTCCCTTTCACGTAGTACATCCAAGCAGACTAACTTGACTCTGGCGACTGGATCTGTGTTGTGTCCTGTCCATGTGTGAGTTTATGTTTGTCCTAATCATTTTCATCTCCTCACAATTCATCCTCAGCTTCGCGGTTAGCCAAAAGTGAAAGAAAAGCGAAGTAGCACAATCAATATTGCCAATATGCAATGAACAAGCGTATGTTTTACAGGATCGAAAGTTGGTTAAATCTACCTAGGTGTATACTACTGCGACGGAGTAGGGGTTGATACGAAGCCAAAGGTCTCGGGTTCGAACTCTTCGTCAGTGGGATTAAAACGCCTTATCGAACACAGCGAATTTAAAGGTCAGAAAGGGAATTTTGCAACAAACATAAGGGAGTTTTCAATTGCAACCAAGAACAAAACTGACTATACTGCAGGAGGCCTTAGAAAGAGCGCTTCGCGGGCTAGCAGCAGACGTCGCTCGCACACTGTTGCCGATACTCTCGTGTCGTCTGCTCCTCAGTCGAACAAACAGGCCGATGTAGCAAGAGGCAGAGGCCACTCACTTCCAGAAGGATACAGCAGCGCGCTAGCTGTGGCAACCTGGCTAGCTCATTCGCGGTCCTGATTGGTTCTCGCAGACACACACCCATATTGTCGTCTGCTGCAAGCCCGCGAAGCGATCTTTTTAAGGCCTCATGGAGTATAGCCCGAATTAAAAGTTTCCAACAAGTTTCAGCCTTCGTTTTCGATTTCACAATAGTTCGAAACCCACTTTAAATTGTAGGCCTTGTCCCGATTAGCCTGTCTGTGCATACAGTGGATTTAAAATAAAAACTCAAGACTCAATCTCAATAAGTTTCAGGACTCCAAATGTTTGACACTTCTGGCTTGCTTGTCCCAAATACGAGTTACCTCTGTAGTATTTTCGCAAAGCTTTAAATAAGTACTTGAAAATGAATTGCCAATTTTGATTTCTGAACTTGCATTTACCAAATATGAGAGAAGTTTCGTGGTGATAAACTTTAATCCTGCCTTCAAATTCGGCCATGTTTCACATGGAACGATTGAAAAAAGGTAGCCTTTTTTATTCGCAATCCCATCAAATATAAAATACAGCCTTGACAATACCCCAATTTCATTTCTCTGTTTTTGCTCTCAGCCTCGCACGTGTATGGGATTCTGATGATCTCCCAAAGGCCATAATGCCTAATCGCTGGTGTATCCGTGTTTCTGGAGAATCCCTTTGGGGGATTCCCCTTTCGGGAGACTGATGACTTCCTTATTCTTTTCTTCCTGAGCGTCTGATCATCCCTTAACCACGTGGCGGAAGTGGCTCCTGTGGGAGGTTCCCTAAAGCATCTTCGACACGGTGTCTGCTCTTGGGATCGCCGATTCTTTTCGGAGTTACAGTGTTTCCAGGAGGGAATTTTTTAGTGTTTCCAGCAGGGAATTTTGCTAGGAGAGGGAAATTTTGGATCCGAAAATTACAGGAAAGGAAAAGCATGGTGAAACATCCGAAGATGTGTAAGAAACAAGGAAATTAAACGTCATACATTTATGCACTACCCAATTGCTTATTTCTGACCCACGGTTGCTTCAGTTGTACCTCTTCTAGTGGGGTATAAACGGTTGAGATATCGTATTTCGTTTCAATCTGAATTCAACTGATTTGAAAAGAAAAGTGTATACTCTGTCCCGCCTATCTCCGGAGCAAGGCCGCGCATAGCGGCATAGAAGGGGGGAAATCGGGCGGGCAGAGCGAAGCAGTACACGTTGCTGAAAAGGCTAGTATCTGCAGTCGCCTCCCCTCCACATAATTCCATGCCCTCTCACGTGTTCATTGGTGGAGCCGTCTCGCATCACTTGCGTAGAGACTTGTTTTTATTCACTTGCTCCAGTGATAGTTGGGACAGAGTATAAGAACTTTCAAGCTATACATTTAATTCATAGTGAAGTTTGAATATTGTATATTTAATGTCCAATATAAAGGAAGTAAATTAAGTACATAGTACATATAAAACTTATCCTTCCCAATTAATACGAGTAATTTTTATGATGATACGCACCCATAAAAGTGTTCACAAAGGCCTAATTTGAAGCTAAATTAGCTTCCACACCCCCTAACATCTATAAAAATTTCGTAATATACCCTCAATAAGTGATTTTTTGGCATTTGTTTGTGAAAGAGGGAATTCCAAGGTCGGAAAGGGAAATTTCCCTCTGTGCCAGGAACAACACTGCCGGAGTAAGGCTGCTGTATAAAAACAGCTCGTCCGCGGTGTGGAGGAAAGAAGAAACGTCGGTAAAGCTCCTGCAGTGGACATAAATTGTCTTCTATCCGACGGGAGTCCTGTGGGATGAGAATTTTCTCTTTTCGGACGGATGAGAAGCATGTGTGGCGGTGGAAGTCTGTGCGTGACCTGCGTACTCTCGTGGACAACCCTGTCTTCCCGGAGCCTATTGGAAAATGAAAAAACGAGTGATGTCACAAAAGGAACAGGATGTACGAGATGGACCAACATAACAGCATTGCTTCTGGATTATTCATCGTTGTTGTTTGAGTGCAGAAACCACAATGGAGACACTAAGCTTACATTAGTACAGTAATAGCAGAACGAAATTACCTGTTTCGCTAGTTAACAATTTAGTTTTTATAACATACCAGCTGATTGTCCGGCTTTGCCCGGGTATTTATTTATCCCAATCTTGTATTAGAAAGGAAAATAATGAATTCTAACTATAGTGTAAAATGTAACTAATCATAAATATGATCGTGAATGTCACCAATTAGCTTAGCGACTCCGAAAACTATGGATTCGACACTGATCTACGTCATTTGTGGCATTTTATTTTTCACCCCCTCTCACCCCCCCATGCCGATAGGTGATGAACTTGGAGTTGAACCGCATTGGGAGTGTCACGAAAACTATGGATTCCATTTGCAACACAGCCTGAATGTTAGACAACCCGAGAAACACTGTCGTTGTGCGGGATTGCATAGAGTCACGGATGTCTGTTTGTGCGGAATTTAATATCGGTGGTTCTCGATTATTTTTACATGTCACCCCTTCCCACCCCACCCCTATGGGTGCCATGGGTGTCTTACCTCAAAATATTATTTCCAGATTGCAAGTGATACGTGTACCAAGTTTGGTTGAAATTGCTCCAGGCGTTCGAGAGTTATGCCGGAACAAACAAATATACACACCCACACATACACACACATACATCCATTTTTATATATATAGATTTCTGTAGATCAGGGCATGGACGTAACTTGGGACTTAACTTTGGAGGAGCAGAGTCGAACTTGGGATTTAACTTTGGAGGGGGCGGGGAGCAGAGTCGAATTTGGGCCTTAGATTTTGGGGGACGGGCAGCATAATTTTTATCCCATAAAATTTGCATCTAGGACTATTTTGCTAACTGTTACATTTGTGAAATCATAAAAATTACTCATTACTTTGCCCCTCCGATCCCACAAGGTTAACAGAAGAACCATTAACATGTACATTTAATAAACCTGAAAATTTGTGGAGGGTACGTGCCCCTCCTCCCCGCCAAGTTACGTCTATAGATCAGGGATTCCAAACCTTTTTACGTTCGTGGCACGCTTGGGAATGAGATTTAAAGAATGGGGCACCCTTGCTAGATTTTCTCCTCAATTTTTATAAATCGAAGTGCAATATGTTATCAGGAGCAAGTTAAATTTATCGTCAAATAAATACCTACTGCAATGCTAATGTTATTAATTGGAAGTTTGAAGAAACAAACATCAGAATAGAATACAGTTTACTACTCAAAAGTGTTATGTTTCGTTGATGTGAGACTTGCAATTGATGCTTAGAGCACAAGTGTTTGATATCAGGCCTTACAGTTGACAATGAAACGCGCATATCATCCTCGAGGTTATGCAGTCTGTTTCTTGCGTTGGATTTTATTATCGCCATAGCAGAGAAGCACAAATGTGATGTTCAAAATGGTAAAACTACGTACGTCCATTGTTTTGTAAATCGACGTAATAATTCTTTTGCCTACTTCCTAATATTTTTTTTTTCGTTCTTTTTGTTCATCCTTTAAATATCCCGCGGCACCCCGGTTGGGAATCACTGCTATAGATTTTACACTGATTTTAAAAAAAGTATTACAGAAACTAACTAACTAACTAACTAACTAACTCTCTAGCCTTCTTAAACCCGAAGGTTCATGGCTGCAGCAACACAGGCCTTCCATCTTTCCCTATCTATATACTCTTTTTTCCCTTAGGTCCATCTCAACGTTGTTTAGTTTTACAGAAACTAAATTTTCCCAATACAGCATGTATCGTAATAAACAACTTAAGTAGATGGTATCACCGCCAACGTCGGTCGCTATTTAATATTCGCAATTCATTTGCACGTACTTGTAACTAATTTGCACGGGTTTTAATTAATTTGCATGTACTTAGAATTCATTTGCACGTACTTAGAATACTTTACATTTATGTATTTGCTTAATTATAACTTTTATGAATATATAATTATTTATTTTATGAAAATTATGTATATAGAAGGTAATTAGAGGTACTAAACGCTATGCATATGTTTTTATATTCATTACTGCAAAGTATGTAATGTATCAATCGATAATAATTAATGTTTATAATATTGAAAATAAGAGTTTATGGTTTATGAACCGCTATGAACGGTGGTAATGGGTGTAGGTACAGGTCCAATTACGATTGGGGACGGTCCCGGTACTCGAACCCGCGATATGTAACGGTAATAAATGGTTTTAGTGTACAATGTATATAATAATGTATGTTATTATGGTATGAAACACGGTGGTGCAACACGCCAGACAGGAGACCGGTGAGCTCCGCTCTGAGGGTAGACGAGAAAGGAATTTGGGGAGTGTGCGTTCAAGGTCAAATGACGTCAGAACGCTAGGACAAAGAACGATCCTGATTGACCAATCAGAGAACGCGTCGGTACATTTTCAGAACCGGTTTTTCCAAGGTTAACCAGTACGCAAGAACAGGGGAAAGCTATGCAATACTGTAGGGCAGGGGAGGGATTCAACCAGACAACAAAGAATGTCTGAGAATGCGCAGCAAGGGTCAAATCTTTTGAAGCTATGCGTTGCTTGTAGAACTGGTTTCAGCCGCCAATTAATATTCCGCTCAGGGTTGCCCCAAGGCACAGGACGCTTTAGCGCAGGTTTTTTTTATCTGTACTATGAAGAAGGGAGAGCTATCAGGGACGGGGCCTACAGTTTTCACCATTTGCTTTTATCACGGGGTAACGAACCTAGGACCCTTTGATTATTGATATAGGTAGTAAATGTATGTTACTGTGTGCTATTTAACTTAATTTTGAGTTTATTTTTTACCAAACTTTGACTTTGTCAAATCTTTTAAAACTTTATGTTAATTTTTAACCAAAATAACACTATTTGTACTATTCAAGCAATATTTTTTATTATATTTTCAACACACAAAGACATTTTTTCAACTTTTAACTTATTATTTTACAACTTTATGTTAATTTTTAACCAAAATAACACTATTTGTACTATTCAAGCAACATTTTTTATTATATTTTCAACACACAAAGACATTTTTTCAACTTTTAACTTATTATTTTACAACTTTATGTTAATTTTTTATCAAAATAACACTATTTGTACTATTCAGGCAACATTTTTTATTAAATTTTGGACTCACAAAGACATTTTTTCAACTTTTAACTTATTATTTTACAACTTTATGTTAATTTTTTACCAAAATAACACTATTTGTACTATTCAGACAACATTTTTTATTAAATTTTGGACTCACAAAGACATTTTTTCAACTTTTAACTTATTATTTTACAACTTTATGTTAATTTTTTACCAAAATAACACTATTTGTACTATTCAGACAACATTTTTTATTAAATTTTGGACTCACAAAGACATTTTTTCAACTTTTAACTTATTATTTTACAACTTTATGTTAATTTTTTACCAAAATAACACTATTTGTACTATTTAGGCAACATTTTTAGTTACATTTTCGACACACAAAGTGTGTGTTCTCAACTTCTATCTGTTTATTTCACAAGTTTAGGCTTATTATTACTCAAATAACACAATTTCATCTATTCAGGCAACATTTTTAGTTACATTTTCGACACACAAAGTGTGTGTTCTCAACTTTTATTTGTTTATTTACACAAGTTTAGCCTAATATTTACTCAAATAACACAATTTCATCTATTCAGGCAACATTTTTAGTTACATTTTGGACTCGCAAAGACATTTTCAACTATTTAATTTATTATTTTACAACTTTAGGCTTATTTTTACCAAAATCACAATATTTATATTATGCAGGCACCATTTTTTATTAAATTTTGGACTCACAAAGACATTTTTTCAACTTTTAACTTATTATTTTACAATTTTATGTTAATTGTTTACCAAAATAACACTATTTATACTATTCAGGAAAGACTGTTAGTTATATTTTCGACACACGAAGTGTGTGTTCTCAACTTTTATTTGTTTATTTTACAAGTTTAGCCTAATATTTACTCAAATAACACAATTTGAACGTGTTTTTATTACATTTTGGACACACACGCACTCACACACACACACACACACACACACATCCACACACACACACACACGCACACACAGAGAGAGAGAGAGAGAGTGAGAGAGAGAGAGAGAGAGAGATTTTTTCCAAGTTTACAGGATTATTCTCTAGTTTACTCAAATAACACAATTTAGATGTGGTTTGAATTAAATTTTGTACACATGAAGTGTGTTTCGTCAAGTTTTACCCTTTTATTTTACAAGTTTAGGCTTAATATTACTCAAATAACACAATTTAATCCAGTCAGGAAGGATTTGTTATTATATTTTGGATGCACAAAGAGATGTTTTCAACTTTTTTACTGATTTTTTTCCAGGGTATGTATTAATTTTTATTTATTTTGTTTTGTATTATATATACATTTACAAATTTTTAACTTAGAGTTTAGTATTTATTTAAATCTTTTCAAAAACACTAAAGAAAAAGTACTTTTAGCTAAAATGTAAGCCACAGAATATATTATTATTATTATTATTATTATTATTATTATTATTAGGGTTTACTGATTTCCACTATGCTATTTTTGGTTCTGTATTTCTATATGTATTTATTTAGGTCAGGTTACGCCTGCTACGTAGGAAAGTTTGCTTATTTTAGAGTTTGCTGAGTATTTTGTTACTCTTATACTAGGTAAAGTTTCCTAAATATATCAGGTAGGGCTCCATCCATATACTTTTGTTTTTGCTGTTTGGAGATGATGTGATCAGCATCACTCTCCATCTGCTTTTTATTTTATGTACCCAATATTATTTTGAGGCTTAGTGAATTCTAGAGCTATTTATGCAGGAGAGAGGGCTTGAAAATTTTGATCTCAGATAACCCACAACTATTTGTCAGAGTATTTTAAAGGATATTTTATATTTATTATGTGCCACTAGAATATCAAAGCTTGCTTAATTTTTATGTCTGTAACGCTGTTATTGTATTTCTAGCTAAGGCTTACTGGATAAAGTACACGAAATGTTTATCATTTCGACTATTTACCTTTATACGAGGTCAAATTTTTAGTGTAAAGAAAATTATTGTGTGTCTATAAAGACTGAAATTCCTTTATCGATGGGTCCATAACTGGACGCTTACCAACATTGTTCTTTTTTTAAAAATAAAAAAATATATATATAACCATTTATCAATATATTGACAATTCACAGGACAAGACGAAGTTCACAGACGACTGACTATATGGACCATAGGTCCATTTGCTAAACTTTTTTCTATGCTAGAAGAATAATTTAGCCTTATAGCCTTTTTCAAGGTATTTTCGAAGTATTACTGGTTTTTTGGGTGCATCAACACTTGGGTTATTTCCATTTGGTTTATTATACGAGGCTACAATCACTATTTGAACACTGAAATCCTCTGATTGAAACTAAAAGCTTAGGCTGTAACTAGGGATTTAGTATGTATATCGACAATTTATAGGACAACACGAACTTTACAAAGGATTGTAGGTGATGTAGGCCCACACGCCAGAGCTTTGTTAACCTGCAAGAAGCATTTACAGCTAATGCTACGAGGAAATGAGGTTGATTTTTTACTGTTTCACAAGAATGCTACTTTTTTATACACCCAATATTTGCTTTTTCAAGTAACTACATGTACCAGAAGTACTTACAGGCCAACTCTAACTAGACTTCGATTTATGTAAATGTAGCAAGAACTATATTTCTGAGGAAATACGCAAAAGCAGATTACCCGATTAAAGTATCTGAAAAACAGATTTTTCTATGTAAGTATATTTTTATTGACTGGATTATTTAACAGATCAAACAGGAAGACTGCAAAATTCATTAAATGTAGTTCTATAGTATAGGTGGTTTCAGAGATATAAAAATAACAAATATAAGATTTCGCTTTTTTTGCTTCTGAGGCTAATCGCGACGCTAAGGGTAAATGGCGAGGAAATGTAACGGAGGAGAAACAGTCCCAAAAGTTATGGGCTGCATGTAAGTTAATACCACAGAGATATTACAGTAGGTGTAGGTTCTACCACCAGAACATTTCTATTATAATAATACTGGTTATGCTGTACTGTTAGCTAAAGATGCTGAAACCTTAGAGAAACATAAAACTTCAAACACAATATATCTAGATTCTTCCAAGGCATATATGGACAAACTCAACAACATAGGAATAAAATAGACAAGCAATCCTATGTTCAGTACAAAATTCCAGTTACTCAAATAAGCTACATCGTACGTAGTACATAAGAAGAGCAAATTAGCATCATTAGCAGTAAACCATCATGCAACTTCTATGTGTTGAAACAACTAAGTGAGTCTAATTTATCAGAAAAATGCCTACATTACAGATTAATTACTACCAAAATACTAAGGCTTCAAAAGTGAACACTAAAAATAATGTTCAGACAAGTATAAGGCACCTTGCAAAGGATTATTACTCCCTTCATCTACAAGTCAACAACAATTATTCTAAATACTACGAACTTGGACAAAATACAGTCAAATACACAACACAAGAAGGAAAATAATTACAAGTAAAACAGCAGACACTCAATATCTCAAAACAATCAGGTAAAAATATTCTACAACAAACTGCCTCGTCCCCAAAACATATACAAATACAATCAATAAAAACTACTTGAAGAGGGAAAACTGACTACAGTCTCACAGACTTGATGTAAAATAACAGCAAAACTTAGAAGCATGCACAGTCAATAGTGCTCAATTTGCATACAGTTCACATGCAAACTCTCATGAAAAGGTTCAAAGCAGTCTCCCAGCTCAGTTCTCATCTATACTTGGACAACAAAATCTTGCAACAAATTCTCAGAAATCCTACCTTTCCTACACTTGCTTAAATAGCTAAAGTGCAATCTTCATACTAAAATATTGAAAAAATGCATATCTATGTACATAAAAGTGTGAACAGATGTGTTTGACTGTGTGTATTCTTAGATAAATGGATAAAAAAAGCAATATAGTTATAAATCAAAGACTATACCTAATAATATTAATTTCAAAATAAGCTGATAGAAAAAGATATATTAACTACAGTATAAGCTTTTAATTTTTGTTAATTACAAAAAAATAAAAGTTAAATACAGTAAATAAACTTGGTCCCTTACATTGAAAAAGGAACATAAATTGAGAATATTTGAAAATAAAATCCTTAGGAAAATACTTGGGCCTAAAACAGATGAGGAGACAGATGAGTAGAGAAGATTACATAATTTAGAAGTACATAATTTGTATTCATGTCCAGATAGTATTAGAATGATTAAATCAAGAAGACTTAGGTGTGTAGAGCATGTGGTACGAATGGGAGAGGAAAAAAGAGTATACAGGATTTTTGTTGGGAAACCTGATGGTAAAAGACCAATAGGAAGACCAAAACAAAGATGGAGGGATAATGTAGAGATGGACCTAAAGGAAATTGGTAGGGAAGGAAAGGAGTATATAGATCTTGCTCAGGACAAGGACAGATGAAAGGCATGTGTTGCTGCAGCCATGAACATTCGGGTTTAAGAAAACTAGAGAGTTAGTTAGTTATACATTAAATAAGCATAATATTTGGATTGTAAGTAGAGAATATAACAAATGTACAAAGCATTGTGCGTAAACTATGTCAACTTTGCATTATAAGCAGAAAATTAAACCAGTTTGCCCTAGAAATACATTTTAAGAATAGCCCAAAATAGCATGCGTAATAGAAAATTAAGAAAACTTTCTGATGCATAAAAGTACTGACTAGTGCTGAATGAATCAATTACTGTAAAATTACTGTCATCGGGTTTTTGCAGAATGGATATAAAATATGTTTACAGTCTAACAGATTATTATTTATCTAAAATTTTGCAAATAACCTTTTAAGTTTCTCAAATATCAGCATCTTTAGCTAACAGTACAGCATAACCAGTATTATTATAATAGAAATGTTCTGGTGGTAGAACCTACACCTACTGTAATATCTCTGTGGTATTAACTTACATGCAGCCCATAACTTTTGGGACTGTTTCTCCTCCGTTACATTTCCTCGCCATTTACCCTTAGCGTCGCGATTAGCCTCAGAAGCAAAAAAAGCGAAATCTTATATTTGTTATTTTTATATCTCTGAAACCACCTATACTATAGAACTACATTTAATGAATTTTGCAGTCTTCCTGTTTGATCTGTTAAATAATCCAGTCAATAAAAATATACTTACATAGAAAAATCTGTTTTTCAGATACTTTAATCGGGTAATCTGCTTTTGCGTATTTCCTCAGAAATATAGTTCTTGCTACATTTACATAAATCGAAGTCTAGTTAGAGTTGGCCTGTAAGTACTTCTGGTACATGTAGTTACTTGAAAAAGCAAATATTGGGTGTATAAAAAAGTAGCATTCTTGTGAAACAGTAAAAAATCAACCTCATTTCCTCGTAGCATTAGCTGTAAATGCTTCTTGCAGGTTAACAAAGCTCTGGCGTGTGGGCCTACATCACCTACAATCCTTTGTAAAGTTCGTGTTGTCCTATAAATTGTCGATATACATACTAAATCCCTAGTTACAGCCTAAGCTTTTAGTTTCAATCAGAGGATTTCAGTGTTCAAATAGTGATTGTAGCCTCGTATAATAAACCAAATGGAAATAACCCAAGTGTTGATGCACCCAAAAAACCAGTAATACTTCGAAAATACCTTGAAAAAGGCTATAAGGCTAAATTATTCTTCTAGCATAGAAAAAAGTTTAGCAAATGGACCTATGGTCCATATAGTCAGTCGTCTGTGAACTTCGTCTTGTCCTGTGAATTGTCAATATATTGATAAATGGTTATATATATATTTTTTTATTTTTAAAAAAAGAACAATGTTGGTAAGCGTCCAGTTATGGACCCATCGATAAAGGAATTTCAGTCTTTATAGACACACAATAATTTTCTTTACACTAAAAATTTGACCTCGTATAAAGGTAAATAGTCGAAATGATAAACATTTCGTGTACTTTATCCAGTAAGTCTTAGCTAGAAATACAATAACAGCGTTACAGACATAAAAATTAAGCAAGCTTTGATATTCTAGTGGCACATAATAAATATAAAATATCCTTTAAAATACTCTGACAAATAGTTGTGGGTTATCTGAGATCAAAATTTTCAAGCCCTCTCTCCTGCATAAATAGCTCTAGAATTCACTAAGCCTCAAAATAATATTGGGTACATAAAATAAAAAGCAGATGGAGAGTGATGCTGATCACATCATCTCCAAACAGCAAAAACAAAAGTATATGGATGGAGCCCTACCTGATATATTTAGGAAACTTTACCTAGTATAAGAGTAACAAAATACTCAGCAAACTCTAAAATAAGCAAACTTTCCTACGTAGCAGGCGTAACCTGACCTAAATAAATACATATAGAAATACAGAACCAAAAATAGCATAGTGGAAATCAGTAAACCCTAATAATAATAATAATAATAATAATAATAATAATAATAATATATTCTGTGGCTTACATTTTAGCTAAAAGTACTTTTTCTTTAGTGTTTTTGAAAAGATTTAAATAAATACTAAACTCTAAGTTAAAAATTTGTAAATGTATATATAATACAAAACAAAATAAATAAAAATTAATACATACCCTGGAAAAAAATCAGTAAAAAAGTTGAAAACATCTCTTTGTGCATCCAAAATATAATAACAAATCCTTCCTGACTGGATTAAATTGTGTTATTTGAGTAATATTAAGCCTAAACTTGTAAAATAAAAGGGTAAAACTTGACGAAACACACTTCATGTGTACAAAATTTAATTCAAACCACATCTAAATTGTGTTATTTGAGTAAACTAGAGAATAATCCTGTAAACTTGGAAAAAATCTCTCTCTCTCTCTCTCTCTCACTCTCTCTCTCTCTCTCTGTGTGTGCGTGTGTGTGTGTGTGTGGATGTGTGTGTGTGTGTGTGTGTGTGTGAGTGCGTGTGTGTCCAAAATGTAATAAAAACACGTTCAAATTGTGTTATTTGAGTAAATATTAGGCTAAACTTGTAAAATAAACAAATAAAAGTTGAGAACACACACTTCGTGTGTCGAAAATATAACTAACAGTCTTTCCTGAATAGTATAAATAGTGTTATTTTGGTAAACAATTAACATAAAATTGTAAAATAATAAGTTAAAAGTTGAAAAAATGTCTTTGTGAGTCCAAAATTTAATAAAAAATGGTGCCTGCATAATATAAATATTGTGATTTTGGTAAAAATAAGCCTAAAGTTGTAAAATAATAAATTAAATAGTTGAAAATGTCTTTGCGAGTCCAAAATGTAACTAAAAATGTTGCCTGAATAGATGAAATTGTGTTATTTGAGTAAATATTAGGCTAAACTTGTGTAAATAAACAAATAAAAGTTGAGAACACACACTTTGTGTGTCGAAAATGTAACTAAAAATGTTGCCTGAATAGATGAAATTGTGTTATTTGAGTAATAATAAGCCTAAACTTGTGAAATAAACAGATAGAAGTTGAGAACACACACTTTGTGTGTCGAAAATGTAACTAAAAATGTTGCCTAAATAGTACAAATAGTGTTATTTTGGTAAAAAATTAACATAAAGTTGTAAAATAATAAGTTAAAAGTTGAAAAAATGTCTTTGTGAGTCCAAAATTTAATAAAAAATGTTGTCTGAATAGTACAAATAGTGTTATTTTGGTAAAAAATTAACATAAAGTTGTAAAATAATAAGTTAAAAGTTGAAAAAATGTCTTTGTGAGTCCAAAATTTAATAAAAAATGTTGCCTGAATAGTACAAATAGTGTTATTTTGATAAAAAATTAACATAAAGTTGTAAAATAATAAGTTAAAAGTTGAAAAAATGTCTTTGTGTGTTGAAAATATAATAAAAAATGTTGCTTGAATAGTACAAATAGTGTTATTTTGGTTAAAAATTAACATAAAGTTGTAAAATAATAAGTTAAAAGTTGAAAAAATGTCTTTGTGTGTTGAAAATATAATAAAAAATATTGCTTGAATAGTACAAATAGTGTTATTTTGGTTAAAAATTAACATAAAGTTGTAAAAGATTTGACATAAAGTCAAAGTTTGGTAAAAAATAAACTCAAAATTAAGTTAAATAGCACACAGTAACATACATTTACTACCTATATCAATAATCAAAGGGTCCTAGGTTCGTTACCCCGTGATAAAAGCAAATGGTGAAAACTGTAGGCCCCGTCCCTGATAGCTCTCCCTTCTTCATAGTACAGATAAAAAAAACCTGCGCTAAAGCGTCCTGTGCCTTGGGGCAACCCTGAGCGGAATATTAATTGGCGGCTGAAACCAGTTCTACAAGCAACGCATAGCTTCAAAAGATTTGACCCTTGCTGCGCATTCTCAGACATTCTTTGTTGTCTGGTTGAATCCCTCCCCTGCCCTACAGTATTGCATAGCTTTCCCCTGTTCTTGCGTACTGGTTAACCTTGGAAAAACCGGTTCTGAAAATGTACCGACGCGTTCTCTGATTGGTCAATCAGGATCGTTCTTTGTCCTAGCGTTCTGACGTCATTTGACCTTGAACGCACACTCCCCAAATTCCTTTCTCGTCTACCCTCAGAGCGGAGCTCACCGGTCTCCTGTCTGGCGTGTTGCACCACCGTGTTTCATACCATAATAACATACATTATTATATACATTGTACACTAAAACCATTTATTACCGTTACATATCGCGGGTTCGAGTACCGGGACCGTCCCCAATCGTAATTGGACCTGTACCTACACCCATTACCACCGTTCATAGCGGTTCATAAACCATAAACTCTTATTTTCAATATTATAAACATTAATTATTATCGATTGATACATTACATACTTTGCAGTAATGAATATAAAAACATATGCATAGCGTTTAGTACCTCTAATTACCTTCTATATACATAATTTTCATAAAATAAATAATTATATATTCATAAAAGTTATAATTAAGCAAATACATAAATGTAAAGTATTCTAAGTACGTGCAAATGAATTCTAAGTACATGCAAATTAATTAAAACCCGTGCAAATTAGTTACAAGTACGTGCAAATGAATTGCGAATATTAAATAGCGACCGACGTTGGCGGTGATACCATCTACTAACTTATCACGTTTATTGTTAAAAAGTACAACACAACAATGAGGTTTGTTGTATAACAATGAGAAAATATTCAAGGTTTGTTTTTCATGCGCAAGATTTTTGTAAACACGGTTAATGTCGCGCTGGTGTAGTGTTAAAGAAAATGGCGACTTTCACAGGTCCCCAGACCTTACGCCACTAGACTTCTGCATTTGGGGCTTTGTGAAAGACAAATTATGTGTGTCATATATGCCGTAGAATGTGCAAACGCTAAAGAAGAAAAAAGGAAGGCCCTTGCTTTGATGGACAAGGAGTTCTTGGGAAAAGTGTGGCATGCACTCCAATTTCGAAGGGATGTGTGTTGCATAACTGGTGGAAGCCACATTGAACATTTATAGACATTTGTAGACATTCATGGAAACTTGAAGTGTTACTGGTTCATACATGTAGAGACTATCATTGTTGTATTCCATACAGTTTAGTAGAAATAAATTCTTAAATTTGTTTACTCTATTATGTAACACCCTGTATTTTAAGTACGGATTTTTCACATTTTCAATATTTTTCTACAAGTTATTTAAAGGTCTAGCCAATAGTTCAAGCCCCTACAATGTATGTCTGTGTAGCAAGCGAACGAAAACAAGGCCTTTGCGCAAAGAGTGACGTCACGGAAAGGAGAGGCCAAGGCAACTGCACCTACTAGCCGTTTGCAGCAGCGCGCACTGCTTTGCTCCGCCCATTCGCTTTCTCCCCCTTCTCTACCGTTATGCGCGGCCTTGCTAAACAGGCTCCTGGAACAGACTGGATATTGAATTTTGGGATTTATGCCTCTGTTAGTGTTTTATTTATTTGTATGTTTTTTTTAAATTTTCTTCCATAAGTACACTCAATAGGAACAGTACTTATAAATATTACGTAACACGTAACTATAAATACACTTGTTTTCTTCTGTTCTGTTGCAATGTTGTACACCTATTGTACATTGGACTGTAGTTCTTTCATAGTAAATATATAAACATAGGTAGCAGTGAAAACAGTCATATCAAGTCTTCTAATATTTAGGGCCATTTTGTGACATATGTAAGACTATTGTTATTCAAAACTCATGAAAAGCAGTCCATTAATAGTTATTTGAATACATGAATTAATTGATGTCTTTTGCGAGAGTGAATTTTATGCACTAATGTAGGAAAAAATACTATTTACTTATTGTGAGGAAAGTATATTATTCATTACTAATTTTAAGATATAATATATTCTGAATAGTGTTGTCCGTACTGTCATTGATGAAAACAGTTGAACATGTGTTGAAGATTTTTATTTATCTGGCGCCATCTCCTGACATCTTTTGAAACTATTGAAATCAGTGGAAACTGAAGTCCGCCTTAAAGTGATTTGAGTGACGACAAGTGACGCCTTAACACTTTTTTAGTGTTTCCCAAAAAAGTTGGATATCGTTAGCAACATGAGGCCTGGCATTGTCTTGAAGCACAATTGTGCAATTCATTAGCTCTGGTATAAAATGATGTAGGTATAATATTGGAACCATTTTCCAATATTATAACGCAAACCGTATAGTTTTACAATGATTAAAAAAAAAAAGACCGCATCATGCATTTAATATAACTGCCTTTTTGTACTTTTTGTAGAATTCTGAAGTACCTCTATTTGTGGTAATGTAAATTTCCTCAATTTGTTATATATTTTTGTACATATAAAAGGCTGCATTAATACATCAGAATTATTTTTTCAGTCAAGTTGTATTACCTTCAGAGTAAAATGTATGAGAATAAGTATCAAAAAGAAGAGTTTATTCTATTAGGATGAATTTTACTCATAGTTCTTCGCTTTTCTATTGTTTAAGATTAATGTTATATTTGTGAAAGCTTTTGCAACATTTTATTTGTTTCACAGTAACACTGTTTTGTAGTGTTTAGGGAATGCCGTTCCTCAATTTTTTTTGCACCATCAGAAATTTCTTCGAAATGACAGTTCGTTCCGGAAATATGAAAACTTCATACTCTTCAGAGCAAAATAGCTTGTAAAATTTGATATTTTTCAATGAATATTTTCTGTTACAAACAGGATTTTTTAATATTTTATTTCCTGTCCTACACAACCCTACTGTGTTGTGGTACATACACTTGTAGTTATTCTCACTACTGACAGAAAGCATAGTGAATTTACGAATAAATTTCGAGCTAAAATAAGAACATACTTTATGTATAAAGGAGTGTTGCCAAACAGTATTATATAAATAATGGAAATGTGTGGATGTAGACCACATTGTACTACGGTTTATCGTATTGTCGAGTATTGTACTAGAAGATCTTCAAGAAAAAACACCCCAGCACATTTTGAGGTTTTGTCTCCGCTATGAACATGGAATGAACAATAATATAATGAGAAAAGACTTAATTGTTTAGTGTATTTTGAGTTCAGTGTAGTCTGTGATGTAATTTGTAATATGTTTTTGGAGTTTCTCTTTTGTAACTTTTAAAAAAGACTTTCTCTTCTGGAATCTTTTGTTGCTTAACTGGTGGTGGTGTGGAATCGCAGTAATGGAGTAAGCCGTAAACATCTGGGCATACTTTTGTATACTGTATAAATGTTACTTAAATGCTTAAATTTACCATGTTGTAAGCCCGTTTTCCTGGGCTTTGAGAGGTCACAGGGAAGTTTCATTTAAACATTTAGGTAGAGCTTAATAATGTTTGATGGCTGAACCTGCTCCGTAGGAGGGTAGAGATATGGAAAGTTGGTGTAAAAGGTTATTCACGCTTGTTCATACCTGGTAGATGTGTGTGTTGTCTTGTCCTAATGCTTCTCGCAGACCGAATCGTGACAGTTCCAAGGTTCTATCCAGCGACCCTCAGTTCACCAAGCCAAGCGATCCCTTGCGCCTTGTAGCATGCTAGGCAGCGGTAACTCCGTGTTCCATCGTCGTAGTTAGCAGTGTAAAGTGTTGTAAAGTAATCGGACTAACTATCCATGTAGCGTCACTTGTTGTCACTTGTCACAAGTCCGCCTTAAAGTCTTTGTGTTAGAAAAGAAAGCTTCGTGGTGTGATTATTTGGCTAGCGCAGCGTTCAGCCACAACGTTACAATCCATTCTGGATCCCTCCAGAGCCCGTATTTTACTTTATTTGGCTACAACCCAAGGATCTTAGCTGACGCTGTCCTTCCTTCGAATCCCGACAATGTTTCCTAGACGAACGCACAGAGACTTGAACTACTGACATCCATACGAAAGACCGCTCACGACAACCTGAACAAGTGTTACGAACAGCAGAAAAAGTACGTAGACCGTACTTCTAGACAAATACAGTACTCACCAGGACAACATGTATGGATTCTAGATGCCACTCCAACTCCAGGCGTGTCAAAAGCCTTTGCGTCCTCTTATAAGTACAAAGGAACTATTCTTCGTAAAGTTAACGAGAATTCCTACGAGGTAACTTACATCGACGGGAGAAGTAAGCAAAAGATTGACACTATCACTATTTCTAGACTCAAAGCCCGCTACGACTAGTGCCTTGATAACCCCACTAACATTCATTAACACACCATTCCGTTGTCACTCGCTTTAGCCTCCTCGTTCCTCGTTGCGTACATTGCACATGCATGATCCAGCATTTTCTCACGCTCATCCACTTCCCCCCCCCCCCTCCTTCCACTCCTCGTGCACGCACTGCATTTCTGCGTTAGAACGAACTCATTTTTATTTTTAATACAACATGGTTATTTTTATTTTAACAAGATTAGGATTACAAAATGCTATCTCAATCGTCGGAACATTTATAATACATCTCTTGCCTAATAATTAATTTTTTTTTACAGATATTTTAATGTTATTTTATAATTTGCGTTTAAACGCATAGTAATAGTCAGAACATATCACTTAGCTGATTTGACTAATAAGTACTTAGTGTGTTTATGATCCGAACTAGCAAATTTTTTTTTTTCCCCATTTGCTGGTACATATACGCTCAAATGAAGAAAAAAAGTACAAAGAAAGAAATAACGAACGAATGAACTAAGATAGAACAAGATCAAGATCATGTTGTATGTAGATCGTCATGACGTCAGCGAAGTTGAAACGGGAGCCGGGGTACTCGCTAAGGGTTGGGGTCGGTTTCTGTCGGGTGTTTGCAGTCCAAGGACAAATTGAGGGTAATTTCTATTAGCAGACCTTAACCGTGTTAGTGGAGGGGAGGGAATTGGGGTTAAAGGTCGTGAATTTATTGGATTTGCCGTGATTGCAGTTGCTAACTCTATGATTTGGTCGAGGGAGGAATCTAGGTGTTCGTGCAACGCTATCTGTGACGTATTCATAAACGAAGGTTCGTCGTGCTGACCAAAGAACAAATGAAAGGATGGGTATACAGTTATTTATGTCATTAATATATCGCTGGTCAAAGAAGTATAAGCAAGTGTTCTCATTCCTGTGTGAATGATGCTTGAATACATGTTATGCAGAAGAACTAGATTTTTGTTGGGAGGGGGGGGGGCTCGGCATAAAAGAAAAAGAGGGGTTGTTTTCCATAAGGTAATACACAAAATTGTCAATGGGTCTGACGCATCTTAAGCGTTTTGTGGGAGTATAAGGAATTACTAAAAATTTACTTTAAAAATGCTCCCAAAGTGGGAGGGAGGGGGGGGGAGAGAATAATTTAATGTAAAGCAATTCGTACAGGAGGGTACTTAATTGCAAAAAGGGCCTGAAGCACCTCCACTGGTACCATGTTGTAAGCCCGTTTTACCTGGGCTCTGAGGTCACAGGGAAGTTTCATTTAAACATTTAGGTAGAGCTTAATAATGTTTGATGGCTGAACCTGCTCCGTAGGAGGGTAGAGATATGGAAAGTTGGTGTAAAAGGTTATTCACGCTTGTTCATACCTGGTAGATGTGTGTGTTGTCTTGTCCTAATGCTTCTCGCAGACCGAATCGTGACAGTTCCAAGGTTCTATCCAGCGATCCTCAGTTCACCAAGCCAAGCGATCCCTTGCGCCTTGTAGCATGCTAGGCAGCGGTAACTCCGTGTTCCATCGTCGTTGTTAGCAGTGTAACGTGTTGTAGAGTAATCGGACTAGTTATCCATGTAGCGTCGATGAGTGTCAGAATCAAAAGAGCGCTAGCTCTGGGTAGGAGCTTGCTTTTATCATTCTAGGCCTCGAAAGGTTGTTAAACCTTTCAAACGCGGTAGATCCTGTTTAGATCCACGCGTTTGCCTTTCCAGTTCCTGGTTTTTACGGAAGTTACAAGTTAGCGCATTCTTGGGATCACTCGCTGGTCGGACAAGTTCAGGAAATAAACAAGTGTGAATATTAACATGACGAGGTTTTCTCGGTCTAATGGTCTCCATATCTCTACATTCCCCTTGTTGAAATAATCGAACCACTCTGTGATGGTCGACTACCTCGGCCGGAGTAGGTTATATTTAAAAAATAGGATTTATTAACAAATCAAACTCGTAAAAAAAAAAACCAATACAGTAAATCACTAGAAGAATCGCATCACCATAAAAAAAATTGAAATCACCAGAAGAGTCATATCATATCGTGGCACCAAACACCGTTGATAAAAAAAATAGAAAAACACGTAGAATAATAAAAAATGAAATTGTAGGTCATAGCCTCTTATAAACTCAAAAAGTACGAGCACAATTAACTAAGTCTTGAGGCATGGATAAAATAATTGCTTAAGTGTAACACTGAACTAGTTTTGATTGAGTGATGACAGCACAATAAAAAAAACACATGTCAGCACAGTGTGAGGAAACGTCGGGAACCGCAAGCGGTTGTATTTACTGTTTGCTGAGTTCAAAGTACACTCGGCGGAACATACACAATGCTGGGCGGAGCCTTGTTGAAGAAAAGTTCGCCGGTGCAACGGGGGGGGGGGGGGAGTAGGTGGATTAATTCCATGTTGTAAGGAAAGTTTGCCGGGGCGCAACGGGGGGGGAGTTAGAATAGTCGGCTTAGCCGGGAATGAAATTAGAAAAGAAAGGAGAATTCAGCGATAATAGAACGAACTAAGTGATTACGAGACATTTCCTTCTGTAATATGTGTAAATGTCGTTTATAAAAGCAATTGCAAGAATTTTACGTGTATTGTGGACAAAGGTTTAAGCGCCTTCGATTCGCTGCTAATAAAAAAAATTGAAAAAGAAGTGAGAAAGAGTAAGTAATATATTTGTGTAATAGTTCATTGAAAAATAGAGTAGGTTTTTAATTTCATGGGATATGAGCTATACCATGTTGTATGCTATCAATATTTGAACTCCAAAATTAAAGGAGAGAGTGGGAACATTTGCCTATTTTATTATATGCTTTAGTAACATATTTAGTGCATTGCAGCTTTCAAAGAAGCAGTTCGCGGTACACCTGAGCGTAAATAAAAAAAATTGCTATGGCCAAAAAGCCAAAAGTTCAAGCAATGTTCTACGCAGTTCATTTGTTCTTTAAATCATTGATCTTGTTCTATCTTAGTTCATTCGTTCGTTATTTCTTTCTTTGTACTTTTTTCTTCATTTGAGCGTATATGTACCAGCAAATGGGGAAAAAAAAAATATTTGCTAGTTCGGTTCATAAACACACTAAGTACTTATTAGTCAAATCAGCTAAGTGATATGTTCTGACTATTACCATGCGTTTAAACGCAAATTATAAAATTACATTAAAATATCTGTAAGAAAATAATTATTAGGCAAGAAATGTATTATAAATGTTCCGACGATTGAGATAGCATTCTGTAATCCTGATCTTGTTAAAATAAAAATAACCATGTTGTATTAAAAATAAAAATGAGTTCGTTCTAACGCAGAAATGCAGTGCGTGCACGAGAAGTGGAAGGAGGGGGGGGGGGGAGGTGGATGAGCGTGAGAAAATGCTGGATCATGCATGTGCAATGTACGCAACGAGGAGCGAGGAAGCTAAAGCGAGTGACAACGGAATGGCGTGTTAATGAATGTTAGTGGGGTTATCATGGCACTAGTCGTAGCGGGCTTTGAGTCTAGAAATAGTGATAGTGTCAGTCTTTTGCTTATTCCTGCCGGCGATGTACGTTACCTCGTAGGAATTCTCGTTAACTTTACGAAGAATAGTTCCTTTGTACTTATAAGAGGACGCAAAGGCTTTTGACACGCCTGGAGTTGGAGTGGCATCTAGAATCCATACATGTTGTCCTGGTGAGTACTGTATTTGTCTAGAGGTACGGTCTACGTACTTTTTCTGCTGTTCGTAACGCTTGTTCAGGTTGTCATGTGCTGTCTTTCGTATGGATGTCAGTAGTTCAAGTCTCTGTGCGTTCGTCTGGGAAACATTGTCGGGGTTCGAAGGAAGGACTGCGTCAGCTAAGATCCTTGGGTTGTAGCCAAATAAAGTAAAATACGGGCTCTGGAGGGATCCAGAATGGATTGTAACGTTGTGGCTGAACGCTGCGCTAGCCAAATAATCACACCACGAAGCTTTCTTTTCTAACACAAAGACTCTCATAGCTTTCTTTAAGTAACTAAATGAACTCTCAACTAATCCATTCGTGAAATGGGCACAAGTATCTACATATTTTAGTTGTACACCTGTAATATTAGCTAACTCTCGTAAGAGTAAACTTGAATTGGGTGTTGAACGATCTAAATAGATCGTTTCCGGGATGCCATGAACTAAAAAGACTTTCTCAACTAGGGCTGTTGCTATGTTTTGTGCATCGTGATTAGCCAAAGGAGCTGTAATTACATACCTTGTACAACTATCGACTACTGATAGGAAATATTTGTATTTGTGTGTTTTTGAAGAGACTAAAGGACCACATACGTCAATATGAATACGTTGGAAAGGAATTTGGGCTGGTTGAAATGTTTGCAGCGTATGCGGTTTAGAACCTTGTGGTTTCTTTGAAATCTGACAAGGGATGCAATGTCTAACCTTATCGTACACTAATTTCTTCATATTAGGGAAAAAGTAGCGCATAAGCATTAAATTATATGTCTTTTGTGCACCTTGGTGACTTCCATTCATTTTGTGTGCATGAATAAGATCGAAAACTTGATTTCTTACTGCATGAGGAATACAAAGTCTATCCCTATTACCAGTTTTGATTTTATTAGTCCTGTATAAGACTCCATTTTTGAGTACATAAGAATACGAAAGCTTTTCTAGTTTAGGGTCACTAGCTTTATCTTTGTTTTCTAATACATCAATAATGTCTCTGAAATAGGGGTCTTTACGTTGTTCTGAACTAATATCAAAATCTGCTGCTTGTGCATGAAATACTTGATGAAAAAATAAGTCATCATCATCATCATCATCTTTCTTGTCAAGATTAGTCTTTTCTATAGGGTTGTCTTTGGGAATTACAGGTGACTGAGTGTTTGCTGTATCATTGGGAAGGACTACTGGTTGCTGGGCCATAAGGGAAGCAGATGGGGTAAAAAGTACAGGCTTAGGGGTGTTAGGTGTCGTAGTGGTGATGTTCAAATTGATATAAGTTTCTGTTCGTGGACTTAACTGAACTGTGTTTGAAAGGGTAGCTTTTCCCTCATACACATTTGCATTTTCAATTTGGGTAAATATGTCATGCGACAGCTGGTGAGTCTTGTACTTTGATCTTAAAATACTATAATTAGGAGTACGTCCTAAATGACAAAGAGTTATTGTGTTGTCTTTCAACGACATTTCGCACTTCTGCGTTCGTAAAAAGTCATTTCCTAAAAGGGGAGGGACGTTAATTGAATCTACTATTCTAAATGGGTGCGAATATTTACGCTTTCCAATTATGATAGGAAGAACTACAATTTCAGACACACTCAGTTTCGATCCGGACACACCTTGGATTGTGGATTGTACTTTGTATGTTTTTCTTTCAGTAGGGAGAAGATGGGAAGGATAAATTGAGATTTGGGAACCCACGTCAATAAGTAAATCTACCTGTTTTCCTTGTATGCTACTATTAATAAAGTATAGGCCATTTCTTTCAATGATAGGAACTTTATCTAATCTGGTATTATCTTCGATTTCGTCCCTGCAAGTCGAAGACGATTTTAGTTTAAATCACTGTCTCGTTGTGGCTTGTAAAAGCAGTTGTCGCTCTCGTGATTATAACGACCACAAAACTTGCAGGCTGAGGTATTTGCATCGTCGCGATTAGCCTGATCTCGACGCTGAAACCTGTTGTTACTATTACTTCTGAACTGGCCTCGTGAGTTCGATCTATAATTACCTCTGTGATTAGCTCTAGAATTATTATTATTTCTGTAGGAAGAGGACTTATTATTCTCCTTGTTGAAACCTCTGTTATGTGCGTTTTGATTAGCCGTTTTCGCAAATTCCAGCACATTTGAGCAAAGATTGAAGAGAGAACTTGCATTCATCTCCTCGGTTGAGTGCAGAGCTAACGTCGAGATTTGTGACGAAAGTTTGTTTATTTCGTCACCAGAGGTAGCACTTGGAGCGTGTTCTACTCTGGGTACGGCTGGTGTCGCCGCGCAGCGGGCACTATCAGAACTCGGTATATGATACATTCCTTGATACACTGTGTGGGAACTAGTATTTACGAGAGCCGGATTGGACTGTGGACTTTGGACTTGATGTGTCAATGGTGGGAGAGAAGGAGATGGACACTGGTTGTATGGTACAAAGTGCTGAGTCAGGTTGTGAGAAT
Organism: Lepisma saccharinum; assembly: GCF_977018435.1. Lineage (NCBI taxonomy): Eukaryota > Metazoa > Arthropoda > Insecta > Zygentoma > Lepismatidae > Lepisma > Lepisma saccharinum. The sequence goes on along the minus strand of NC_139247.1, from coordinate 41,310,097 downwards.
TACTACTGGGGAGGGGGGAATAGACCTGTGCATGCGAACAGCTGTGAAGTGCTGACGGGGTGAATGTCTGGGGTAAGCTCGCCTGAGCGATGGCCTGATCAATTTCCAATTTCTCTTCCAACATACGGGAATTAATTAATGACTGCTGGCGTTCGAAATTCTGTAGGTGGGCAATTAATTCTTCTGTTCTAGCAAAATGCTTGTTGGTTAAACAGCCAATGTATTTGGCTCGCAGTCCCGTGATGATGTAAGAGAGAGTTTGTTCTTCAGTGGCGTTCGGGAAGTATTGCTGGACTAATGCCTTTTTAGCAATAACGTAGGTGTGAATGGGCTCGGTTACCACCTGTTTTCTTTGGAGAATTATCTGTACAGGATCTGCTGACAAGTATGATCCCTTAAATAGCGTACTTAGCTCGTCTTTGATATGGGTGTATGTCAAGTCTACAAAATTGGGTCGTTTCTGTATGTCATGAAAATAAGTTAAAGCGGTGTCCGTCAAAAATAAAGGTAACATCTCTTTACGCTTAGCTTCCGACCATCCTGCGGCGTGTGCTACATTTTGGAACTTGAGGAAAAATGAGTCAATGTGCTTAGGGTCATTTCCGCTAAATGGTGCCGGGTATAACGCAGTTGGAATTGGGGTAGCCATGTTAGTCGTGGGAATTTCTACAGTTACGTTACCAGAATTATTAACAGTGTTAGAGGAAGTTGAAACGGGAGCCGGGGTACTCGCTAAGGGTTGGGGTCGGTTTCTGTCGGGTGTTTGCAGTCCAAGGACAAATTGAGGGTAATTTCTATTAGCAGACCTTAACCGTGTTAGTGGAGGGGAGGGAATTGGGGTTAAAGGTCGTGAATTTATTGGATTTGCTGTGATTGCAGTTGCTAACTCTATGATTTGGTCGAGGGAGGAATCTAGGTGTTCGTGCAACGCTATCTGTGACGTATTCATAAACGAAGGTTCGTCGTGCTGACCAAAGAACAAATGAAAGTATGGGTATACAGTTATTTATGTCATTAATATATCGCTGGTCAAAGAAGTATAAGCAAGTGTTCTCATTCCTGTGTGAATGATGCTTGAATACATGTTATGCAGAAGAACTAGATTTTTGTTGGGAGGGGGGGGACTCGGCATAAAAGAAAAAGAGGGGTTGTTTTCCATAAGGTAATACACAAAATTGTCACTGGGTCTGACGCATCTTAAGCGTACTGTGGGAGTATGAATTGGAATTACTAAAAATTGACTTTAAAAATGCTCCCAAAGTGGGAGGGAGGGGTGGGAGGGAATAATTTAATGTAAAGCAATTCGTACAGGAGGGTACTTAATTGCAAAAAGGGCCTGAAGCACCTCCACCATGTTGTAAGCCCGTTTTCCTGGGCTTTGAGAGGTCACAGGGAAGTTTCATTTAAACATTTTAGGTAGAGCTTAATAATGTTTGATGGCTGAACCTGCTCCGTAGGAGGGTAGAGATATGGAAAGTTGGTGTAAAAGGTTATTCACGCTTGTTCATACCTGGTAGATGTGTGTGTTGTCTTGTCCTAATGCTTCTCGCAGACCGAATCGTGACAGTTCCAAGGTTCTATCCAGCGATCCTCAGTTCACCAAGCCAAGCGATCCCTTGCGCCTCGTAGCATGCTAGGCAGCGGTAACTCCGTGTTCCATCGTCGTAGTTAGCAGTGTAACGTGTTGTAGAGTAATCGGACTAGTTATCCATGTAGCGTCGATGAGTGTCAGAATCAAAAGAGAGCTAGCTCCGGGTAGGAGCTTGCTTTTATCATTCTAGGCCTCGAAAGGTTGTTAAACCTTTCAAACGCGGTAGATCCTGTTTAGATCCACGCGTTTGCCTTTCCAGTTCCTGGTTTTTACGGAAGTTACAAGTTAGCGCATTCTTGGGATCACTCGCTGGTCGGACAAGTTCAGGAAATAAACAAGTGTGAATATTAACATGACGAGGTTTTCTCGGTCTAATGGTCTCCATATCTCTACAATAGATTTCTGTAGATCTGGGCATGGACATAACTTGGGACTTAACTTTGGAGGGGGCGGGGAGCAGAATCGAATTTGGGCCTTAGATTTTGGGGGACGGGCAGCATAATTTTTATCCCATAAAATTTGCTAACTGTTACATTTGTGAAACCATAAAAATACTCATTACTTTGCCCCTCCGATCCCACAAGGTTAACAGAAGAACCATTAACATGTACATTTAATAAACCTGAAAATTTGTGGAGGTTACGTGCCCCTCCTCCCCGCCAAGTTACGTCTATAGATCAGGGATTCCAAACCTTTTTACGTTCGTGGCACGCTTGGGAATGAGATTTAAAGAATGGGGCACCCTTGCTAGATTTTCTCCTCAATTTTTATAAATCGAAGTGCAATATGTTATCAGGAGCAAGTTAAATTTATCGTCAAATAAATACCTACTGCAATGCTAATGTTATTAATTGGAAGTTTGAAGAAACAAACATCAGAATAGAATACAGTTTACTACTCAAAAGTGTTATGTTTCGTTGATGTGAGACTTGCAATTGATGCTTAGAGCACAAGTGTTTGATATCAGGCCTTACAGTTGACAATGAAACGCGCATATCATCCTCGAGGTTATGCAGTCTGTTTCTTGCGTTGGATTTTATTATCGCCATAGCAGAGAAGCACAAATGTGATGTTCAAAATGGTAAAACTACGTACGTCCATTGTTTTGTAAATCGACGTAATAATTCTTTTGCCTACTTCCTAATATTTTTTTTTTCGTTCTTTTTGTTCATCCTTTAAATATCCCGCGGCACCCCGGTTGGGAATCACTGCTATAGATTTTACACTGATTTTAAAAAAAGTATTACAGAAACTAACTAACTAACTAACTAACTAACTAACTCTCTAGCCTTCTTAAACCCGAAGGTTCATGGCTGCAGCAACACAGGCCTTCCATCTTTCCCTATCTATATACTCTTTTTTCCCTTAGGTCCATCTCAACGTTGTTTAGTTTTACAGAAACTAAATTTTCCCAATACAGCATGTATCGTAATAAACAACTTATCACGTTTATTGTTAAAAAGTACAACACAACAATGAGGTTTGTTGTATAACAATGAGAAAATATTCAAGGTTTGTTTTTCATGCGCAAGATTTTTGTAAACACGGTTAATGTCGCGCTGGTGTAGTGTTAAAGAAAATGGCGACTTTCACAGGTCCCCAGACCTTACGCCACTAGACTTCTGCATTTGGGGCTTTGTGAAAGACAAATTATGTGTGTCATATATGCCGTAGAATGTGCAAACGCTAAAGAAGAAAAAAGGAAGGCCCTTGCTTTGATGGACAAGGAGTTCTTGGGAAAAGTGTGGCATGCACTCCAATTTCGAAGGGATGTGTGTTGCATAACTGGTGGAAGCCACATTGAACATTTATAGACATTTGTAGACATTCATGGAAACTTGAAGTGTTACTGGTTCATACATGTAGAGACTATCATTGTTGTATTCCATACAGTTTAGTAGAAATAAATTCTTAAATTTGTTTACTCTATTATGTAACACCCTGTATTTTAAGTACGGATTTTTCACATTTTCAATATTTTTCTACAAGTTATTTAAAGGTCTAGCCAATAGTTCAAGCCCCTACAATGTATGTCTGTGTAGCAAGCGAACGAAAACAAGGCCTTTGCGCAAAGAGTGACGTCACGGAAAGGAGAGGCCAAGGCAACTGCACCTACTAGCCGTTTGCAGCAGCGCGCACTGCTTTGCTCCGCCCATTCGCTTTCTCCCCCTTCTCTACCGTTATGCGCGGCCTTGCTAAACAGGCTCCTGGAACAGACTGGATATTGAATTTTGGGATTTATGCCTCTGTTAGTGTTTTATTTATTTGTATGTTTTTTTTAAATTTTCTTCCATAAGTACACTCAATAGGAACAGTACTTATAAATATTACGTAACACGTAACTATAAATACACTTGTTTTCTTCTGTTCTGTTGCAATGTTGTACACCTATTGTACATTGGACTGTAGTTCTTTCATAGTAAATATATAAACATAGGTAGCAGTGAAAACAGTCATATCAAGTCTTCTAATATTTAGGGCCATTTTGTGACATATGTAAGACTATTGTTATTCAAAACTCATGAAAAGCAGTCCATTAATAGTTATTTGAATACATGAATTAATTGATGTCTTTTGCGAGAGTGAATTTTTTGCACTAATGTAGGAAAAAATACTATTTACTTGTTGTGAGGAAAGTATATTATTCATTACTAATTTTAAGATATAATATATTCTGAATAGTGTTGTCCGTACTGTCATTGATGAAAACAGTTGAACATGTGTTGAAGATTTTTATTTATCTGGCGCCATCTCCTGACATCTTTTGAAACTATTGAAATCAGTGGAAACTGAAGTCCGCCTTAAAGTGATTTGAAGTTTAAAAATGGTAAATATGAAACTCATAGAACGAAGCTATGTAATATTTACATTTACAATTTCAGTCCCCTGACAGTGTACAGTCACGGGTTGTAATGAATACATTGACTTTCAATGGAATCGTTACAACCCGGTAATGTCCATGACTGTACAATGGCTATTTCAAATGCTGTCATGGCTAAGTATAGTCGTTTGTAACCCAACATGTTAAATTGTCGAAGGTGTCGACATTAAAGTACCATGGTTTGAGTCGTCCTGTGGTTATAATTCTTCCTTGTCAATTTTAATCTATCACCCATTCTCATCGTTGCTATTATCTAAGAGTCACAAAAAGTGACGGAAATTAGAAAAATATAAATCCAAATGTTCAAAGACAAACCGAACATATAATGTCTGTTGCAATATGCTACTGAATTTGATAGGTCCACTTTTCGTACTCAAGTAGTCGATACTTTAGTAAAGTCGGCTATTCAAGCGAAGAAGGTTCAGTGGTACTTCGCCACATATTAGTGTACGAAATGTTTTTATTCAAATATCCTTATCATGTATATTAGTACGTTCGTCAGGTCGCTTTAAGTTGCCTTCCTGTAACAAATAGCTTCGGAACTCCAGGAACAGTGGCGTGCTTAGCTTTTTTGCAAGGGGTTTATAATAGCCGTAACGGGGATTAGCTCTTTCTTGCATTTCATTATTTTTTTTCAGAAATGACAGGTTTAAGGGTGGACTATGGCCTCCTCAAAGACCCTAGACACGCCACTGTGCAGGAAATTTTGTTTTGAGGCTGTTCTACATATGAGAATGTTATAGGTTTGACTTTGCTCCTTTCCCGCCAAAACGACTGAATCCGTCCGAGAACTTTATGTTCACACCTCAAACTGTGCTTTACGCTTTCACACTGATGTCAACTAATCTTATTAGAGAGCTCGAAGCAGTTTACTCACTCCACTGAGAATGTAATGAAATTTGAAAGCGTTGCTGTTGTCAGTTCTTGTTCTTTATGACTGTCTGAAGGTTACTCTTGGTTACAACGGAGGAAAACGTAAGTCATGCTTTCAACAAAAACGACGAAACCTACCTAGAGTGACTCTGTCACTCGCAAATATCCCTCGAGAGTAATTTCCTCGGGCGTCCAATTACCCCTGCTGCCATCTGCAGCTGGAAACTGGAACCATAAGGCAATGAGACCCTTTATCTTGAAGATGCTGCTCATTGTGGGGCATGGGCTCCTCTGCCGCATTCGCCTCCAAGATGCAAAAGTAATATTGCATTTCCTAGAGGGCGGAAGTTACATTTGTAACATTTTCGAAGTCTGCACGAAAGAATGTTCCTCACCAGCGGAGGTGCTGCCATCTCTTGAACGTGGAGCTTTCCACAGATGCATTTTTTTTCTCGGAGGGACACAGAATATGCTGTAAGCATATAAGAAGTAACGTTTTAAATATGATGTGCACGTGCAGATTTTTGAAGAAATTGAAAAAGGATTATGTTTGAGGCATCGTAGAACTCTGAAATTTGGTGAATCCACTATGCAGACCATGGGGAAGAGGATGGCGATAAAAAATAGCTCAATTTTCCACCACCAGGCGCTGTACTTCCATTATGGGTTGTAATAATGACGTAAACTGCTCCAATTGGTTATGTATTTGCCTTTACCTTGTAATCTTGCAATGAACGAGAGATTATTTTCTCGCAACTTCCAGCCACTAACAAATGTCTTTTTAATTAATAACTCAGCTAAATCACTTAACGTGTTTATTATTACAACCCATCATGGAAATACAGCGCCACATTTCAACCTGGTGGCGAAAAATTTAACTATTTTCTTTTATCGCCATCCTCTTCCCCATGGTGTGCATAGTGGATTTACCAAATTTCGGAGTTCTACCATGCCTCAAACTGGCTACAGAGGGCTATGAGTTGAGTAACTTTAATTCTGGCCACCCGGTATTGTAAGGCAAGAAGACAATTAAAATGGCTAGTTTTACATTCGTAATGCCGGGCTCAGTGGCGGAGTGGTTAGCAAGCAACAACACCAAGGGTTCCGGGTTCTAATTCTGCCTTATGATTGGTGTTCTTTGTGAATGCCCCTTTATCAATTTCATCATATCATCATCACTCATCCTAATCTTCGTGATTAGACAGAAGAGCAAACATTCATAATATCTATTAGGTAATATGCATCTGTTGAAAGCTCCACGTTCAAGAGATGGCAGCACCACCGCTGGTTACATGGTTAGTTTTAGATTCAGGTTTGTGGTCAGATAAACTAATCGGGAATGAACCTTAAAAGTGGAACCCGAACTACTGTGCAATGTAACTCCGGCAGGAAATGAAACCAGAAACCTTTGGTATAGTAGAACCACAGGCAAAAGAGCTTGCGCAGAACCGCGACTCCTGTGCACCGTACTCCCGCGTGGAGGGAAGGGGTAGAGTGGAGCTTGCTTCCTTATGGCACGAGCTGAACGGAAGGAGGGGAAGATGCGCGGAGACTTTTGGCCGAAGGTTCTTTTCCTTGTGCTCGGTCTATAGCATTAGCAGATTAGTGCGAAATGGAAGTAGTTCTACATTTGTTTATACTAACAATGATTAAAAAAATAAAGAGATGTGCTGGATATTTAATTTCCTTAGAAGAAACTATCGCATTGGAAATATTTGATCCAGAACTTTCTCGCATTGCGTCATGAGTTAGATTAACGTTCTTGCCTATAATTAAAAGTCCTGTATTCTGCTGTTGCGACTTATTCGTCTAGTAAACCTAATCCTGATTAGTTTTATTCTAACCTATGTTTTATTCTTTCATTATCTGGAAAAAATAATAGCTTGAACATTTTTGCTCGTCATTCATTCCGGGACCCGTGCCCCTCCCCCCCGTTCAATCCGCCAATGATAAGACAGATAATAGACAACACCTATAAGCATTAGCGTATGAACTAGGAAGAGGTCATTTTCGAGCGAGTGGGTCCTTCATTAAGCTTCGAATTGTTAAATAAGCGAATGAACTTTCTTTTTTATTAAGGGAAAGTGTTTAAGGTACATGCATGTGGAGAGAGAGAGAGAGAGAGAGAGTAAATTAAAATTATAATTCAAGCAAAGCTGACTCCTTGGACCATTATTTTATTTATTGTGAAGACATTATGTACAGTCTTGGACAATGCTGGGTTGTAACGACCCTATTGAAGAAGCACTGAAGCAAGCCCTCGGTGTCTGACCACCAAGCGCCTTGTGAGTAGACAACCCAAACAGCATTGCAATTCTGTGGCTTGTATACCAGTCACGGGTATATATCACTGTAAATTGAGTACTGATGCCTAAGAGAAATACGAGATGAAGATTGTTGGAAGTAATGTCTCGTGTTCTCGACATGGAATAATTCTCGGTCCAAGTTACGTTCCTTTATTTAATGTTGTTTGGTAACGAGCCTGACGGACTGGGTTTATATTTTCACCCCTTGCAATACACTAAGTTCTATATTTTACAGTTATATTAATGCTTTGAACGAAAATAATACCTAGAACAACATCCAACACACGTTCACACCACTCTTGTCACACACATGCACGTGAAAACGCACACACAAAGCTAAGTTTTAACTTCCAAGTGAATGTCCAAATGACAGTAAACGGAGAAGCATGTGATATTTCACAGAATGAATGCGTCTATTTTTGACACACGTGGTTTCTATTAATAGAGAATGAGACAATTATCAGAAATTAAGATGCATTTACTTTTTCATGTGCTGAGGAAGGAAACAGACTGACTGGAAAAAAGAAAATGTAGTGCTATTGATAGTGTGTTGGTTAGCGTGCAGGGCTTTCATCAGCGAGGCCTGGATTCGATCCCCACCATGGGCAAATTTTTTTATTATTTTCTTGCAGTGAACAAGTTTATTATTTTGTTTTCTAGGCATTTTAACGAAAGGATACACATCAAATTTAATATTTTAATCTGTCCTTTCATTCTTCTAATACGTTCTCTATCACAAGGGATATAGAGATTCTCTATCTTGGCCAAGGATATTTTCTCAATAGTTCCGTAGCTACGATTTTCCAGTCTTTTCCACCCATTTATTTATTTACTTTCTTCATATCTACTCACGAAATACTATGAATGTAGCGAAAACACACAGATATAGTTAGAACAAGAAACACACCTCGCATCGAAGGTTCCAGGTTTGAGTTCTGGATTTATTGCGAGGGTGGATTATAACTGTGTGTATATTTTTCATCTTCGTCTAAAAAACATTCCTCACTATTCCCGTGATTAACTTAGGGAGAGACCAAAGCTACTCAAATAGCAAAAGTACAGAAAACGCATGCCACACCTGGCTACGCATGTTATACCTTGGGAATTAGCAATCTGAAAATAAACTTTCGTTTTGGTGGACTACTTGCAAAATCGTTTCGTTTGGAGTGTTAGCTAGCGTGTCGGACTAGCGTGCGGGCAACCTGTGTTCGAGCCCACCAGAAGGTAACTTTTCTTTATCTAATTTCAGCCAACCTTATTTATAAAACTCAGGTTTCTTTAAAACCTTTTGAATTACATGCCACTTCGTATGTTGGCAATCTCAAAAGCAGAAAAGATGAAAAGTAATACGATTTTTTAATTATTCCCAGAAAATGACAATGAAACCATTAATAACGGTTTTTGCAATGTGATATTGATATCATATATTGAAATACTAAAAATGAAGAATTTCGCTTAGATCAACTTATAAATGATCATATGCTGATGTAAGATGCACGATCAGATGCCTGAATGTTACATTCAAAACTGCAGAGAACTAACTAACTAACTCACTCACTAGCCTTCTTAAACCAGAAGGTTCAAGGCTGCAGCAACACAGGCCTTACACCTGTCCCTATCCTGAGCAAGATCTATATACTCTTTTCCATCCATACGGATTTCCTTTAGGTCCAACTCAACGGAGTCCCTCCATCTTCGTCTTGGCCTTCCTACAGCTTACCATCAGGTGTCCCAACAAGAATCCTGTAAACTCCTCTTTCCTCTCCCATTCGTGCCACATGGCCTACCCACCTAAGTCTTCTTGATTTAATTATTCTAATAATATCTGGACATGAATACAAATTATGTAACCTTCTCCACACACCTGTCTCCTCATCCCTTTTAGGTCCAATTATTTTCCTAAGGATCTTATTTTCAAATACTCTCAATTTATGTTCCTCTTTCAATGTAAGGGACCAAGTTCCACATCCATATAATACTACAGGCAAAATTACTGTTTTGTATATTTTAACTTTTAGTTTCTTAGATATTAAACGAGAAGACAAAAGTTTATGAAGAGAAATGTAACATGCATTTCCTGAATTAAGCATACTTTTTATTTCCTCTTTAATATCATTTTCATTTGTTAATATTACTCCTAAGTATTTGAATTTGGAAACTGGTTCAAACGAGTTGTTATCAATAATTAGATTTTGATTATTACCTAACACTTGGTTTCGGCCTGTAAGCATATATTTAGTTTTCTCTTTGTTAACTTCCAAACCTATCTCTTTAGCAGTTTTGAAAAATATTTTAGCATTATTCTTAATTCTATTTATATCATCCCCTAATAAGTTTAAATCATCTGCATATGATAACAACTGATTCACACTATTTAATTTATTCCTTCGTTAGTTTCTTTTACCTTCCTAACAGCATATTTTAAGGCAAAATTAAAGAACAATGGAGATAATGCATCTCTTTGTTTTAATCCATCATGAATTGTAAATTTGTCAGACACATTATACCCACACGAATTTTAATTTCTGTTTCACTGGTGCATACTTTTATCATATTAACAAGCTTCTTAGGTATTCCAAACTCGACTAATATATTATTTATAATTTATCTCTTTTGACCGAATCATATGCTTTTTTGAAATCAATGAATAGCTGATGGACATTTTGATTATATTCCCAATTTTTCTCAAGTGTCTATCCGATGTAAAAGATTGATCTGTAGTTGATCTGTCACGTTTAATGTAATTACATAAACTGCACTTACTACACAAAACTGCAGGGAACAATGCATTATTTTTTAACAGTTTACAATGCATGACTTATCAATAGTGAAATTTATTTTCGTACTATAATAGGAATTTAGTTATTAATATAAATAAACAAGAGAGAAGAACTAATGATGAACTAAAATTGTAAACTAAAAAAAAATATCTAAGTTTCTCAGGAAAAAGCACAAAAGTCACAAACTGCGAATATCTGTTGATTTCATCTAAGAAGGAGATGCTACGGTTTGGGATGGGACTTTCTATAGTGGTACGGTACTCTGCAGTTATTTTTTTATTATTATTGAATTAAAGGAATACACCTACTTGTCAGTATCCCCAGTTCTTCATATTTTTCTCAGTTGTCAAACATGTCAATTTTCTCTATGTTCTCTTTATTCTCATTGGGACACACACAAACATCCATGCCCGAAAAGAGTATTGATAATAACGCACGTTAGCCATCAATTTCCGAGGAAAAGTTTGATACCCGGTTTATACGCGAGTGGTTGGGATCCCACTTTAAACTGTAGGTCCAGTCCGGTATAAGCTTTCTTACTGTGCATAAAGTGGACTTAAAGGAAGAAAAAATCCGAGGAAAAGCGCTTGAAGGTTTCGATAATTTCCAAGTGCCTTGATGAGGAGATGCTATTGTATGATTTTAAAGTGACCAGGTAGCCCCATAGTAGCGAATAAGTATCACGTCCCGAAGGTTATGGGTTCGATTCCCGTTCTATTGCCCAATTTTATTTTAATAACTCGAGCAACAAATGTTTGCATTTTATTTAATAATTTATTGAAATAAAGGTGAAATATATTTTTACTTTATTTTTGGGTGGAAATCTCTATTTTTACCGTTTTCAATTTTATTTATGGAAATATTTTTTTAAGATAGTTTTCCACTTTTCTCATCATTTTACAAACATTTACATATTAAATTGTCCACGTGTTTTATTCAAAAAATGTTATACCTGGTGAAAAGTATACATTTCTTTCGAGAAAATGAACCAGGAATAAATATAATTCTATTCGCAAGTAATTATCGTAAAAGTTTGGAAAACAAAATTCAATTCGAAATTCAACAATTCGCACAGCAAATAAAATAAGAATGTATGCAATAAATAAAATGAAATAATTAGTAGCTTGAGTTGAGAAAAAAATTGGAGGGAATCAAACGGGATCGAACCAAGTACCTTCTGCGTGTCAAACTAACACGCTACCACCACACCACCGGGCCTTCTGACAGACCGACAATATATTCGTCTCGTGAGTAACGCTTGCTACGTTTCTGAACATTGAAGAGCTTTTTTCTCGGGAGTGACTGGCTAATGTAATTGTTGTTGTTTGTCACGGAGGTATGTTTACAGCAACATTTGATCACACAATCGAAATATACAGAAAAAATGTTTTTTTCTGCACATCATTACTTTTCTCAGAGTTCAAAAAATATCCAGAATCCAAACTCACTGCTAGTTACCCAATTATGCAAAATGTGCCTGGACTACACGCATGCGCTTCATCAGGGATGCGAAGGAACCTCGCAAAGTTACAGAAGGTTCTCTGGGGTGCTGTCGGTTGGCCGCGGAGTCACGTGGTGTCTGCTTATCAGTAGAACATGACCTTGTGCAGCACACTGAAGCGAGCGAAGGTATTGCATGTGATTTGTAAGCTGGAACAGACTTTACACGCGTTACAATCGACAGAGGTTTGTCTTCAGCTTATTCTTTAGGGACAGGCAAACCACACTAGGCATACAGAGTATAATGTAATATGGGAGGCAATTATTTCTCAGTCTCCTCAAACTGACAATTTTATTACCCTTTTTGGAGTAAGTTGGCCATAGAAACTGATCTTATTATTGAAGTCGTATCTCGTGTGACGGCTTGGTTCAGTATGCTGATCAGGTTTTCTGACAAAAGCAGGACAGGTTACCCAACAACAATCTGCTTCCTTCCTCATCCTGTATCAAGCATACGGGCACATAGCACAAATATGTAAGATAAATATTTGTTAATTTGGCAATTTGTTTGCAATTGAATTTCTATCATTAACAGCTGCAAAGAAACAAAAGCTTTCCTTTTTAAAGATAACAATAAATAATTTTTATTTGATTAGGAAACTAAGAATGACTTCAATATTCTTATGCAGTACACAAGAGATTATAAACACTCTCTAAAACATACTAGTGCTCGTTGCAACACATTATTTCCACAATCAAGACAAAAAATTAAGGGCATGCTCAAGTAAAATTACGTATATTTCTGTAATTATCAAGTGCGTTACGGGCTCAACGTCAAGTTCGGATTTGTAGGTTATCCAAATATTATTAATTTTGAAAATACTCTTTCAGTTGGTGTAATGTGCCTGAAATTGAATGACATATTAAATCGTGAACGTATTTTATTTCTTTAATTAAAACTTTTAGTTTACAAATTAGTTCATCAAATCAACCTGTGTTCTTCTCCCTTGTTTATTTATAGTAATATCTAAAATCCCTTTTCGCTGTTCATAAGTCAGTCATTGTTCTCTGCAGTTTTCAATGCAACATTCAGGCTTTCTGATCGTGCATCTCACGCTTCACATCAGTGGTATTTATAAGTTGGTTTATGAGAAATTCTCCATTTTTAATCTTTCAATATATGATATCAATATCACATTGCAAAAACAGTTATTAATAGTTTCAATGTCATTTGCTGGGAAAGAAAATCGTATTACTTTGGATTCGAACATGCAAATGCAAGTATCAAAGTATTTACTTTAGACAGCACTCACGATTTTGAAACGTGGAAAGGTAACGTTACGGGGAGCGTTAAAGTCGGCGTGTTGACAGAATGTAGCTACTGCCATATTAGCACTGACAACTAGGAAGGGATCTCAATTATAACGTGGCTGCATGCTTTCCGCTAATAAATAAATATGTTTTTTTCAACGTATACACAAATACATCGTCGCTTCGGAACAAGAAATGTTCATTTTTCTGCTTGCAGATTACTGACATACGAAGTGGCATGTAATTCAAAAGGTTTTGAAGAAAACTGAATTTTTATAAATAAGGTTGGCTGAAATTAGACAAAAAAAGTTACCTTCTGGTGGGCTCGAATTCAGGTTGCCCGCACGCTAGCCCGACAGGCTAGCCAACACGCTAGCCAACACTCCAAACGAAACGATTTTGCAAGTAGTCCACCAAAACGAAAGTTTATTTTCAGATTGCTAATTCCCAAGGTATAACATGCGTAGCCAGGTGTGGCATGCGTTTTCTGTACTTTTGCTATTTGAGTAGCTTTGGTCTCTCCCTAAGTTAATCACGGGAATAGTGAGGAATGTTTTTTAGACGAAGATGAAAAATATACACACAGTTATAATCCACCCTCGCAATAAATCCAGAACTCAAACCTGGAACCTTCGATGCGAGGTGTGTTTCTTGTTCTAACTATATCTGTGTGTTTTCGCTACATTCATAGTATTTCGTGAGTAGATATGAAGAAAGTAAATAAATAAATGGGTGGAAAAGACTGGAAAATCGTAGCTACGGAACTATTGAGAAAATATCCTTGGCCAAGATAGAGAATCTCTATATCCCTTGTGATAGAGAACGTATTAGAAGAATGAAAGGACAGATTAAAATATTAAATTTGATGTGTATCCTTTCGTTAAAATGCCTAGAAAACAAAATAATAAACTTGTTCACTGCAAGAAAATAATAAAAAAATTTGCCCATGGTGGGGATCGAACCCAGGCCTCGCTGATGAAAGCCCTGCACGCTAACCAACACACTATCAATAGCACTACATTTTCTTTTTTCCAGTCAGTCTGTTTCCTTCCTCAGCACATGAAAAAGTAAATGCATCTTAATTTCTGATAATTGTCTCATTCTCTATTAATAGAAACCACATGTGTCAAAAATAGACGCATTCATTCTGTGAAATATCACATGCTTCGCACATCATGCTTCTCCGTTTACTGTCATTTGGACATTCACTTGGAAGTTAAAACTTAGCTTTGTGTGTGCGTTTTCACGTGCATGTGTGTGACAAGAGTGGTGTGAACGTGTGTTGGATGTTGTTCTAGGTATTATTTTCGTTCAAAGCATTAATATAACTGTAAAATATAGAACTTAGTGTATTGCAAGGGGTGAAAATATAAACCCAGTCCGTCAGGTTCGTTACCAAACAACATTAAATAAAGGAACGTAACTTGGACCGAGAATTATTCCATGTCGAGAACATGAGACATTACTTCCAACAATCTTCATCTCGTATTTCTCTTAGGCATCAGTACTCAATTTACAGTGATGTATACCCGTGACTGGTATACAAGCCGCAGAATTGCAATGCTGTTTGGGTTGTCTACTCACAAGGCGCTTGGTGGTCAGACACCGAGGGCTTGCTTCAGTGCTTCTTCAATAGGGTCGTTACAACCCAGCATTGTCCAAGACTGTACCAGAAACATAAATAAAACGTATGTAAGTCGTCTTCACATATTTATTTTATCTCTATGAAAACATTACTGTGAATTATAACACCATTAAGCATTGTTTCCATGATATGAAAAACTCAATATGATGACCAAGGCAGAAATTTATTTTATTAAAAACATAAACTAAACGTAACGTTTCAACCTTCTAGAGTGCGCGTCAAATCTCCTGCATATGACCTTGAACGGCTGAACAGCACCAGCGAATCACAGACGTGCTGCGTTGTCGTGCTCTCCTTGACAAGGTGTTTCGCTCAACCACTCTTGTCTCTTTTCCGTGTGAGATTTCGACATGGCACCGCTGCAGTGCGTTGCTATTGGCTGTATGCAGGAGATTTGACGCGCACTTTAACTAACAGTGGTAATTCTGATGCTGATGGAGCGACAAATTCTCCAATTTTTTCTTGTACACAATTCACAAATGCTCTATCTGTGTCCACCTTTACTGATGCGAAAGATATCAAACGTACTGCACTTCAATACACGGTCAATAAGTGCCACAGGCGCGGTAATACGGTTGCGAAGTTCCTGGATATTTGAGGGGAGTTGGCATTCATTCTGAAATTCTGCTCAAAATCGTCTCTGCACATTCACAGCGGATACGATTCTTGCTTATTTCAACACAAAAACATACTCCTCATGTCTACTTAGCGCCATATTAGCTACTCCTGCATATTGCTATTACTCCTGCCACCTAGCGGCAAATTATGGTATCAATGTGCTCTTTCGGTTACCTACAAAACCTGAAGAGTTTGTCGTTCTATCGGCTTCAGAATTACCAATATCTCCGTTGCATAGTTTATTTGTGATGAATTTCTATAATGGTGCACGTACTTAGGAATCACCCGTTACTTTACTACCTACACTCTGGCTGGTTGTTCCAGGTGCACGAATGGATCTTTCGATCATATCCCAAATGTGTTCCTCTACTTCCCCAAAATGTGCCTTCTTGGCACGGTGCTATATGCGCGAGGAACTTTACCTTTTTTACACTCTGCTTTGGGAATCTGTGGAGCAAGGTCGCGCATAACGGCAGAGAAGGGGAGAAAGCGAATGCGCGCTGCTGAAAACTGCCGGTAGTTGCAGTCCCGTTTTCCCTCTCATGTGTTTATTGGTCGACCCCTCTCGAGTCCAACTTGCGCAGAGACTTGTTTTCGTTGCTTCCTCCAGAGATTACCGAGACAGTGTGTGCAAGAGTTTGATCTCCCCCCAGAAAAAAATAACTGTTTCTGTGGCGCAGTGGTTAGCGCGATCTTGGCATTAGCATGGGTGTTCTTTGAAAGAGGCCTTCATCAATTTCATCATGTCATCACTCATCCCCATCTCTGCGATTAGCCAAATGTGGCAGATATGCGAGGTAAATAAACCAAGTCAACCATCAGTCAATTTCCCAAACGAAAAAATACTATCATCAGCTCCCTGTACGTTAAGCTTTATGACACAATTAGAATCAAGAGAAATATTATCATTATCAGGTACATAGATATATTGTATTAATGACTGAATAATTCAGTTGTAATGGGGAAGAATAATCATTACGTTACCATAGTGACCCGTTTTTCAAATTACGAAAGCCACTTTGTATATTCCGCATGAATGATGGCAGAAAACGACCAGTTAAACCGTGCAGACAATACATGATGACAGACATCTGTAGATTTATCTATGCTGCTTCGTCAAACTGTGTTTATCTTTCATTTATTCTGATAATTTTGGCAATATTTCCTCAGGTGGCTCACACAGGCGAGGCGAGCCTTTTAATTAAATTGATTTCAGTCGTGCGAGCTTTTGATGTGGGTGATGGATGTGGCGGGTGACTTGGTCGGTTCAACCTTTTTCGAATCGATTCATCTTCTCCCACCTCTCCGCCTCCTGCGGGAAATGTCATCCCGTTGGTATTTCATGCTTATGGGCACGGAAGTGCTGCTGTGGGAACGGATCTCTCGCGGAAGGGTTTTACCTGTTCACACGGACATGTGGCACGAGGCCAGCTAGCCCTTCGATGTCTGACGTCAGGATTGCTATAAAAAGCGCAATTTACGCGCCATTTCTTACTTTTCTGGGCGGATCAATGTAATGACTATAATTTGTCCCCGATATCTCTGGAACAAGTCCACGCATAGCGAAGCAGTACACGCTGCTGCGAAGGCTGGTAACTGCACTCGCTTCCCCCTCCACACAATCCCGTTCCCTTCCACGTGTTCAGTGGTGGAGCCGTCTCGCGTCACTACTTGCACAGAGACTTGTTTTCGTTCGCCTTCTCTAGAGATAGCTGGGACAGAGTATAAGATTAAGTTTTGTTGACCAATAAAGTCCCTAAAAAATTTTAATATGACGTAAAATAGTTTATTTTCCTTATATTACATATTGTAGAAGTAGAAACATTAACTCATAACTAGACTTCGGATTTTTAGGTTCCTAAAAAGGCTCTAAAAATCCTAAATTAGGCTCGAAAATCCTAAAATAGGTTGCAACAAGGCTTAATTTGGTACAAAATTCCTGAAAAATACTGATTAGATACAATCGTTAAAAACAAAATTTCCCAAGAATCGTAATAACCAAATATTAATTATCTAAACAAATTTTCATTTCTTTATATCAGTTTCAAAATATCTACAAATTATTATAATACTGCACTTGTGCTACTAGAAAAAGTTACTTGTTGATATGAAAAATGAATTACGTATGTATAATTTGCTGCACAATATCAGGGTGGCTACTCACTTGGAATTCCTTGAATTCCGGGAATTACACCTGAATTATTGGCTGGAAATTATTCATGAATTTTGGCAAGACATGAAATAAGGTACAAGCGGATGTTTTCTCTATTCCAATTTTTTCATCGTAGACGTGACAAATTGCAACTTTTATTAATCCATATCCCATTAAATTTATACATGCTTAATAATGTCCTGAGGCAAGTTTTTCACTGTATAGCTTTTATTTCATTCATTTTTTTTTGAGGAGGATAAAGAAAGCTACACAGAAAATAAAACAAATTTTTCTCAATCCGTTTACTTTGTTTAGTGTCTTTTACAGAACAATGTATCTGACAAACGGAAGAATATTACAAATAATATATCTTGAAGTTCTTTAGGTAAATTTTTTGTTACATTGGAATCATACAAACCCTTCATATTGTCAATATTCTTGTGTATGGAATGGAGGGTGAGAGTCGGTAATACGTAAGGTTGGAATAGAGAAAACATCTGCTCTTATCCTTGGAGTTTTGGAAAGTTCACCTTGAAAACCAGGAATTATACTTGAATTTTTCAATGGTCCTAGTGACCACCATGAATCTTTTTGCGTATCCACACTCATTTCATGTGCTGAAAATTATCTTTGAACAGAAACATAGTAGTGCTAATTTGAATGCTGAAATATTACTTCGCAAGGCGTGAATGTCAAAAAGGACCAAACTGACGCGAAAGTGAGCAACGCCACGCAGATCAGAAGTTTGCACTTGGGACTGTGCAGGCAGTAGAGACGATTGGGTGCCAAAACTGAGAATGGGGAGGGGGGGGGGAAGGCAAGGACAGTTTACTTTATCTTAGTAGGCAAGGCTTAGCATTAAGAGTCTACAGTGCAGGGGTAAAAAGTAGGAGGAACTGCCTCCTTTCACCGCCACTGTCTGCAGGTAACAGTGACGTCAGTCATTTTTGTTTTGTTTAAAGCTTTGATAAACATCATATACTTGGAGGGAGGGAAATCGACACAGAAAACATGTTTCAAACACTCCAGTCATTGAATTATTTCGCCACCAAACCTAGTAAATACCTCTGTGAGATATAAAAATCCAGTAAAACATAAGACAAATATAAAACCTAAAAAAAAGGTTTCATTTAGGCACATAAACCTAAAATAGGTTCTAACAAGCAAAACAGGTTATTTTAGGCTCTATAAAACTTAGTCAGTTGTTTCGTTTTCTTATGAAACGCCGATATAACTTGTTATTTCTTATTTACCTGCAAAGGAAAAAATAGGTTAAAAACCTATCCGAGGTCTACTCATAATGACCGAAATGTAGAAAAGTATTCTCAATCAAAATGATTCTTTTATTACCACTCCAGATACAATGAGTTGCAAATGGGATTATCATCTGGGCTGCAGTAACTTACACAGATTTTTTGTCAACTATACTCCGTCCCAGCTAACTGTGGAGCAGGCAAACAAAAACAAGTCTCTGCGCAAGTAGTGACGCGAGACGGCTCCACCAATGGACACGTGAGAAGAACGGAATTGCGTGGAGTTACCAGCCTTCCCATCAGTGTCTGCTGCTTTGCTTTGGCCAATAGATTTCCCTCGCTTCTCTGACGCTATTCGAGGCCTTGCTCCACAGTTAGCTGGGACAGGGTATACTCTGTCTCGGGAATCTTCGAAGCAAGGCCGCACATAACAGTAGAGAAGGGGAGAAACAAGTGGGTAGAACATATCAGTGCGCGCTGGCAGCTGTAGCCGCATTCTCTCCTCCACGTACTCGCTTCCGATTTCACGCATTCATTGGTCTAGTCCTGTCGAGTCACTACTTGCGCAGAAACTTGTTTTCGATCGCTTCCTCCAAAGATTCCTTGGAAAAGGTATGGTATGTCACCGCCCAAACTTTCATACCGTTTATAATAATAAACACACAACTAGATTTTTTATAAATTTAGTCACATTAGTATCATTTATTTGAAGTAATTCTACTCATTTTATCTATATTTACACTGGACTGGATGCAGAGACGAACGGATCTTTTTCTTGTCTTCTCTCAGAATTTGAGATTAAGCCGACACAGCCTCAAGTAGTTATAGACTGCAATCAAATTTTGATTTCATTATTATAGAAACTTTATCAGGATATCTTCTATGAAGGTTGGTACATCTTAATTAATGTATATGACACAAGAGCCATCTATTGGCTGGTAAATGATATCGTGCGCTTCCAATTCTTGGCGGTCTACAACGAAAGTTGACAAAGTTTTGAAGAGATTTGCAGCTCATTTCACGAAGGCACACATCACGCGGATGATCAGCGCCCATCGCTGTTTCGATCACTAAAGATTCTAAGCAACAGTAATGACGCTATGAAGTTTCTTAACAAAGAGTCATTTTTGAGACAGTACGTGTGTTCTTTCCAGAAAAAAAGTCTGTCACTTTCCTTCTTTCAGTGTCCCTTCCCTTGTGTTCGATTGGAACATTTGCTTTCTAACTCGTTGTAGTCTCCAATAGAAACAATGAGAAGTTGCATTTTAAATAGGCGGAAAAGCTTAAACATAGACACATGCGAGGTTTTTTTAAAGTCCATTTTATTCACAGGAAGGCTAATCGGAACTGGACCTCCTGTATGTAGTGAGACCCGAACCACTACGCCCCTATGTCGGGTATCGAACCCGGGACCTGCTTCTATATTCTTCATATAGCTCTCTTTGTACTGATGATGTCAGACATCCCGTAATGTTATAAACTAAGTGGAGCAATGAGTTGTATGTCCCACATATCCAAAATCGATCCACAAAATGACCGAAACATATCCTTCCTGGATATCCTATGGATATCTACTAGATATCTGTTGGATATCCAGAACTTGGACATGAATATCCAGAAGACATCCATTGGATGTCTCCTGGACATTTGTGTGCTGTAGGGGATGTGCTTCCATTTGGTATCGAACCGGGGTTCACTTGATACAAGGCGACGACGTTACCAATACGACATCGGGGAGACACAGAACAAAAGAAGGAAAAGATCGACTGTGGTCTACTCGGCATGATTATATCAATGCGGACGTGAGATCTCGCTAATTTTCGTCAATTTCTCATAATATAATTTTCCCCATTTTTAGAAAACATTTATTTCACTGTATGTCTGGAAATAGTGAATAAGATAACCTCGTGCAGTAGGGGTGGCTCCATAGAGAATAATGGTGCAGACCGCGCCATCAATTTTTTTTTGGGGGGGGGGAGTTTACCCTTAGAATAATATAATATAAATAGGATATTATAAAATTCAACATGTATTTTTCTAAAAATATAGTTTATACCTTGATACCATTATAATTCAGTTAGTAAATTAGCAGTTTCAAATCACTGTTGCTACTAGTTGCACCAGAACTTCCCCGATGGCGCAGTGGTGGCGTCGTCGCCTTGTAATCAAGGGGTCCGTCCCGGCTTCGATACCCGGTGGAAGGACATAGTGGTTCGGATCTCACTTTAAACTGTAGGTCCAGTCCTGGGGTCTAGGACATTTTGGTTCACAGAAGGAAAATAATGTTCTTGTGAATTGACCTCTCTTTATTGTGTCCCTTCATACAAGCAATTTTACACGGAAACGTTACGAGCAACACCTCGCAGGTAGCGAACGATGTCTGTCCTATCATATGCAGAAAACAGTGTTTCAATGAAACACAGCAGTCTTTGTATCTCTTTCTTGGCCGCTCGACGTTTCCACTGACTATCTGTCCATAGCGAGTTTCGTTCAGAGTTGCATCTCGACGCAGAACTTCCAGGAACCGCCAAATCGTGGGATGATCGGCGGAAACATGTGACTGGAATCCTCGATGCAAGCCCTCCACAGCATTGTTTGTTTTCCATCTCTATTTAGGACAGCTTCGTAGCGATTCCAAAGTCCGACGGAGAACTTCGGCTGACGCCTTCCACCTCTTCGCTGCGGACGTCCTACGTAGGTGTCTTCAAAGTAATCCAGAACTGGTTGAAGATCATCTGACACTTCGCTGCAAAGTTCTTCCAAAGCTTGAGCTGCATCCATTTCTGGTACCAATGCCAAAGCACTGAAGTGAGAGTGCTGCGCCCTTTGCATATCTCATCTGCAACCCTTCCGACTGCACTCGATATATACATTGTGCCAAGTGGAAAAAACAAAACTCACTTCCATATCAAGCATTACATGATGTGGTCTTGCATTTGGAACCAAGTCAGTGACCTGAGAAAGATAGATAAATAAATAAATAATAATAATAGACTGCTGCTTCTTTCTGCGTAGTGTTCTTTTCATCGTGTCAATAGGCGGCAGATGAGATGCCACTTCAGGTTCAGCAGACTCCAAAAATCTCCCCAAAAGTTGTTGACTGCTTTCTTGAGTTTCCCTGGCACAGGTCTTCATTTCAGTGTATGGTAATCCGGCGTTTAGTCCACGAACCTCTGGTGCATGTGTGTGTTCATTTACAAATTTCACCGTTCACAGTGTGGACACGGGCCTTGCACTGCTTTTTCAGAGAGCACTGCCAGTACACGTTATCATTTCTGGCATTTTCTTTTCAATACGAAAATCCATCATGGATTAGTTTCTTTCCACCATGAGAACTATTCACTACAGAACACATTTTTGAAGTGATGAGGAAGTAACTAACATTCAGTATTTATAGTTACTGAAAAATGAAAGTGAATGACAGAGGTCAGAGGTGAAAGGCTATAAAGAGAATGGCACCAAAATGTCCTAGCACCAAACTGACCTGGCACCAAAATGTCCGCACCAAAATGTTCGGCACCAAAATGTCAGACTCCCCCAGTCCCGATTAGTCTTACTGTGGACTTAAAACACCAAATCAACAACGTCTTCGTGTAATGGACACTTTGAAGTGCACTTTATGCACAGTAAGCCTTATCGGGACTGGACCTACAGTTAAAAGTTGGATCCGAACGGGGCCTTCGAGATGCTTATACTTCGTGTATACTCCATATACGGGCCGCAACCTGATGACGTCAAAAGATTAGTCGTGTGTTTTGGTGAAATACATGTATTTCAATGAGCGATTTGCACGATAAAGAGTTCCTGTAAATCTATTCATTTCAGAGTAAGAACAATAATTGTTATCGCAAACTAAACAAAGTTGTCTCCTGATCAGTTACAAGTAAATTTATGCGTTTGTATGTAGTACAACATTTAATTATATGTTAGTAAAAAAAAGTCTGTGTTCAATCAGTGCGAAGTATACGACATTTAAGAATTTGTGAACAGAGCTGAATGGTAATATTAATTACATGGATGCCGACTTTGTAACTACTGAGCATTCCCTGACATTCGCTACGAGACTCGGCGGTAAGCGGCCCGGCATCAGCGCTTGTCTTTCCCGGTGAACGGGTCCGCGACAGTCGGTAGAGTCTGCTATTAAAAGTACAGTTTTCATATTGTGTACTAACCTTGACTACAAAAGGTGTTGAAAATGATGTCCCTCTGCTGCAACACATTCCTGGCAGCGTGTACTGCTTCTCTCTGACCATTCGATTTCCTTCGCTTCTCTGACGCAATGCTCGGCCTTGCTCCACAGTTAGCTGAGACAGGGTATAGGTAAAAATTGTAGATAAGTGTTTATTTCCCCGCATACACTGAAGGGTGCAAAATGGCCATACGTTCCAACACACCCAGAATTATTTTAAATCAGTCAATCGATTCAATAACAAAAGACAAGGTACCACTATATTCCCTACAAGTACATTAAATCATGCTCTATGCTACCCCCACACGCTGCAAATAAATTATTGAGAATTAGATAAGTCTTATCTGATTAAGCTAAGTTTTAATACATATTCTTAGAAGTGGGTTAGCTAAAACAATAATTTCCAATACTGGGAAGCGCAGATTTTCAAAGTATCGGAAAAGTCTGTTTCGCATGGATGTTGTTCTTGGGTCCATCTTCCTCCTTCCAGTTCCTGATTTTGGACTCCCGATGGTGAATGTTTTGCTCCGCCTGTCGAACATCTTGCAGTTGGCACCACTGTTCCTTCCTGAAGATCGTCCACCAATCATCGCTTGCAATCCCGTCCGGCTATTCCAAGATGCGTCGAAGAACAACTCAGCCGATCGGAAAACAAAAACGAAACAGAGTCAGTATTGTTCCTTTATATCCAAAACCGTATCAAAGATTAAAAAAAAAAAACAAAAAAAAAAACATACATATTGCATTTCTTCCCTAAAAAAAAAGTTAGGTTTTTTATGAACTGCTCCAGACTGAAAACGATATTATTTCTTTGTATAATCTCATTTTGTCGTTATATAATAAAACATTAAGTGTTGTTTGTAAAATTTGTTCCGGTAGGACCAAGAAATGAAACGATTCCCTCTGGGGCTTACGCCATGTTGGACGCTTTACCATGGAGCTGGAACTACGGACACAGTAACAATTGTCTTTTAATATAGATCCTCTAATGCAGTTGACATACTATACAATAATGAAAGCACGTTTGCACATACTGATGAATACACAAAAGCCATATCTGAGTAGGCTAACTGAAATGTACTTCTCGCTGTCGCGAGTCGACATGCACCATGCCGCTATGAATTCACGCTCCCAGAATTCCGCTTTCTTACAAGACGTTCCCAGAGGGAGTAAAAAGAAAACAAATGAGGAGCGGAAAGCAAAGTTACATACAATCTTAAACAAATCCATTAATATACTTAAGTAGCTATAAAAATAACATTCTGACACTTCCTTTACAATTTCTATTGCATTTTATGATGTGAAAGAACAAAATATATTACTAGTCCTAAACGTTACTTTTCAACAAAATCTTCACTGTACCCATGTTATTACTTGGAACTGACTCCAATTTTCAGTAAACCTCCAGAATCTTTTGAATCTTGCGGTTAGTTCTTTACGTTTCTGACTTTGTACACCATTAGAAATAATAGTAAATATTAGGTAGGCCATATTCGTTCCAAATACCTTACATTACATCATGTGCTATATTACCCCCACACGCTGTAAATAAATAACTGAGAATTAGATAAGTCGTATCTGATTAAGCTAAGTTTTAATACACATTCTTAGAAGTTGGTTAGCTACAAACAATGATTTCCAATACTGGATTTCCTCTGAAGAATCTCAAAAAGTCTGTTTCACATGGACGTTGTCCTTCGGCCCATCTTCCTCCTCCCAGTTCCTGACTGGAATCTATGGTCAATGTTTTCCTCCGCTTGTCCGGCATCTTGCAGTTGGCACCACTGTTCGTTCCTGAAGATCGTCCACCAATCATCGCTTGCAATCCCGTCCGGCAATTCCAAGATGCGTCGAAGGACAACTCAACCGAAAACCAGAACAAAACAGAATCAGTATTGTTCTTTTCTACCCAACACCGCATCAAAGATTCCAAAACATTGCAAACAGGGGAAGCCAAAACTATCACTAATTCAGGAGCCAAGCCCCTTTTCTCAGTAGGAAGCTTAATTTTTGGCAAATATGGTATAATAGAGCCATGAATCCAAGTAACGCAAAGCTACACACTTTGAAATAAGATTTTAAAACATTTCATTTATTAATTAATACAAGATTGGATTAAAAGTAATTAATTCCTGCAAGAAAAAGGTGCGTTAATTAGTCGGCTTTCGTTTCGCCATTGAAGTTCCCGGCTAAAAAATCCCTGCGTGGGCGTTTTTTGTGAGTCTTCTCTCATCAATGTCATCATATCCGCACTCATCTACATCGTCGCGATTAGCCAAAGGTGGTAGAAAAGCGACGCAAATAACACAAATACGAATGCGACTGAAGACGCACCTTTTTGCGATATTGATATTAATGAACAGGAGAAAGTAGAAATTGTTTAGAGAATATTCAACTCTGGAAAAATCAGTTGCTAAGCATTAGTTAATTTCCACAGCTAATTAGTAGCATTTGATATGTTACCTCTGTTTATATAAGAAATTATAAACAATCATTAGTATATGCACAATTTATTGTTAATATGTGCATAGACACTCACGCGAACAGGATTAAGTTCTTTTTTTAAAGTGTATTACCAATTTGATACAAGTGATGAGATAAAAGTATCTTCTTATTCTTGATCAAGAGCTGCATGTTTTTCAGCAGAAACTTACATTTTCGACAAGAGATGGCAAATCGCTCGCAATTTCTAAAATTCTAATTCTGTAGAAATGATTGAGAATCGCTTAGATATTATATTTTTAGAAATGTGTTGTATTAAATATCATACCTAATATGGCGGAAAAATTTTACAATTATTGAAATTCTACCTTACATGTATTTATTACTTTGGAAGATAGCATGTTTATTGAACGGTGACTTTGTTCAAGTTAACTATAGGATGATGTCAATATTGCATTCTTATTTTCTTCTTCATTTCATATTTTTGTAGAGAGCGCTTTACGACCAAGCAGGTTTTATTGCGCTTTTATTTATTGTGAATGGAAACTTCCCTTGTAGAGATGTTACAGCATCTTCTTCACTCGGTGTCCAAAGTGGTGTTGCCCAGATTTCATCAATAACATCTTAATATTTAAGTTTTCTGATTTGGTGTTTTAAGTCCACTTTATGCACAGATAGGCTAGTCGGGACTGGGCCTACAGATTAAAGTGAAATCCAAACCACTATGTGCCTCCACCGGGTATCGAACCCGGGACCCCTTGATTACAAGGCGACGACGCTACCTCTGCGTCATCGGAGAGGCATTATTTACCTCTTAATATATAACTGTGCTAATATTATCTGCCAGGCTGATTAGCACGGTTATCTCTGACGTCAGGGCTCTCAACCGAAGATATCTTCGCATCCTAAGACTATTCCTCGCTTCTTCATTTCTTATTCTTTCACAGGTGTTCCAGAATCATTGTACGGAAGTTTCCACTCGTCGTCTTTTGAAGAAAGTTAAGTTTGCGCTCTCTACTGCCCCAAGGTTTCCATCCCTTCAATCGGAGATATGGCTACACTGCCCGAGATGCTATTATATCTCGCAGCGAATCCTCCATATCTCCAACGGGAGAGACGGGAACCTGCGGCCAAACCCAAGAGGGATGAAGGCGGGATTCGAACCCAAGACTTACGAGAACTTGTAACGTAACAGTAACCACCTTGCCATTCCACTATAATATCATATCATAATCCATAGAGCCTCTCACCTCCTCTGGGTTTTATCTCTTTTCGTTCTTAATGCAATACATCCTATGGTTAACTTGGCTAAAATAAGAATCAGTGACGTACGACATTTAATTTATAATGACATAGCTTCACTGCACAATGCCACGAAGGCACATAAAGGGTGCGGAGGTAAGGCTCCACACATTCACGATCTCAGCCTTACAGTTTTAAAGATATTGCTTAATATCAATGAACGCCATCTTCCTCGGTACTAACGCTAAAAAAACAGCTACAAGAACACTTAGAACTATAGTCTTAAATCACCATGTACTTATAAGCCAAAATGAATAAATAAAACTTGTTGCTTTTTAATAAACGGAATACTTTCTAAATATGAGCTCATATTTTGATTTAACTAGTATTTTTTATTATGTAAAATTTTGTACTAAAGGCGAAGAAATAATATTAATAAGCATGTAGCGCTGCTTTCTTGGAATAATGAGAGATGGGCAGAAACCCGCGTTAGGAATTTATTTTTCTCTTATTTATAATTGCATTCAAAATGTTTCTCACCTCCTACTAACACTGTATGTGTTTATTTCTTACCATGCAGCCGACTTTTATTTTAAGTGATCTTCGAAAATTTTTAAATCCTAATAAGAGAGTTCTGTGGACACTGTTTGTTATCACACGGTTTGCTTCTAAATTTACGAAGTCATGTATTAATATAATTACTTCAATTAATGCATTGCATATACTACTTCTTTGTTCTTCTATTGGTTCGTTACGTATATGTAGGCATCAAAAACTTAAGTAGGCAAATAGGCAGGAAAATGCACTTTGAAAGATAATTTAAATAAGAAAGCACCAACGTATGCAGTGATCAAGAATATAATATGTCGACTTGAATCCGTGTATTTTGTTGTACTTTTGTTATTTTGCGTCACATTTCTATTATTTTAATCGCTACGATGATGAAGAATAGAGATTTGATGAAGCTGATGAAGCGATAATCACACAACGAGAGATTACCTTCTTCAGTAAACAAAAGAGCTTGAATAATACCAAATAAGAATAAGGATTCAATAGCATTGATTAAAATGCATTATGAGGCTTGAGACAACATGAGTCGTGTTTATAACATTTACCACTACCTTTTAATGCAGAGGAATGAAATGCAAAAATCCTCATCATAGTCATTATGCTACGTGAGAGAATGCAGGTAAAGGAACCACCCCGACATTCACCTGGAGTGAGTGAAGAAATGAACGGAATAATGCTTATAATAACATTGAAGGAATAGAGACATGGCGACTTTATCCTAATCTGCCACAATAACACAAGTAAACATAAATTAACACTCAAATAAATAATGAAACTTTCAACTCACGCCGTAAAGTTGAGTCTACAATCCCAGAATATTTGAAACTGGTGAAATTCTATTTTGTATGTCCAACGGCACTTTATGCTAGTAGCATTGCTAGAAACATGGCAACCGAAATGTGTAACAATTGGTTACGTTATTAATGTATCATTGTTAAAATGTAGTAATTTGGGCTATTTTACCACGATGAGGCGAAAGTTGCAAAGTTGTCTCACTAATAGCTACTTGTATACGTGCAGAAGAGGTTGCTCTGTGCAAGGTTAAGAATTTTGCACTGATATAAGACATTTGACTATTGAGTTCTTACGAGTGAAGTAAAGTCTTTATTACTTATTTTAACATTTGGTTTCTCAATAGATTTGTATCCGTTATCATTGATGAAGATAGTTGAAAATGTGTTGAAGATTATTATTTATCTTTCCTGCCATCTATTGATACAACTGCAGTTTTAAATGTTCTCTGCGTCAATTTCATCCATTAAACTATACAACTGGAACACTCGCTGCAACCCTGATCAGCCGCGGAGATGAAGCCACTTTTGCGATTAGTTTCTCCAGGGAAGAAGGGAAGAAAACGCGCTGATCCTATAAGCCAACGTGTATTTACTCTCCTTTTTACCTTCGTATAGCACAAGAAGAAACCTAATTTAACCATATTTATGCATTCAGGGCTATAAATGAATGTCTTATTAAGTGAGATGTGTTTTTTCGAACAATTTATCCAGTCTTAAGTGGGTTGGACATGGTACGGTCGTTTTCGCGTTTGGATGTACAAATCGTTCAGATAATTGCTCTGGCCCCTGGTGTCCACTTTTATCGGTAAGTATTATTCTCAGTGGCGTAGCGTTATAGTACGCCTGTACGCCCGGCGTTCCCAGATTTAAAATTTCAAAAATGCGTAAATGCTGTAAATATAAAGTAAATCTTGACTAATTTCATATATGTCTGACCTTCATGGCATTATAATAGCTATTTTTCGCGATCCGCTTGCAACGCTCCACTAACAACACTCGTTCTAGCATTTTTTTGCAATGCCTTTCCTGGCCGGACGCCGAGCAGGTTCGGCGTACAGAACCCTATATTCCTTGCTGCCTTTCTGGAGGGAAAGCTTGGATCTCTAAAGCACGCGACCAAATGCTCTCTCGTACGCCCGCGTATGGAGCCGAGGGCTACGTGATTGGTTCACGTGACCCTTCCTGCCTTCTGAAGCGGTAGAATTTCTACCCGGTTCTTCGCGCTCGTGCCACTCGTGCTATGTGTTGCTACAATGCGCAATATTGACTGACGTAACTTTACCAAACTGAAATATAGCACTTCTTAATGGCCACCGCATTGTATATTTTATCGCACGAACAGCGATGTGCATTAAAAACTAAAAGATCAACACAGTTTTTGCCAAATAAGTTGCTGAAGTCCTCGTGGTAGAAGTTCAGCCCGTGGCTGCTCTACCACTTAATAAAAAAAAAATAGTTTTGCGGGTTATTATTTTTTCGTTATGTAACTGCTTAATATTGTGTCAATGGAAATGTTTAGCATTCATTTGAAAACTCTTAACATCGAATGGTCTCTGGACAAAATTATTTTAAAATGTTTATCAACATTCTCAAGATGTAATAAACAGTGGTCTGAATTACTAATCGGCACTGTTACGTTAGTGGAGTGTACGATAGTTGGGTCATCCACCCACCTCCGTGTCAGAGTGTTTTGCACAGCGCGCCAAGACGACAGAGGCCCCTGATTCGAATCCCGGGGTGAGCACGGGTGTTCTCTGTGAGTGTCCCTTCATGAATATCATCATCACTCATATTCATATTCGCGATTAACCAAAAGTGGCAGAAAAGCGAAGTAAAATAAACCAAATCAATCATTAGTTGGATCATTCACAACAATGACGTCTACTGTTGTCCAAAGGCTTGTGATTCAGGTAGGTTTTATAATGATTTGTGTCATGCCGAAAGGTATAAAACACCAGAGTTCAAAACATTTGTTGCATAGTGAGGCATCTAATTTTCTAGCTAAAAACTGCATGGATGATGATGCTTTATTGCAAACCCAGCTGACTTCAGGCAAATAAACAACACCTGTGGCGACTAATTCCATAAGTAAATTATTAACCAAAAAAGGGCCGACCTTTCCTTCGGACTTGGCATACCCACCCGAAATGCCCATGCTACGCCACTGATTATTCTTACAATATGTGTACACGCCTGAATGTATTTGTTAAAAGTTGATGACGGTAATTAAATGTTATATATATAGTGAAAGCTTTCGAATGTGTTTACGCCCACGTTTTTCATACATTGTCGCAAGAGATTAAACTTTGTAATAACCAATATCATTGTACCTATTGTATTATGTATGATTTAGAGGATGGAATCAATAAATCATAACTTATAAATATATAAAATTAATATTCATGGAGAGAAAGTAGCCAGAAGTAACAAAGCGAATTAAAAAAATCATCTGTGATTGGTCGTAAAATATTAGTTTTATCTACATATATGTCATGCTTACGAGCAATTTGTGTATTGTTGGCATGTCAAGCAGTAGTTCCGAAATTTTAATAGTGCACAAAAAAGTGCCTCGGTATTATGGCCAAACTTCCATTCAATGGATGTTTTTCGCAAGACGCAGAGGAAGAAGAAAAAAAATGTGTCGAAGCTTCGAAATGAAATGAGTGTTAAGTATTGTTTGAGATTTGTCGACAAAGATTTAGTTGTTGTTTTCTTGGCTTTTTACTGAAAATGTTAATTGTGCATTAATTTTGTATCCAGCGCGCATCCTTACGTCCTAGTAGAAAAACGCACGTCCTCTCGGGTTAAAGTCTGGATTTTGATTTGCTTTTTGTTAGATGTAGCTTCCTTGCAAGCACTTGCCGTATCCTTCATATTTTCTCATTTTATGAAATTTAATTAAGATATTAGGTGTTAAATACAGAGTATATACAATAATCTATGGCGGCCGCACAGTAAAAGGAAGAATTAACGTGTCCAAAATGTATGCATTTATAACGAAACCAAAATTTAATCCAGTGGCCATTCATCAATTGCATCATATCATTATTCATCCCCATGTTCGCAATTAACCAAAAGTGGCAGAAAAGCGAAGTAAAATAAACTAAATCAATCAACAATAATACTGCTGCAAGTTATAACACGATGAGGACAGCAGCTGCTTCTCAATATTAATCAACTTTTGTCAAGAAGTTCTTAAAAATATATCGATATGGTTAATTTAATCTTAAATCAAGTGGTATTTGAATATAGGTGACGTACTCATTGTAATGTTTTCTCATAAACTGTAGCTTTTATTTTGTAAATAATCTTTCGTAAAAATCCATTTGCCGCCATGGAAAAATCCCTCTGCTTCAGCTTTTCCTCAGTTTCCTGGCGTAAGTAAGCGAGAGAATGGCTTCACTCTTCCGCCGTAAAGCAGTCCTTCCATGTTATATATAGTTCAATGATTTCATCTAATCACCATTCTCGTTGCGATTACCTAAAAGTGACGCAAAATACAAAAATATAAATACAAATGTTGATCTACATACCAAGTACATAATGTTTGTTCTAATATCCTGCAATTACTTAGGTTCACGTTTCGTGCTCAAAAGTAGTTATCGAGATATCGCTTGACCTCTAATTTTTAGGTTCTAAAAAGATTGCTTTTAGGTTCCTAAAATAGGCTCTAAAAATCTTAAATTAAGTTCGGAAATCCTGAGGTAGGTTATAAAAAACTTAAAATTGTTCAAAATTCATGGAAAATACTGATGCGGTACAATCGTTATAAACAAAATTTCAAAATAAATTTCGCAAGAAATTTTAATAGGTTTATATAACAAGCAAATATTTATTTTATAACCAAATCTTTATTTGTATACATCATTTTCAAAATTACACTCAAATTGCTGTAATACTAACCAACTAACTAACTAACTAACTAACTAACTCTCTCTCTAGCCTTCTTAAACCCGAAGGTTCATGGCTGCAGCAACACAGGCCTTCCATCTGTCCCTATCTTGAGCAAGATCTATATACTCTTTTCCATCCCTACAGATTTCCTTTACGTCCATATCAACGTTATCCCTCCATCTTCGTCTTGGCCTTCCTATAGGTCTCTTACCATCAGGTTTCCCAAAAAGAAACCTGTGAACTCCTCTTTCCTCTCCCATTCGTGCCACATGGCCTGCCCACCTAAGTCTTCTTGATTTAATTATTCTAATAATATCTGGACATGAATACAAATTATGTAGTTCTAAATTATGTAAGCTTCTCCACTCACCTGTCTCCTCATCCCTTTTAGGTCCAAAGATTTTCCTAAGGATCTTATTTTCAAATACTCTCAATTTATGTTCCTCTTTCAATGTAAGGAACCAAGTTTCACACTCATATAATACTACAGGCAAAATTACTGTTTTGTATATTTTAACTTTTAGTTTCTTAGATATTAAACGAGAAGACAAAAGCTTATGAAGAGAGAAGTAACATGCATTTCCTGAATTAAGCCTACTTTTTATTTCCTCTTTAATATAATTTTCATTTGTTAATATTACTCCTAAGTATTTGAATTTGGAAACTGGTTCAAACGAGTTGTTATCAATAATTAGATTTTGATTATTACCTAACACTTGGTTTCGGCCTGTAAGCATATATTTATTTTTCTCTTTGTTAACTTCCAAACCTATCTCTCTAGCAGTTTTGAAATTTTTTTTAGCATTAATTGTATTCACATCATCCCCCAGTAAGTCTACATCATCTGCATATGCTAACAACTGAGTCACACCATTTAATTTTAGTCCTTCTTTAGTTTCTTTTACCTTCCTAACAGCATATTCTAAGGCAAAATTAAAGAGCAATGGAGATAATGCATCTCCTTGTTTTAACCCATCCTGAATTGTAAATTTGTCAGACATATTAATACCCACACGAATTTTACTTTCTGTTTCACTGATGCATACTTTTATCATACTAACAAGCTTCTTAGGTATTCCAAACTCTACTAATGTATTATATAATTTATCTCTTTTGACCGAATCATATGCTTTTTTGAAATCAATGAATAGCTGATTGACATTTTGATTATATTTCCACTTTTTTTCAAGTGTCTGTCTGATGTGAAAAATTTGATCTGTAGTTGATCTGTTACGTTTAAATCCAGTAGCTGTGTATCTGTAATACTATAGCTACATTTTATTAGCAAAAGTTACTTGTTGATGTGAAGACTGAATTATGTGTGTATAATTTGCTGCACAATACCAGGGTGACTATTCACTGGGAATTCCTTGAATTCCGGGAAACGTTACTTCGCAAGCCGTGAATGCCACAAAGCACTCAACTGATGCGAAAGTGAGCAAGACCACACGGATCAGAAGTTTGCGTGCATTTGAACGTTACAGGTAACTGAGGCACCAGACATTTTTCTTTGAAAAAATGCTCTGAAAATTCAGCATTGACTTGGATGGAGAGAAAACGACAGAAATACGTTAGTCATTGAATTGTTTCGGCACCAAACCAAGAAAATACCTCTGTGTTATTAAAAAATCCTGAAACAACTTGAAAGATCTAAAAAAAAAATGTTTGAATTAGGCACATAAACCTAAAATACAGGGTGTCCCAGAAGTCTTTCCCTGATTACAAACTTTATTCATATCCGCTATATGCAATGTAGAGATGTGAAAGTGGTGCCAAAATGTTGGAAAACTAACCAAGTTTTTTTGTTCCAGCTTTCAGTAACGTGGCTGTAGTGTAACAGTGTCAGTGCCCAGGAAACCGGAAATGTTCACAAATCAGGAAAAAGCTCAGTGTGTCCCCTGGTATTATTAGCCAACAAAGCCTGTAGAATTTGCACTTCGTATGCACGAAAAAAATAAACGTTCGTGTAAGATATCATAAAGATAACTTTCTGGCTGATGTTTTCGTTGTTTGAAATCGCTGAGGTTGATGGTTCGGCCACTTCTCGGTAAGTCAGCAACAGATTGTCATACCACGATTTAATGCTCTCGACATGCACTGTTATTGGTGACCGGGTCTCGTGACACACTGCGATTTTTCCTGATCTGTGAACATTTCCGGTTTCCTGGGCACTGACACTGCTACACTACTGCCACGTTACTCAAACCGTGAACAAAAAAAAAACTTGGTTAGTTTTCCAACATTTTGGCACCACTTTCACATCTCTACATTGCATATAGCGGATATGAATAAAGTTTGTAATCAGGGAAGGACTTCTGGGACACCCGGTAGGTTCTAACAAGCAAAATAAGTTATTTTAGACACTATAAAAGTTCATCACTAGTTGCATTTTTTTACTGATACGCTTACGTAACTTGTTATTTCTTATTTACCTGCAAAGAAAAATAATATGTTAGAAATCTAAAATCTGAGGTCTAATTATGACATGATCGGTTGTAGGGGATGCGCTATTGGTCTTCGGGGGATGACACCCCCTGTCGCGCTGTAAGCCCCCAGCAGTATTTTATCCTGGCGCCCTTATCGTGCAACTGATTGATGCGAGGTGGAAGTAAACAGGAAGAGACCCATGCACGGCTCAGAAGAAGAGTCGAATTCAATAGAGTAATACGCCTATCCCCTCCAGCCCGCCCTTGTGCGCGTTCACGTCCAGGAGATCATAAAAGAACCATCGGCAGATTATCGACTGGACGACGTTCCCTAAATAAACTACCAGAAGTCAGAGGTGACGTCCTTGCTGGAACTTTTTCTGACCGTCCTCCAGCGGAGAGAACGTCTGCGGCTCCAGTGGTACGTATCCAGCGTCTAGCATTGCCCATTCCGGTTGGCCCGGAGCCAAATGTTCCAGAGGAAAGGGACAATTCCGGAAACAACTCGACGCAACGAAGGATACAGAGCGGTACACTCTCTCGTTCCTCAAGAGCCAATTATTTGCTAATGTTTCTTCTAATACACCATGGGCGTAGCGATTTGGGGCCCCGGAACGAGGATAAACGGGGTGCTGCATTAAACAATATATTCATCCGCGACTCTCCTTGCAAAATGTTGCTGCGCTCAGAGAGAGAGAGAGAGAGAGAGAGGGAGGAAGGGAGAGGGAGGGAGGAATAAATTTTCACCATAAAACATGGAACGAATGCCCGAGATGCGAGAGGTATGTTTTATATAAACGGCATTATTAATAATAAATCTTTCTAATGGGGTGCTTTTCGCAAGCTTCCTGGCTATATTTTTTGTTCCTGAAATTGGGAAACCAATTTTTTTCGCTGATTTTTGTTTCAGCATCTGGCGCGAATTGTACAATGCTGAGAGACATAAAATTCCTTAATAAGGCAATGCTTCTTTGTAACTGGACGCCTTGTTGTTTTCAATGCACTCTTTCTGCGTTTTAAATGTAATTTACAACACAGTAAAATTAGACAGGGAAAAATACATTCGCCATCGTTGATTCAACCTGAAGAGAGTTCCGTGGCGGAGTGCGGAGCGCAGTGCGTTTGGTGTCCCGGGTTCGAATCCCGTCCTGGGCGTGGGTGTTCTTTGTGAGCGTCCCTTCATCAATCTCATTATATCATCACTCATCTTCGCGATTAGCCAAGAGTGGCAGGAAAGAACGGAAGTTAAGATGAAAGCAAATGCGGCGGTGGGGCGTCTGGCTGCAACGCGGGAGACCCTAGTTCGATTTCCGGGATGGGTGATCCAAGGTCGGAATTTTCCTGGCCTTGTCACTGCATAAAGCGGCTCTGGGGCTCACGCAGCCTCAAATCAATGGGTATCTGGGGGCAACCCTGGGGGGTAAAGGCGGCCGGAGCGTGGTGCTGGTCACGTCACCTTAAAAAAAATGGCAGAGATCGAGAATGTGTGGGGCCCTACCCCACATCCTCTAAATGTGGCTTCATGGCACGGTGCTATATGCACGGGAAATTTTTTCTTTACCAATCAAAAGCGCCCTTCAATTCTAGTTTTACGTACTTAGTTTAAAGGTACGTTTTCCTAGAACTGTCGCCCGACGCAGACGATTACGACCGCGCACTGTGACGATTGATCTTGACCAGGGTTGTTAAAGGTCCAGGAATTTTAAATAAATTCAATTCCGGTCCAGGAACCAGAAAATCAACAAGCTTAAATGGGTTCTGGACCGTAAAGAGCCTTTTTATCTGTAAAGTATTTTAATTCGGTCCAGGAACCTTTTTACCAGATCAATTTAAATATGGTCCAGGAACCTTTTTGCCGGCTCAATTTAAATTAGGTCTAGGAACGTTTTTTCTGGATCAATTTAAATTCGGTCCACGAACCTTTTTTCAATGAGAAAATACACAACTTGTTCCGAATTTAAATTGTGCGGGAAAAAAGGTTCCGGTCCTGCAGCGGAACCCAATAAAATCCATTAGAATTTATCAGTTCCTGGACCTTGAACAACCCGGTCTTGACACATTACCCATTGTTTCAGTCGCATGTGTTTTCCTATCTGCGTCTTTTTTCGCTCAACGAAACTGCCGTTGCACATTGGACTAAAACAATATGAGATACAAGGTATGGCAAAAAAGTAATAAGACTGGTTTTCTTTAAACCATGAATATTATTCTTTTTTACAAATCAAGGTTATCCCCTTCAAAATAGTTCCCTACAGCTACACAGCGACGGAGGCGTTGTTTCCATTCGTGGCAGTTCTGGAAGGCTTCTGCTGGAATGCCCTTCAGCACGTCGGTTACGCTCTTCTGGATATTATCCAAAGTACGAAAATGGCGCCCTTTCAAGTTGTTTTTGAGCCGGAGGAATAAAAAGAAGTCGCAGGGACAGATCCGGCGAATACGGCGGCTGATGAAGCACAAGAATGCTTTTTTTTCTGCCAAAAAAAATCAATGATGGAGACTGCTGTGTGACATGGAATAATGTCGTGCTGCAGCATCCAACTGCGTGCAAATGCCTGGTCGCACACCATCCACACTTTTCCTGAGTCTTTACAAGGACTTCCCCATAATAAGTTTGATTGACAGTTTGTCCTGGTGGCACAAATTCCTTGTGGACGATCCCCCGACTGTCAAAAAACAAACGAGCATCGTTTTGATTTTGGATTTGCTCATTCTCACTTTCTTGGGACGAGTTTGCAGTGTGCCACTCCTAGTCCTGACTTTGGCGTTTTGTCTCTGTGCCATACTCCAAAATTCATGATTCATCACCTGTGGTAATATACTCCATAAGCCATTTTTGACTTTTCATAAGTCACAGTAACGGATTCGCCAAACTTTACACAAAGTTTGATACCAAAACGTTGCTCAAACTTTTGCAAGTCCATTTTCGTAACGCACCTCCCAAACATGTCTTCAATTCAGACGCTCTCAACAATCGCGTAGCAACTGTAGCAAGTTCAAACTTGCACTGAGGCAGGGGCAGGGGTTATCCTAACTGCCATGTGAAGGGGAAGGCAGCAGCAGCGTCGTAGATTCGTGCCCAGTGTTGCAGTCTCATTACTTTTCTGTCACACCTGTCAAAATCAATCGGCACGGTGAGCGGCCGAAGTTTTAGGAAAACGTACCTTAAGGGGTGCAAGGACTGGGGTAACCTTTTCGGAGGTTCAAGGGGCTCTGGTGTATTCTGGACACACAGCCTGTATGATTATCTAGACTGGACCTCCCCAGTGTGGCACTCTGTCCATCTTA
This sequence comes from Lepisma saccharinum, assembly GCF_977018435.1. NCBI lineage: Eukaryota > Metazoa > Arthropoda > Insecta > Zygentoma > Lepismatidae > Lepisma > Lepisma saccharinum. The sequence continues at coordinate 41,272,405 of NC_139247.1, read as the reverse complement.
ACCATTGGTTAAATGTGATATGTACAAAGTGCGTAATAAAGCTTTCAAATCATCTGTCACGTTTCAGGACAGATGCATCCAAACGTACTGAAATTGTGCAGCTCCGTTCCAATATGATTTCCTTAAAATTATCTAAACTGAAAGGAACATTATGAAGGTGTATTAGATGATAGTTGGTTTCCGAACTCCAAGAAAATGTTTATGACACTATTCGCGCTTAAAACCTAATCGACTTTACTATGCCGAGGAAGTTCTCATTTGTGTACATAATGCTCAAACACAGAATATCGAATACGTGTTGGAAATTCAGCAAGGGACAGAATGATGAAGTAAGCGTTATCTCCAATAATATATTCCCATTCATGATGAAGATAGATTGTATATAATGTAATTTTATGTTGATATATAGGTTAGAAACAGACTGTAGGAGAACATACCAGCGTTCGGTATTTAGGCACAATGTAACACTTCTGATACGCTCAGATTATAAAGGAAAGGTTTCATTGGTTTATTCATTCATTGATTTAGTGTTTCTAGCCCACATTATGCACAGTAAGGTTAATCGGAACTGAACCTACAGTTTAAAGTGGGACCCGTACCAATATGTGCCTCCACCAAGTATCGAACCCGGGACCCTTTATAACAATGCAACGACGCTACCACTGCGCCATCGGGAAGGAATGAAAAGGTGACCGAAGACAGACTTTTGGCATATGGGTAGATGAACATGGACTAAAAGCATGCGTGAATTATTATTATTGTGAAATGTTATGTGTAGGTTAACACAATTAAGCCGGTATTGTTGTGTTCAAAAATGTGCACAATAATTTTTAATTTCACCTATAGTAAGTCGGGGAACAAGACGACATCAACATCATGTCTCTCATTTTGGAGCTAAAGTTGGATATTGCTTGCCTTAGCCCTACTTTATGCACACATAGGCTAATCGGAACTGGACTTACAGTTGCTGTTGAGTGTGCCTCCAACCGTGGCAAGACAAGGTACCTCTACATTCCCTACAAGTACATTAAATGGTATGCTATATCACCATCACACGCTGCAAATAAATCATTGAGAATGAGATAAGTCGTATCTGATTAAGCTAAGTTTTAATACATATTCTTAGAAGTGGGTTAGCAACAAACAATAATTTCCAATACTGGGAAGAGCAGATTTCCACTGAAGAATCTCAAGGAGGAGTGTCCTCTCAGTTCCTGATTTTGGACTCCCGATGGTGAATGTTTTCCTTGTTTCGTTGGGCATCTTGAAGTTGGCACCACTGTTCGTTCCTGAAGATCATCCGCCAATCATCGCAGTTGGCACCACTGTTTCTTCCTGAAGATCGTCCACCAATCATCGCTTGCAATCCCGTCCGGCTAGTCAAAGATGCGTCGAAGGACAACTCAACCGAAAACAAGATCAAAACAGAATCAGTATTGTTCTTTTATACCCAACACTGTATCAAAAATTCCAAAACATTACAAACAGGGGAAGCAAAAACTGAAGTATTTCAGGCTGCAGGCCCCTTTCCGTAGTAATGTTTGGCAAATATGGTCTGAGGAAGCTATGAATCCACTTTGAAATAGGATTGTAAAATATTTTATTTATTAATTAATACAAGATTGGATTACAAATAATTCATTCCTACAAAAAAAAGCAGGTGCATTAATTGGTCGAATTTCGATCTCACCATTTAAGTTCCCGGCCCCAAATCCCTGCGTGGGCGTTCTTTTTGAGTCTTTCTTCATCAATGTCATCATCTCAACACTCATCTACATCGTCGCGATTAGCCAATAGTGGTAGAAAAGCAACGCTAAATAACACAAATATTTATACGACTGAAGAGGCACATTTTCCAAAAGTTGATATTAAAGAACAGGAGAAATTAGACAATAGAGAATGTCTAGAGAATATTGAACTCTAGAAAAATCAGTTACTAAATTATTGTAAAAATCACATTAAAATAAACACTCGAAAAAGTAATTAGTTAATTTCCACTGCTAATTAACAGCATTTGATATTTTCCCTCTGTTTATATAAGAAACAGGGGCGGCGCCAGGGGGGCGTGAGGGGGTGCTTGCGCACCCCTTAATTTTCTTCCGCACCCCCTTCAGCACCCTCTACGTTCAACTGAAAACACTAACCCTTAGAATGTCATATTATGTCATGTCGTCATATTGAGCGTCGAATGTTAGGTACTGAAGAAAGACCGTTATTATTGTATGCAACAGGCAAGCACTGAAAGAGTTGCCGATACAATATGCATACTTTCCTGTACTGGTGGAAGCCTCTGTAAAAATAAATGGTCGTTTTCTTCTTTCGTCAGCATTGTTGTTATGAATTTTTTCTTCCTTTTTCTTCTTCAAGTGGTCTGTTTGTGGTTTTCGATAATTATCTACGGAATAATGCGAGTTATATATTTCTTTCATTTTCTTTTCCATTGTTGATAAATGGTTTATTTTCCGCTTATTTGTTCTTCTTCACACTGGAGCAAAATTTCAGCTGTTTTCAAGGTATCGCCAAGTCGCTGACCAAGTCGTGCTCGGGAAATTATTATTAACGCGAGTTGTAACATCAAGGGAAGTTTACTTGTTAATACGTTCTGTGTATTTATTCCACGTAACATGTCTAGTAAACATACCATTTCAGGCTTTTTCAGAAACCGTTAGATAGAGGCCCAATGTTCACGAAGAAATTTTACAGTTCGTTGTTGGGGATAGTGCGGCAGTGTCCTGAAGTGGCAGACGGAATGTACAATGTACTATGTATTTGGTACCTCCATTGGTTACATTGAAAAAGTTCGAAAATTGTGTTTTTAAAGACAAGGATAATTTCATTTTTTTATTTCACTACATAGTTCAATAAGACTGCAACGTGTATCTGAATGTTTACACTGTACGGCCACTTTCTTGGAGTATAACACTTAATACATATCATCATGTAAAATTTTAAGTCCAGGGGGAAGGCAAATGGGCACAGCCTGCCTGGAAAATGAATGTCAATCTAAAGTTATTATATTTCACATATAAAATTTCATTGGTCAGTAATATTTGTTAATCAGTAGCGACGATTAGAGGTGCAGTTGCCCCCGCTTTTTGCTACCTTTGCCCCCCCCCCACTATACTAAACTGTCCTTGTCCCCCCCCTCCGTTTTGCCACCTTGCTCCCTAGTTTTGAAAGGTTGAATGCGTGTTCCTTGGTTTTCCTTATTTTCAGCATCGCACCCCCTCAGCACCCCTTGATGATTAATCCTGGCGCCGCCGCTAAGAAACTATAAACACTCATTAGTTTATGCGTAGTACCTCGTTCGTATATGCATACGCACTCACGTGAACAGGATTCAGTTTTTTGTAAAGGTTAGTTCCAGTATCATACAAATTATGAAAGAAGAAAATATTTTCTTATTCTTGATCTCGAGCTTCACGTTTTTCAGCAGAAACTTAAATTTTGGACAAGAGATGGCAAATCGCTCGCAATTTCTGAAATTCTAATTGTGTAGAAATGATTGAGAACTGCTTAGATATTATATTTTAGAAATGTGTTGTATTAAATATTATACCTAATATGGCATAAAAATTTTACAATTATTGAAATTCTACCTTACATGTATTTATTACTTTAGAAGATTACTTGTTTGTTGAACGGTGACTTTGTTCAAGTTAACTATAGGATGATAGAAATATTGCATTTCTTTATTTCTATGTCTCTTAATATTTTTGTAGAGAGCGCTTTACGACCAACCAGGTTTTATTGCGCTTTTATTTATTGTGAATGGAAACTTCCCTTGTAGAGATGTTTCAGCGTCTTCTTCACTCGGTGTCCAATGTGGTGTTGACCAAATTTCAGCATGAGCCTTTTAATAGATAACTGTACTAATATTATCTGCCCGGCTGATTTGCACGGTTATCTCTGACGTCAGAGCTCTCAACAGAAGATATCTTCGCATCCTAAGACTATTCCTCGCTTCTTCATTTCTTATTCTTTCGCAGGTATTCCAGAATCATTGTACGGATCTTCTTGGAAGTTTCCACTCGTCGTCTTTTGAAGAAAGTTAATTTTGCGCTCTCTACTGCCTCAAGGCTTCCATCCCTTCAGTCGGAGATATGGCAACACTGCACGAGACACTATTATATCTGGTAGCAAATCCCCCATATCTCCAACGGGAGAGACGGGAACCTGCGGCGAAACCCAAGAGGGATGAAGGCGGGATTCGAACCCAAGTCATATGAGAACTTGTAACGTAACATTAACCACCTTGCCATTCCACTATAACATCATATCATAATCCATAGAGCCTCTCACCTCCTCTGGGTTTTATCTCTTTTCATTCTTAATGCAATACATCCTATGGTTAACTTGGCTAAAATAAGAATTCAGTGACTTAATGACATTTAATTTATAATGACAAAGCTTCATTGCACAATGGCACGAAGACACATAAGGGGTGCGGATGTAAGGCTCCACACATTCACTATCTTAGCCTTACAGTTGCTTAATATCAATGAACGCCATCTTCCTAAGTAGTAACAGCTACAAGAACACTTAGCACTATGGTCTTAACTAACCATGTACTCAAAAGCCAAAAAAAAATGAATTTTGTTGCTTTCTAAGAGAGGGAATACTTTCGAAATGTGATCGTATCTTTTGATTTCACTGGTATTTTTTAATGTATAAAATTTTGTACTAAAGGCTAATAAAAATAATAACTTGCGTGAGCGCTGTTTTCTTTCTTATTTGTATTAATACAATTTCTTCAATTAGTAGATTGCATTCTGCTTCCGTGTTTTTAGATTGGTTCACGGATATGTAGGCACCAGAAACTTAGCCAGGGAAATAGTCAGCAAAATTGATGGAAATAGACCCTTCAAAAGGTAATTTTAAATAAGAAAGCGCGAACGTAGGTAGTGGATACGAACATAATATTAATTTTCTTAGTCAGTTGCACATTTATTGACTAAGATCCGTGTATTTTATTAGTTTGCGTCACTTTTCTATTATTTTATAATCGCGGCGATAGTGACGAATGGTAATTAGATAAAGCTGATGAAGCGATAATCACACAACGAGAGATGACCTTCATCAGTAGACAACGAAAGCAGGAAAAATGCCAAATACGAATAAGGACATACAGGCATTTACAACATGAAATGGATTTATAACATTGACGCCTATCTTTTAATGCAAAGGAATAAAAGACAAAAATCCACATCCTGGTCATTATGTCACGCGAGAGAATGCAGGGAAAGAAACAATACAGGAAATGTTCCACCTTGATATTCGCCTGTAGTGACTGAGGAAAATAATGGAATAAGCGATCACGTGTTAAGAACAAAGAAGGAACATTATCTATCCTAATCTTCCACAATAACACAGGTAAACATAAATTAGCACACAAAGAAATATTGAAATTTTAACTCACGCCGTAAAGTTGACAATCTACAATCCTAGAATGTTTCAAATTGGTGAAATTCAATTTTGTATGCCCAACTTCACTTAAGGCCAGTAGCATGAAGTATAGCAACCGAAATGTACAACAATTGGTTACGTTATTGTGTATCATTGTTAAAAACTAGAGAAATAGCAATTCAAAAACATTGTTACGTGCATTGTTGACAATAGTAGGTCGTCCTCCGCACTGCCATACGCAGAATCTTTTTTCCGGCAGGGTCTAGAATGGTAAAGGTGTGGAGACGTTATTAATAATAAATCTCTATAATGTGGTGTTTTTCGCAAACTTCCTGGCTATATTTTTTTTTCCTGGAATTGGGAAAGCATTCTTTCCTTTGATGAATTTTGTTTCCGCACTTGGCGCGACAGGCATAACATTTCTTAATAAGGAAATCCGTAGCGTAACTGATACGCTCTGCCCCCACCCCCCGCAACTTTTAGTTGTGCGCCCCTACTACTCGTTTAAAATATAAGATTTCTATCCTAAAATATTAATTCATGTCTATATTTGTATTGGGTATACACAAATATGAAAATACGAGCTGTGTTCAAGCCGAATTTAGAAAAACACACAAAGTAGCACGTTGTCTAAAAATAGTTTATTTTTCAATGTAGTCTCCTCATCTATCAACACACACTTCCCATTTGGATGGGAAGCTCATGATTTCATTGTTGTAGAGGGATTCATGCAGGACTCAAAGAAGGATTTTACAGCACACACGATCTTCTTATCGCCGTCATTCTTTTATTTAATTCGAACTTCAAAAGTCGAAACAGACAGAAATTCCGTCGGGGCCAGGTCTGGTTAATAAAGGAGGTGGCTGATTATTCTGAACTTCGTTCATCTGTAGCAACCCTGGCAGTGTGAGACGTGTGTGGTGGTGCATTATCGTGCAACACATTCACCGTGTACCGATCATTGGTCACTCTTTTCTGATGAATTGCTTGAAGCAGTTCGGTCAAAGCTTCCACACACGATGCCCCATTCATCGTGGTATTTTTGGGATGGAACTTGGAAAGCAGTTGGCCTTTGCAGTCCCAAGAAACAGTCAAGCCTTCCACACGCGTGTACCGTAATTCACCACCATCAGCCAACCACTGTTGTTATTTTCAGTTGTATCGCTACAGCTGCCAGGTTTTAAGAAGGTTCCTTTTCTTCCTCTTCTTTCTTCCTTTTCGAAATTAAGCACCACTTGGACGTTTGTTTATAAACATTTTTCACAACTACAAGAGAAACTAGAAAACATACGGTAGCAAACACACTTTCACCTTGCTGAAAAGCGGGCTGTAAGTAGGGGCGGGGAGGGGTTCAGCCTTGTCAGCGCATGTTCTTATCTGTCGTCTATCCATTGGCAACGTAATCAGTGACTTGAACTATTCAGCTAATGAAGGTTTTCTACTAATTCTTACTGCGCCCTCCCCCCCCCCCCCCGTACCGCGGGGGTTGCGGGGGGTGTTATTTACGCCACTGAAGGCAATAGTTATTTGTAATTGGACGCTTTGTTGTTTTAAATGCACTCTTTCTGCGTTTCAAATGTAATAACAGTAAAAATTATACATGTTATTTTCTTCATCACTGATTCAACCAGAAGAGAACCGTTCTCCGTGGCAGAGTGATTAGCACAGCGCGCTACGACCCTGTGGGTCACGGGCTCGAAGCCAGGGCTGGGTTTTCTTTGCGTGTCCCTTCATCAATTTCATCATATCATCACTCATCCTCATCTTCGTGATTAGTCAAAAGCAAAGTAAATCAACCAAATCATCTAGTCAACGTGAGGAGACGTCCACTAGCTGTACTATCGTTGCCTCGTAGTCAAGAGGTCCCGGGTTCGATATCCGGTGAAGGCACATGGCACAGTGGTTCCGATTCCACTTTAAACTGTAGGTCCAGTCCTCTTTTTTGAACAGCCCCTTTGGCCACCGTGATAAACATCGCCGCAGTAGTATAGAGATTCAATTCAAGACATTAATTGTACAGTCATGGACGCTTCTGGGTTGTAACGGTTTCATTGAAAGTTAATGGAATTGTTATAACCCAGAAGTGACCGTGACTGTACATACACATTTATTCTAACGCATCGTTACCCGATTCCCATATTATAATGGACAGATCTATACCTATTGCGTTGCAATCAGATTTTCGCTGACAAACAAAATTTTCCGTCGTGTCATGTCGCTTTGTGACGACTCGTCGTGTTGCGTCGCGTCGTGTCGCGTCTTGTCAGTCTGAACCGGCGTGCGGCTGGCCTTCTACATAACTTAATCCTCTTTAGTAGTCTGAGGAAGTTCCAGGTGCGGATCCACTGGGAGGGCAGGGCTATGGGGGCGATCGCCCTTTGTAAATGCTTAGACTAGATTTATTGCATGCAGTATACATGGGGTCTCAACCTGTAATGAACGGTAAATATTATTCGTACCGGTTTTATGTGGAACAATCTGTATTTATTCTTTATATTTTCTATTTCAGCATTACATATGTGAGTAAAAACATTATGGACGGTTATTATGGACATTTTGTAACTGCTGTAACACCGAATGTCAATTATCATAATAATAATAATTATTATTTGTTCCTAATTGAGGTCTTACCGTCTTCTGGTAATAATCGACATTTAAAATCAAAATTAAACAAATAAATAAATAACAACCGGAATGCTTTACGTATATTTTTACATTTTTCTGGCTCAACACAGGCAACATGATTCTAGAGAGAAGCCCTTCCTTCTCTGCTTCCCCACTATTCGTCGTATCTTTATAACGTTATCACAACAATGGACATATACAAAATGATGGGACAAAATAGGGTAATAAACATCCTTTACGTATCCGGAATTCGCACCCAGTATTCCTATTTTCATCCTGTTCACGATAATCCCTACAGACCATGGAGTAGTTCTATATATTGTTTGTGTAAAAATGTATTATTGGTTAGGACTTCCACGGGAAAACCTCCTGAAGGGAGGGAATCGAGAAAGGAACAGGATGATAAAGTTAACGTTGTTCTTTTCAATAATATATTCCCATTCATGATAAAGATAGAATGTATGTAATGTAATTTTTATGTTAATACAAACACTAGAACAGGCCGTAGGAGTACATACCAGTTTTCACGACTGGACCGAGAAATGTAAGTACAATTCAACACATCACATCATTGACCTAAAGTTGGTGTTTAAACCTACTTTATTCACAAATAGGTTAATCGGAACGGGGCCTACAGTTTGAAGTGAGATACGAACTATTGCTTAATGAGCCTTCAACGGGGACTGAGGTGACTTTGTTGTTCCCTCGAAAGTAAGAAATCTTATCACCTAACTCGGCTTCGAATTGGCCACAGCCGTCTCTCACGTGGTCACTTACTGTAAGAGCTGGAACCTCCAATGTGCCTTTAATGTCATTTTAAGTGTTCGGCATATTTTTATTGCATGTGCCGATTTTGCATTCCTCAGGCAGACTTTTAATCTTCTCGGCTGCTTATCATCACTGTTGGGAGATGACGACTGTGTTTTAACCACAGACCTCTAATTACAGACTGGAGACAATGCGCTTTTGTTTGAAGCCGCGCATATTCCCTCTCGCATAGCTCTAGAGGGTAGCAATATGGCGGAGATGCGCGTTCTGAATTGAGCCTGCAGACAGAGCAAAGCATTGTGGGGTTCAACATGTGATAAGCATTCCATATTACCTATATTACTTTTTTTTTGCATCCACTGCTCACCACAGTGCTTTCAGAGCTTCAGAGCATACATACACGATATATACCAGGGGTCGTGGGCTCGAATCCTGGCCTGGGCATGGATATTGTTTGTGAGTATCTTTTCATCAATTTCATCACATCATCTCTCATCCTCATCGTCGCGATTAGCCAACAGCGACAGGAAAGGGAAGTAGAATAAACCAAATCAGTCTTACCAATCATTCGAATGATTGTGACAAGTTACGCAGGAGGCTGAGAAAGAGTTTTACAAAACTGGAAATGAATGTGGAAGAAAACTAATCTTCGGAGAAAGTAATATGTGCATTTTAAAGTAACAAACAATGTGTGCTAAATTGTGTCCTGAAAAGTGGATGCTATAAGTGGCCATGCCAGCAAAGATTTTGGACATGCGTTTTGATTTGCAAGTACACTTCATCAAGTTTACCTCATTTCTCGTCATCATGATTATCTAAAATGTTTCAAGAGGACGGAACCATAAGAAAATACAAATAGAAATATGTGTACAAGTGGTCTCCCTCGTAACTGTTTGGAAGCTCATTCCATATTCATGCGCAGGAGGGGAAGAGAAATCATAAAGTCAGAGAATGATAGTAGTATAAGTGGCCGGGTTCAAGAACCGAAAATGAGGCTCGGTGAGGCTCGCAGTGTTGCCAACCCCTTACTCGAAAAAATCACCAAGGTTTTTATCTCGGTCTAACCTAATTTAAAGCAAAAAGCTGGCAATACTGCGAATCTCACCGAGCCTCATTTTCTTGCAGTGTTGCCAGCTCGAGCGAGGCGTAGCCTTTTACGGTGTATGTTAACGGTTTGCTCTCGTAAGGCATGAGCCTTATTTTCTCGCAGTGTTGCCAGCTCACCCCAAGAATATTTCACCATGTGATATTTTACAAGCGAAGCTAACCTACAAATGGGAGTTGGCAACACTGGCAACATCAATTGCGGTTTAGTGTTGCTAACTTACCTCAAGAATATTTTACCATGTGATATTTTACAGGCGAAGCTAACTTACAGAGTAGTATAAGTGGCCGGGTTCCACGCCCGAAAATGAGGTATAGTGAGGTACACAGTGTTGCCAACCTCTTACTCGAAAAAATAACCAAGGTTTTTGTTTTTGGGTCTAACCTAACCTCAAGCAAGGAGCTGGCAACGCTTGAGGCTTTTCTCGCAGTGTGGCCAACTCACCCCAAGAAAATTTCACCATGTGATATTTCACAGGCGAAGCTAACCTACAAATGGGAGTTGGCAACACTGATTAGTGGAGGTAGCCGGGTTCACCAGCATCAATTGGCGATCAGTGTTGCCAACTCACCTCAAGAATATTTCACCATGTGATATTTTACAGGCGAAGCTAACCTACGAATAAGAGTTAGCAATACTGATTAGTGTAATCAGCTTAGTTGAGCGCCATCAATTGGCGATCAGTGTTGCCAACTCACCCCAAGAATATTTCACCATATGATATTTTACAAGCAAAGATAACCTACGAATGGGAGTTGGCAACACTGACTAGTGGAGGTGCACGGGTTGAGTGCCATCAATTGCGGTTCAGTGTTGCCAACTCACCCCAAGAATATTTCACCACATGTTATTTTACAGGCGAAGCTAACCTACAAATGGGAGTTGGCAACTCTGGCAACATCAATTGCGGTTCAGTGTTGCCAACTCACCCCAAGAATATTTTACCATGTGATATTTTACAGGCGAAGCTAACCTACAAATAGAAGTTGACAACACTGGTAACATCAATTGCGATTCAATGTTGCCAACTCACCTGAAGAATATTTCACCATGTGATATTTTACAGGCGAAGCTAACCTACAAATAGAAGTTGACAACACTGGTAACATCAATTGCGGTTCAATGTTGCCAACTTACCTGAAGAATATTTCATCATGTGATATTTTACAGGCGAAGCTAACCTACGAATGGGCAACACTGACTAATAGAAGTGGCCAGGGCTGCGTCCGAATCAGCAGCAGATGTCACCTAGAGCGCTGTTCCATCCGGGACTCAGCCAATCTCTGTTGTCCGAATTTGCGGTAGACGTGGAGTCGGAGGGAAGAGCAGAGAGGCGCGACAGATGCACGCTTGGCAGCCATATTCTAACTTTCACTTTGTACAGACAACATTTACTGATTAGAGGATGTAAAACTCAGTTATATTTTAATATTTTATCGATAATGAATGCAGAAAACGTAAATGATGAAATAGCGTGTTATATTTTTTAATGTGAGTAGTTAGGTGGAAATCATTGTCATGTTTGTTTGCGCCCCAGAGCGCGGTGGGTGAAGTTCGGGCTGACACCTGGCGGGAAAAGTGACAGCCGTACTACAAGGGGACATGCAGATTCGGACGACTTGGACGCGACTTCGAGTGCACGCGAGAGCAACGGGAGAGAACGGGATGGAGCGCTTGCCAATCCGGACACGGCTTTTGTAAACCTCTCTCGGGAACGATGTGCCACACACGCGCGCGCGCGCCTATCGGTAGATTACGTTTCGCGTATTTATTCGTTGTGCTGGCACAGCGTGATGAGTAAATAATGCATTTTCTCATTTTTGAAGTACGAATGCACTTTATCGTAATCTTCCAAGTCCCGGGGACACTAATGTTTGTATATCGTGACTTTTGTAAACCTCTCTCGGGAACGATGTGCCACACACACACACGTGCACGCGCTGGCGCCTCTTATTATTTCTGTATTATGGCGCAAACACATCTAGAAAAACTACAATTTTGCTCCCTCTCCTCTCTGCGTGTGCTATCAACAATACGTAAGCCTTGGGACGACGAAAATTACACAACGGTGAGCCTCGTCAATACACCTACCCCGCAACATCTGGAGCGTGCAAATACATAAATAGCGGGTCGCTTGGGTGTATACAATTTGTTTTATTTATATTTTGTTTCAAAGCAAGCGAGATAACCGGAGCATGCAGGCACACAACAGCGAGCTGGGATGGAAGATCATCAGCATATCCGGAGCGTGCAGGTACATAATAGCGAGCTGCTTGGGCGTTAGCGTGGCTTCGCCGGATGCAATACACACGATGCTTAGGTTACAACAGGTTGTTAACATTAGCTTTGGGGAAGAATATTCTAGAGAAGATTGTCTCAGAATATTTTCATAGTTTCACACTTCTATTAAATTGGTAGAAAAAATATATTAGTGGGCAATAAAATCTGAAGAAGATTTGTGTCTAGCAAAAAATAAGCTAAATAGAATTACACATGCATACAATATTTATTTTTTTCTATCTACAATCATATTTTTCTTATATATTTTTTCAATTTTTTTATAGGGTTGATTAAAGCACATATTTGAAGAAGACAACGCTCTACCACCAACCGATCACATATAAATAAACATACCCAAAAAAATGCGCTCCATGAAAAGTTGCCCTGTGTGCAAAACAGCCATATCAAGCAAAAATTTTGCAAGACATTGTCGCACCTGCGTGCCAAGCAAGCATTTGGCTGCCACCGAACTGTGTTCCGGATGCAATAAATACATTACAATTGCGTATGTCAAGAAGCATAAGCTTACTTGTCTAAGCAAAAATACATCTGGGGCTCAACCGTCGACCAGCTCAACCAAGAGGAAGGCAGAAGCAGCCTCCATCAATGCACCACCTGCTAAACGCGTCAAGCCTGCGATAAAAGCAGACCGGTCTGCTTTCGGTGGAATATTAGGAGATTATGTTCAATTGTCGGATGGCTCTTGCGATGTTCGTAGCTTTTTAGAGGAGAAGCGAGCAGAAATAGTTTCTATTTTAGTAATGCACTGGCTACGCACTCCTCCACTAAATTCTACGCATCGCTTCGTTGCTGGTACAAGAAGCCTTCTGATGAAATTTACAGCTTCTGCCACAACACCAAGGCGAAGACGTTGCATCTGGCGGATGTCGAAAACCTAGAGGTAATCTACAACAAGTTTGTCGAGGAGCTGCTGGCAAAGCAGGAGGAACATGAAGCCAAGGGTTCGGGGGGTTCACTGTGTGGTGAGCGTCACGAACTGCGCGTCAAACTTTGCAAGTTTGTGCCTCTCTCCGCCTCCAGCTACGTCCGCTTACCAGAAGCGATTGTGGAAAAGAAGGCCGTCCTGAACATTCAGAACAGTGACGCCAAGTGTTTCATATGGTGTGTGCTTGCAGCGTTGCACCCTGTTCACTCGAAAAAACAACCACGCCGAGTTAACCACTACCTACCCTACGAGCCAGAGCTGGAAGATGCGATGGCTGGAATCGACTACCCGGTGGAGGTCTCGGACATTCGTAAGTTCGAGGCCCGTACACGCAACCCTCGGTTGGCCATCAACGTTTATGGCCTCACCGGCAAAGATGTGGTGTACCCCATCCGGGTGAGCGACGTAGACGACGATGGTGTGCAGGAAATTCATCTTCTGCTCATCAAGGATGAAACTTGCCATCACTACACCCTCATCCGTTCTCTCTCTAGACTTGTTTCGAGCCAGCTGAGCAAAGACAAAACCCACATAGAAGTTTGTCCCAGGTGCTTGTCTAAATTTCGTAATCGAGAACAGCAGGATTACCAGCGCATCAGAGGTCCCAACATCGCTGCCGAGAAGCTCGCTAACCACAAGCTCTACTGCAAAGCCAACGAACCTGGTTTGGCAGACTTGCCCAAACCTGGCACCATGGAGCGTTTCCACATGCACGGTGCCATGGTGGAGCACCCGGCTATCATCATCGCGGATTTCGAGGCCTTCCTCAAACCCCTGTCTACTTGCGATCCCGATCCCGAAGTTTCTTCCACTACCCCTTACCAACTCCACGAGGCATCCAGTTTCGCATACGTTGTGGTGCGACGAGACCAGCACATCGCCCCCGAGCCCTACGTGTACCGTGGTCTCGACGCAGCCAAACACTTCCTCGAGAGGATGGTTGTCGAGGCTATCGAGATAGGGAAGGTACTGTTGGCCCCCAAGTCTATGCTCCCACTGTCCCCCGACGATCAACGTAGACACGACGAGGCCATCGCTTGCCCTGTCTGCGTCGAGGAGTACACCGCCAACAACTGTAAAGTCCGACACCACGATCACTTTAACGGTAGGTATGTTGGTCCTTGGTGCAACGACTGCAACCGCTTGGCTCGGGACCCGCGCTTCATCCCTGTGTTTTTTCACAATGGCTCGGGGTACGACTTTCACCACCTGATCAAGCATCTTGGGTACGACAACGAGCGAATCAACGTCTTGGCGCAGAACGAGGAGCGTTACATCAGTGTGAGCAAACTAGTGTCGATCCCGGGAGCAGACTCTACCGTCGAACTTCGCTTCCTCGACTCCCTGAGGTTCCTCCCGGCCAGCCTCGATGCTCTCGCGGGGAAGCTTAGCGACGAGAAAATGCTCATCACCTCTGCGAATTTTCCGAACTTGGACGCCAGTCTCTTCAGGCGTAAGGGGGTCTACCCCTACGAATACGTCACCGACTCTACCAAGTTTGCGGAGACGTCGCTTCCTCCTCGAGCAAACTTCTATAGCAAACTGCGAGGCTCGGGCATCACCGACGAAGAATATCACCACGCTCAGTCCATGTGGCGCGAGCTGGATTGCCAAAATCTCGGAGACTACCACGACGCCTACCTCAGACTTGATGTGACGCTCCTCGCCGACGTGATCCAGGCGTTTCGTGCAACTGCGAAGACCATCTACCACCTGGATCCCGCCTACTTCTATAGTCTCCCCGGACTGGCATGGTCAGCCATGTTTCTGGTGACGAAAATTGAGCTGGAGCTTCTTTCGGACGTGGACATGATGCTGTTTGTGGAACGTGCCGTGCGGGGTGGAATGGTCCAGGTGTCGCAACGGCACGCGCGCGCCAACAATCACCACATGGCCATCGGTTACGACCCCTCACAACCGTCGAGCTACATCATGCACACGGACGTTAATAACCTCTACGGACACTCCATGATGCAGCCACTCCCTTTTAGAGGGTTCGAGTGGGCTGACCCTTCCAACTTCAACATTAAAGGTTTCGACGATTCGAAACATGGGTTCTTCGCCGAGGTGGACCTTGAGTTCTCCGAGAAGCTGCAGGATTTGTTCTGCGATCTTCCCCCTGCACCCGAGTTCAAGTGTCCGCCCGATTCCAATCAGAAGAAGCTCGTCATGGATTTTGAATCCAAGAAGAATTACGTCCTGCACTACAAGAATCTCCGGTGGTTGATGCAGCGAGGGGTCACAGTCCACACAGTTCACCGCATCCTCAAGTTCGAGCATTCTCCATGGTTACGTCCATATATCGAGCTCAACACCAAACACCGCACCGCAGCCACGTCCGAGCTTGATAAGGATTTCTTCAAGCTCATGAATAATGCGGTGTTTGGCAAGACCATGGAGAATGTGCGAAATCATGTAGATGTGAGGCTAATATCAAACAAAGCACAATGTCGCAGGCTCGTAGCAAACCCGTTATTCAAATCGAGGACTATTTATAATGAGCAGCTTGCTCTGGTGCATATGAGGAAGAACAAGGTGATGCTCAACAAGCCAATTTATGTTGGTGCCTCAGTATTAGACCTGAGCAAACTGCACATGTTTCAAATATATTATGGGATACTACGCCAGCACTATAACGACAATATCAACCTACTCTACACGGACACAGATAGTTTGATGTACCACGTTCACACAACCGACGCATACGGGGATATAGCCACAGTTCCAGCTCTTGAAGAGCTCTTCGACACCTCGGGCTATCCCCAGCCGAACCAGTACGACATCCTGGTTCGCAACAAGAAGGTGCCTGGCAAACTCAAAGATGAGAAGGACGGAGATGTGATTCTTGAGTTTGCAGGTCTTCGCGCCAAGGCCTATACCATCAAAGCCGAGGGTAGCGTTACCAAGAAGGCCAAGGGTGTCGGCAGACAGGTGGTTCGGCAGCATCTCACATTCGAGGACTTCGTGGATTGCCTCAAGACCAGGTCGTCGGTTCTAAGAGCAGAACAGCGCATCCAGAGCGTCGACCACGTGTTGACCACCAACAAAGTGAGGAAGATTGCCCTGGATCCCAACGACGACAAGAGGTGCGTTCTCCAATGTGGAATCCACACACTGCCGTGGGGGCACTATCGCTTAGCAGAAAGCAAAACCTGCAACATATGCCCATCTTCAACAGAAGATTCATAAAAACAAAACAAAAAAAAAACAAAAAAAAACAACTGACTGTTATTACAAAAAAAAAAACACTGACTGTCATTACAAAAAAACTTTGACCGTATTTTAAATAACCAGCATAATATGAATCTTTTTGGTTTCCGAAAACAAACCAACATGGAGACTGTACACCGCGCGACGACAGATCATGAATTTCTATCTTCCATGTTAACTAAACTCAACGGTCTACTGATTGTTCACCTTAATAGCATTTGGACGAAATTGGATGACGATGTAGGCAAGATGTTTTACGTCTTCAACAACAATTTACATTTTTACGAAATTCCGATCGATGGAAAACTTCAAATCACCGTGAATCCGGAAAACGTAGGCGAAATCAAAATATCTACCGGCAAGAACATTTTTCGAATCAAGCACGACAAGATGCTTTCTAACATTACGTACGATGTTTCTGCAGGAGATTGTTTATACGTGGAACTCCTAGGAGATTACGACAAACTTATTCCTCTCTTCGTAGAATTACGAATCGTCTATCCTATTATAAATAACCGTTAACCAAAATGCCTAACGATATTTTCGGCAACACCAAGCGTGTAGACCACGCAGAAGAGATTCTCATGTTGGACGTCCGAATTAAAAAGTTGAGGAGCGATTTGATTGCTTTGCAGGAGACCTTAAACAAAAGTTTAGAGTCCGAGATCGCTACGCTCCAAACGCAATGTCTCGACCCCATTCTGAAAATCGATTCCGAACTGAAAACGCTCATAAAAAATTATGTCGACGTACCTTCTTACGACAACGTTCAAAATATACAGTTGAGCGTGGATAAGCTTCAAAATGATTTGGCCAAATTGCAGCAATTTCAATCGAAAAATGAAGATTTGGAAAAATTGAAACTCGAAATCGAAGAACGAACTTCGGCAATCGAAAAGAATTTCTCTGAACTTCAAACCGTCGTGAAGGATATTGATGTAGAACACTTGCATGTTGTTGTTTCCAAATTACAAGAAGAATTCGCCAGCACGTTGGAAGAAATTAAATCCAAGTTACAGACTTTGGAAGATACCATGACGAACCTACCATCGTCAGACGAACTGCAAGTCATCGGCAAAAGCGTCGCGAACATAAAAATTCAATTGGAGGCTTATCAAGATTTCGAACACATTCAAACCACCATCGCTACGCTTCAGGCGTCTCTGGAGTTGATCAACGAAGAAATTAAAAATATTCACGCTGAAGCAAGTACGTTGACGAGCATACAAGACACGTTGAGCACGGTTCAGCAGAAGATCGAATATTTAGAAAATTTGAACGTCGAATCGAACCTTGCTCATTTTCATCACGTACTGGACAACATACAGGGTGACTTGGAATCGTTACGGACGAGCGTACCTTCGAGCGAAGATTTGGAAAAATTGAAAACGGCCGTGACGGCACTATCCGATTCGAGCGACATCAAAAATTCATTGAGCGATCTCGAAAGTAGGGTGGCCAATCTCCCCACCTCCAAAGAATTACACGCTTTGAAAAGAAGCATATCACGTATGCTGAAACGACTGGAAACGGAAACGGCGAACGTGGAACAGATTCGAGACGAACTTGCTTCGCTGGTGTCGACGCTGCCCACTTCGCAGAGCGTCGCAGACCTTCACACGCAGTTTACCGAGATGCGAAGCATCGTGAACGATCTTACCGAGAAGAGCTCGAAATTAAATCAAGTCGAGAACCTTCAGAGTATCGTCGTCAACATCAGAGATCAAGTTGGAGTGCTGGAATCCACGCAGGAATCGACGCTGGCCTCTTTCGGTGCCAAGTTGCAAGAACTCAACGAAAGCTACAAGCAGTTGAACGTGGAAGTGAAAATCAAACCGTCATTTTCTACAGTAACGGATACCATCGTCGAACATTTGTTGCCCGTACAAAATACACTGGGACAGCTTCACAGCAACCTCGTTAGCGTCGATACTAAATTCGCCAAACTGCATTCTCTGCAAGCTATCGAAATCAACAGCGTACCCAATCAACAGAGAATCTCCACGTTCGTCGAAGGTAACAAACTGTACATGTTACATCCTTATCATCCGTACTACAAGTTTCTCCTCGATGGCACGATTCAGATAAACGAATTTTCGTACTGGTCTCACGGCAGAAAAGCTAGCGTTCCCACCATGACCCTGATATCGAATCGTGGTGTTCAGAAAGCAGGAAACATTCCTCTGGCACGTTGGAACGAAACGCGCAACATATATGAAATACACGAAGACGAAGATCTCACCGTTTTTGACGTGAGTGCCGGCGATAAGCTGATCATTCAAAACACGAGCGAAGTGCCACCCTCTTTGAATCCCATCACGCTGGTGCTTCTCTTCAAACGTAATCTCTAAAAAAATGTCTAGGCAAGCTATTGTCGAAGAATTGCATAAACCTGCACGCCGCAACTACGAACGTTTGGCGGTGGTGACCAAGGGAATCGACGACCTCTGGCAAAGTGACCTCGTGGAGATGAGTAGCGGCAATCTAAAAAATGTGCATAAATTGAACAAGGGCAACAAGTACCTCCTCACCGTCATAGACACGTTTTCGAAATTCGCATGGGCTCTACCTTTGAAGGCGAAAACGGGGACGTGCGTCATGGAAGCATTCAAGACAATTTTTCGCGAAAGCGGCAGACGACCTCGGTTTTTGCAAACAGACAACGGTAAAGAATTTTACAATGCTGTATTCCAAAAGTTTATTCGGAAACACGACATTCGACATTACTCAACCTTCAGTCACATCAAAGCCAGCATCGTGGAAAGATTTAATCGCACTCTGAAATCGCGCATGTGGTCACGCTTCACGCTTCGAGGAAATTACAAATGGGTCGACATACTGCCGGAACTTGTTAACGACTATAATCACACGGTACACAGAACAATAGGCATGAAGCCAGCTGACGTTACCAAGTCCGACGAGCAGCGATTAATTTCCAGCGTTTACTGTCCAAAGTACACGCCCACGACAAAAAAACCTAAATATAAAATTGGAGACCAGGTGAGGGTCAGTAAATTGAAGCGAACGTTCGACAGGGGTTTCACACGAAACTGGAGCACGGAACTTTTTACCGTGGTTCGAGTTCTACCCGGAAACCGTCACACGTATATAATAAAGGACAGTGGCGATGAAATTTTATTGGGGCGCTTCTACGAGGAGGAACTCTCTAAAACGAAATACCCCAACACATACCTTATCGAAAAAGTTTTGCGTAAGAGAGGCGACAAACTGTTTGTCAAATGGCTGGGACTTCCGGAAAAAAGTTGGATCGATTCAAACGAAGTGATTCTATGAGTGCGTGGAATGTCGTGAAACGTCTACCTGATTCGGAAAATCGAAAGAACAAAAGGAACGGCGAGTTGCTTCCCGACAGCATCCGCTGTCTGATCGTAGGTCCTTCAGAGTGTGGGAAAACAACACTGCTCGTGGACAATTTTCTCCTCGCACCGAATTGGTTAGATTGGAAGAACAGGCACCTCTACGTATTTTCGAAAAGTTTGGAGCAAGCGAAATACCAGCAACTGATGAAACTGTACGATGGTCTGGATATTGCAACGTTCTCTTCGGAAATAAAACCACTCCACGATTGTCGTGAAAATTCAGTTGTTGTGTTCGACGATGTTATCCTGGAAAATCAAAATGAAATTCGCAATTTTTTCACGCAAGGTCGTCACAAAGGAATAGATTGCTTCTTCCTAGCTCAAACGTTTTCCAAAATTCCAAAACAGTTAGTACGCGACAACGCTAATTTTATATGTTTGTTTCGTCAAGATCACACCAACCTCAAGCACGCGTACGATGACTACGTAGGCGGAGACATGAACTACAATCAATTTTCGGAACGCTGCTGCTCCCACTGTTGGAACAGTGACGATTTCGGATTCGCGACGATCGACATGACGAGAAAACCTAACGAGGGAAAATACAGAAACAAAATCAACAACTTTCTAAACGTTGCAACGTTGTGAGAAACGATGAGTATAAATAACGCTATGACGAAACGAAAAATCGAAGACGAAAATCTCAAGTTGCGAAACTACCTCGCGAAACGCTTCAAAGGTTGGAAATCCGAGAATCGCGGATTCTACGAAGAGAAGAAACGTCAAGATCAACCTGTGATCGACGCCATCGGCGATCTAGGTAAAGAAATTAAAGGTGTCACGGAACAAAATAAAAATTTGATCAACGAACTCGTACCACTTGCAGCTAAAAGTTACACCGTACCCACGCCCATTTCGAGCATTCCTTCGACGCCGTTCGAACTGAAGGACGTACCGGCACGACATCGAGCCATAGGTAACACACCGTCGTCTTTGGATAAGATCGAGTTGGGACCTTTGGCACGAGACTACCTGAGCACGGCGAAATTCGACAAGGATGAAGTTTTCGGATTGTATCCGAGCATGGAGAGCAACGAAGGCGGCGGTGTGGTTTGGAAGATTGGAAAATCGAAGGTGAGTTTCGAAGGCAACGATATTAAAGTTAATTTAGGCGAGAAGGATAGTTGGAACAGGTATCCGGGTACGGTGGGACTGTGGGAACTCGTTGCCAAAAAGCAGCCGAAAGATTACACCGACGAAGATTACCAGAGTTACAAGGAAATTTTGATCATGACGGATGCCTTGTACCAGAACAACGACGCCTCGCAGAATAGGGTGAAATCGAGCAGCGGCGAAAAATACAGGAATCTCATCAAGCCGATATGGAACCAGGTGAAAACAGGCAGCGGCGTCAAACTCTACAACACGTTACCCAAAGAATTCGTTTGGGTGGACGACGTGCGCAAGCTCATAGACAGGTTGTTGGTTGTTGCAGGAGAGGAGAATGCAGGCAATCGTAATTTCTACAACGAGAAGGTTGGCATCGTGGACATGATCAGCACAAAACTTTCCAACTTCATCGTAAACGACGACAAGGGCATAGGGTACCTCATTAAAATCATCAACACGCTGCCTCCGAGATTCTGGAACGTGGCCGAAGGAAAGGGTCTCGTGAACGACATCATCAACAAGTTACCTTTCGAGATGCATTTACCTGGCTACCAGTACTGCGGACCAGGTACCAAACTCGAGAAAAGATTGGAGAGAGGAGACAAGGGGGTGAATCTGTTGGACGCCGCATGCAAAGATCACGACATCGCTTACAACACCACTCGCTCCGATCTGGATGCACGTCACGAAGCAGACAGAAAGTTAGAGCACGCAGCTTTCGAAAGATTCGTTAGCAGAGACGCTTCGCTGGGAGAAAGAGTTGCAGCACTGGGCACCACCATCGCCATGAACACGAAACAAAAACTTGGATGGGGTGTGTAGAAATAAAAAAATTTCTCTACCGTGAAAAAAATTTCTTCGGTATATAAATAACACTACGTAAAAAAAAACTCCAATTGTGTTTGCCATTTATAAAATGAGTAAACAATCACTAGACGCCCAAGCATTAAAACAAATGCTAAATTCATCAGTCGAATATGTAAAAATTCAGGAATTGGAAGTGGACAAACCTTACACGATAACTTCCGGTTCAATTGTTTCTACCCAGTATGGTCCCAAGGCGCGTCTGTTGCTCAACGCACAATACAGTCTATTTTTACCAGATCGATACGCTAACATGTTATCCGACGAAAAGCTAGCTATTTTAATCGAGAACAAAACTCAAATCGTGTACAAGGGTACAAAGGAACTTCTTGGTAAGAAAACAAAGCACGTAATAGAATTTGTGTAACGGTTCTGCGCGGAGTATATTCTTGAAAAAAATTATACGGAACAAAAAAAATCTCAGAACATTTATATATAAATAACATACCGAAAAAAATTACACAAAAAAAATCTCAGAACATATATATAAATAACATACCGTGAAGATAACATATAGAGCATCAACATGAAGCCCAAAGGTGTCGTGTACCAGATACCATACTCCAATCTGAAAAATCTAGGTGCCCTCGATGGTTTACTCACCAAGAAACAACGCGAGAAGAAACGTTCTTGCTTGACGAAAGGACACGGAATGAAATTACTTCTCAGCACACCTCAATTGAAACGCTTGCAGCGTTCGCGGAAACAGCAAAAGATCGGAGGTTTCATATTCAGCATCCCGGCCATCCTGGCAGCATTGGGGGCCGTTGGAAGTTTGGCCGGCGGTAGCGCCGCCATCGCGAAAACCGTCATCGACTCGAAGAAAAACAAGGCAGAATTGGAAGAACAGAAACGTCACAACCTGGCTATGGAGAAGAAGGGGAAAGGTATAACCAAAAAACAAAAAAGCAACCTCGATGCTTTGAAGAAATATAAAAAAAAGAAGAAGCCCTGTCCAACTTCGATATTGAATCTCTGATCGAACCGTTGGGAATAAAGAACTTCAGGGGTGTTTTCATGTCCGATTCTCTACCCTCTGCTGTGAAGAAAAAAGAGTATGGCGTGGTCAACCTGGACAGTTACAAAAATCCTGGTACACATTGGATATGCTACCTCAAAATTGACGATGACAAAGCATTTGTTTTCGATTCGTTTGGTGGCACACCACCTGCCAGGTTGGTGAAGTATCTCAGTGTTGCCAACCTCTACTACAATGACAAACGCATCCAGGGTTTCACCGATGTTAACTGCGGCCACCTATGCCTTTCCGTTCTCGCATACATGTCTAAAATAAATAACCCGTCGGTGGAACATTTTCAGAAAGCATTGTGGAATCTTAAAAACGATGGGCGTGTTCCATCTCACGAGCGAATCTTCGATCTTGAAACTCACGCTGCACGACGACATCGTCTATCCTAAATCCGTAGCTCTGCGTGCATTCTACAGCATGTACCTCATACCTAACGTCACGCAGCACAACAACAAAATTAGCGTCGGAAGCGAACACATCGTCGTCACGCCAGGCCAATACAATCTTTCCACTTTGCAAGCTCAATTACCCAAAGGCACGTACCTTTCTCAAAATTCGGTCACGCACAGAGTGGAAATCCTATCGGCGACGGAGACCATAAACCTGGGCACCATGGGAGAACTTTTAGGTTTCGAGAACGACACCAAACTCGAAGCTGGCATCAAACACACGGCAACCAACATTCCTAAATTTCTAGCCATCGAAACTCTGAACGTTCACTGCAACGTGGCGGAAGGAATGATTACTAAATCTTCGGACGGATTGTTAGGAAGTCACAAGCAGACGGGAATCATAGCTACGTTCAAACCCAGTTCCGAGTTCATGGAACCGATCATCTACACGCCCTCTTCGCCGATCTATTTTCCAGTATGTCGCAACCGCATAGACGACATAGAGTTGGTGGTGACGAACGAGAAAGGAGACGTGGTGGATTTCGCAGGTGCCACTACGACGGCCATCGTGGAGATCAACGTATAGTAAATAACACGCATAGTAAAAATGGAGCAAATCGAAAGTTACGAATTGCAATCTTTCCCTCCGAACCGTCGCACGTTCGCCAATCTCAACGAAGCGAACAGGGAGATCGAATACGACGTGGACGTAGGCGACGGGTTTGTTCATCCTCACAGAACAGACCTCTACCTTCAATTCGACGTGGTGAAGAAAGAAAGCGGAGACGCGTTTCCACCCAATGCAAATTTGATACTCGTGGACAACTTCGTGCCTCATCTGTTCTCGCAGGTGGAGGTGAGGAAACACAACACCGTCATCGACAGAATAGACTATCCAGGCATCACGTCGACGGCAGTGGGAACATTGAAATTATCCAAAACTGACGCAGCATACTACCAGGCGGGAGGATTCGAAGCGGGGACCAAAATATCGACTAGAAGTCACACGGTGCTCTTTCCCATGCGTCTGCTGCCGGGATTCTTCTCCGACTACAAAGAAATCATGTGGAAGGGGGGATTGCGCGTCACGTTTCGAAGAGCGGCCAACGACAACGACGCGCTGATGCGATACACCAACTTGAACGCCGACGGCACGCCGATAGCCAACACTTTACCCGAAGCAGCCAAGTGCGTCATCCGGAGCATGGAGTTGAGAATGCCGATCGTGGAATACGAAACGAACTATGCCCTCAAGTACAAAGCGGAGATCTTGAAGAGTCCGCAGGTGCCGATTCGCTTTCACGGTTACCAGTGCGTGCAGAAGGTGGCGTCGGGAAGTCACATGGAATTCGACGTGACGACGCAGTTCAACAACATACAGTTCGACATGCCAGATTTCGTCGTAGTGCTCTTTCAAACCGGGCGCGATAACAACCAGGAAAAAGATTCCAGCAAGTTCGACGACTGCAAGATCAAGAATATTTATCTGAAAAATGGACGCAACGAAGTTTTCCCGCGCGAGAATTACAACCTCGACATGACCAAAGACGATTACCTGAAACTTTACGAAGCTTACACGGCTTTCAAACGCGTGACCGAGGGAAGCATGGACATGTACTACACGCCCAGCGAATTCAAAACCCACAGACCCATGTTTGTCATCAACACATCTAAGAGGAAGCAGGTGGTGGTCAACGATCGCACCAACATCAAGGTCGTCTGCGAGTTCAACAGTCCGTTGCCCGAGGATACCGTATGCAGTGTCATCCTGGTCGCCGAGAAGTCCTTCGTCCACGACGTGAAGAACGAGAGGGTCACAGAGCAGTTTTAACATGTTTAACATCTTTTTTCTTGCACAAATAATAAGAGGCGCCAGCGCGTGCACGTGTGTGTGTGTGGCACATCGTTCCCGAGAGAGGTTTACAAAAGTCACGATATACAAACATTAGTGTCCCCGGGACTTGGAAGATTACGATAAAGTGCATTCGTACTTCAAAAATGAGAAAATGCATTATTTACTCATCACGCTGTGCCAGCACAACGAATAAATACGCGAAACGTAATCTACCGATAGGCGCGCGCGCGCGTGTGTGGCACATCGTTCCCGAGAGAGGTTTACAAAAGCCGTGTCCGGATTGGCAAGCGCTCCATCCCGTTCTCTCCCGTTGCTCTCGCGTGCACTCGAAGTCGCGTCCAAGTCGTCCGAATCTGCATGTCCCCTTGTAGTACGGCTGTCACTTTTCCCGCCAGGTGTCAGCCCGAACTTCACCCACCGCGCTCTGGGGCGCAAACAAACATGACAATGATTTCCACCTAACTACTCACATTAAAAAATATAACACGCTATTTCATCATTTACGTTTTCTGCATTCATTATCGATAAAATATTAAAATATAACTGAGTTTTACATCCTCTAATCAGTAAATGTTGTCTGTACAAAGTGAAAGTTAGAATATGGCTGCCAAGCGCAGCGTCACAGCGAGTTCAAGCGTGCATCTGTCGCGCCTCTCTGCTCTTCCCTCCGACTCCACGTCTACCGCAAATTCGGACAACAGAGATTGGCTGAGTCCCGGATGGAACAGCGCTCTAGGTGACATCTGCTGCTGATTCGGACGCAGCCCTGGCCACTTCTATTAGTCAGTGTTGCCCATTCGTAGGTTAGCTTCGCCTGTAAAATATCACATGATGAAATATTCTTCAGGTAAGTTGGCAACATTGAACCGCAATTGATGTTACCAGTGTTGTCAACTTCTATTTGTAGGTTAGCTTCGCCTGTAAAATATCACATGGTGAAATATTCTTCAGGTGAGTTGGCAACATTGAATCGCAATTGATGTTACCAGTGTTGTCAACTTCTATTTGTAGGTTAGCTTCGCCTGTAAAATATCACATGGTAAAATATTCTTGGGGTGAGTTGGCAACACTGAACCGCAATTGATGTTGCCAGAGTTGCCAACTCCCATTTGTAGGTTAGCTTCGCCTGTAAAATAACATGTGGTGAAATATTCTTGGGGTGAGTTGGCAACACTGAACCGCAATTGATGGCACTCAACCCGTGCACCTCCACTAGTCAGTGTTGCCAACTCCCATTCGTAGGTTATCTTTGCTTGTAAAATATCATATGGTGAAATATTCTTGGGGTGAGTTGGCAACACTGATCGCCAATTGATGGCGCTCAACTAAGCTGATTACACTAATCAGTATTGCTAACTCTTATTCGTAGGTTAGCTTCGCCTGTAAAATATCACATGGTGAAATATTCTTGAGGTGAGTTGGCAACACTGATCGCCAATTGATGCTGGTGAACCCGGCTACCTCCACTAATCAGTGTTGCCAACTCCCATTTGTAGGTTAGCTTCGCCTGTGAAATATCACATGGTGAAATTTTCTTGGGGTGAGTTGGCCACACTGCGAGAAAAGCCTCAAGCGTTGCCAGCTCCTTGCTTGAGGTTAGGTTAGACCCAAAAACAAAAACCTTGGTTATTTTTTCGAGTAAGAGGTTGGCAACACTGTGTACCTCACTATACCTCATTTTCGGGCGTGGAACCCGGCCACTTATACTACTCTGTAAGTTAGCTTCGCCTGTAAAATATCACATGGTAAAATATTCTTGAGGTGAGTTAGCAACACTAAACCGCAATTGATGTTGCCAGTGTTGCCAACTCCCATTTGTAGGTTAGCTTCGCTTGTAAAATATCACATGGTGAAATATTCTTGGGGTGAGCTGGCAACACTGCGAGAAAATAAGGCTCATGCCTTACGAGAGCAAACCGTTAACATACACCGTAAAAGGCTACGCCTCGCTCGAGCTGGCAACACTGCAAGAAAATGAGGCTCGGTGAGATTCGCAGTATTGCCAGCTTTTTGCTTTAAATTAGGTTAGACCGAGATAAAAACCTTGGTGATTTTTTCGAGTAAGGGGTTGGCAACACTGCGAGCCTCACCGAGCCTCATTTTCGGTTCTTGAACCCGGCCACTTATACTACTAATGATCAAACGTAACAAACCGAACCTACTCAAAACACACAAATTGTAACACCTGGAGCACGTTGAGCTGCTTAATGGTAATGCTAAGGGTACCAAACCTGATGCACATTCGAATTTGCGTCCTTGTATATAATTCACTAAGACTTCTAACCTGTTGTCATAAAAATATATTGCTATGGCTTTTCTGTTTGATGAACGTAACTACACCAGGCAGTTAGTGTAATCTTACTAATATTATTATTAAGTTAATAATATTGAAACAACTCTGTTTCTTGAACCATACTTCGCAATATCGTGAGCACAATAATATGAGCATATTGTTAGGTATTTAACATGACAGTCAAGATAAAAAAATACCATTCGAAGTGTAATGAAAGTAAAGGATACACATGTGTATATATGTTATTGGTATTATGAATGAACATTGGGGCATCCGGGTTAGACAATCTGTTATTGTAGCAACTTTTATTTAAAATGCAAGATTCAATTCTCAAACTTTATTGGAATAACACTGAAAGATTGATACGATATAATCGCTACATTTTGTAGCAATAAAATATCCAAGTTTCAATTTATGAATAATAAATATCTTGCCCGAAGATTGATGTATAAATTTTGGCTTCTTGTTTAAGGTAAGTACAAAATTTTCTTTGTACTTAAATAGGATATCAATTGGGTAACGATATTTTAAGATTTCTTAATTCAAGATTCCGCAATTATAGTATAAATTATTTAGTTTTACTTTCTCCCTTCACAAACATAAGTTTATTGAAAGAAACCCTTTGAAATAGCTACGAATGTAGCTAACATATAATGTGTTGCTTATCTGTTTCGGAAATGCTGTAGGCACTAGTCTTCGTTCTACATTGGATAATATAACTTATCTCTCGATTCACGTGCAATATTATGTATTTACAGCAATCGTTAATGTATGTATTTCACGCGTATACCTGCATGAACTTTCACTTGTACAATTAGAATCGCAGAGTACAATACAATTACCCGTATTTCTTCGGTAAAGGAATGGGTGAAATATGCTTATCATTGTTTTCAGTTTTATGAAAAAAATACGTACTTGTACTCACTTGTGGAGAGGAATATAGAGATTGGTTACTACAAATTATTTGACGATTTCATAAGGCTATATTTTCACTAATACTGAACATCAATAAACTATCTTAGTGTCATTTGAAAGAGGGAAGTTTGAAGTTTTCGAAGTTGTCATGTGATTTTAATATGTTTTCATTTTTCTTTTATTTTTCCTAGCGGTGTTGGAGAAATGGCTGCGCTGCCAACCGATCGTAGCTGGTGTGTGATTGAATATGCACGACGAAACGGTGTTGTTGCTGTTGGACGTTCATTTACACGGCAATGTGGACATAGGTGGTTCGAATAATTTCGCGAAAGAGGATAAATCTGTCACCAAGGAAATGGACGTGCAGGGAGGCCAAGTGTAAGTGAAGAGATCGTCGACAGAGTCCGTGAAACTTTCACGAAATCAGTGCAGAGAGCCAGTCAGCAGTTGCAGATACCAACATCAACAGTGAGGAAGATTCTACGGAAGCGACTGAAGTTGTTCCCGTACGAACAGCAACTGGTACAAAAACTGCAGCCGGATGAACCAGCAAAGAGGCTTGCGTTTTGTGAGAATTTGATGGCCAAGATCGAAGAGGATGAGGGTTTGTTGGAACGAATCATCATGAGTGATGAAGCGACATTTCATTTATCCGGAAAAGTCAATGAGCACAATGTCCGGATATGGGGATTCGAGAAACCCCGCGCTGTCATTGAGGTAGAAAGTGGCAGTCCAAAAGTAAACGTGTTTTGTGCCGTTTCTAAGAGACGTGTGTTTTGCCCATTTTTTTTTGTGCCGAGAACACTATCGCGGGAAACGTTTACATGGATATGTTGGAAAGTTTGTTAATGCCACAGCTCAGGGAAGAGGAGGAACAGGGGTTCATTTCCCTCCACATTGGCATACGGATGTCCGGGGGTACCTAAATCGACACCTGCCAGAGTGCCAGGTAGATGGATTGGTCGTGCAACGGCCGCAGACGACACATTCTGCATATGGCCACCACGTTCACGGGACCTCACAGTGTGTGATATCTTCCTGTGGGGTTTCGTCAAGGACAATGTTTACATCCCTCCACTTCCAGCTACACTGCCAGAACAGAGACATCGAGAACGTCACACCAGACATGCTTGAGAGGGTTTGGCAAGAATGGGATCGCCGCCTGGACGTCTGCCGTATTACATGTGGGGCTCACATCGAGTGCATCTGAAGTCATAAAAAAACTTCAAACTTCCCTCTTTCAAATGACACTAAGGTAATGTGTTTATCTTCAGTATTAGTAAAAATATAGCCTTATGAAATCGTCCAGTAATTTGTAACCACTGGGTATAAAGTTATAGGCTATCGTTCTTAGTAAATTTGAAAATTGCAATAATGTGAGGCGCAATGACTCACAATCTTCAAAATTGTAATTAGAATTGGGAATATGAGGTACCTTCGTCGCCATAATACCAACCGCCGGCTTCGAAATTTTTGGCTTCAAGTTGACCCGTGTTAAAAGGCCCGCGTCTTCGGTGTGGCAGCTTGAAGTGTGTGGTTTTATCAAATGTTTCTAGTTTTTGAGAAGAGCTGGTCTCTTCCGCTGTCTGTGAGGAAGCTTTTAGATTATTCTTATCTTCTTAATGCATTGTTTTGTCCTGTGCAGGTCCCTTAACAACCATGCACTTTTAATATTCCCAAGAGGCTTTGTACACCCCTTTTTGAACTCTTAGTTAAGAATTGTAGATAAGTGGTTATTTCCCCGCATACACTGAAGGATACAAAATAGCCATACGTTCCGATGCACCTAATATTATTTTAAATGTCAATCGATTCAATAACAAAATACAAGATACCACTATATAAGTGCAGTAAATATGCTATATTACCCCCCACCCGCAGCAAATATATTATTGAGAATTAGATAAGTCGTATCTGATTAAGCTAAGTTTTAATACATGTGCTTAGAAGTGGGTTAGCTACAAACAATAATTTCCAATACTGGGAAACGCAGATTTCCACTGAAGAATCTCAAAACGTCTGTTTCACATGCAGGTTGTCCTTGGGTCCATGTTCCTCTTCGCAGTTTCTGATTCTGGACTCCCGATGGTGAATGTTTTCCTCCGCTCGTCGGTCATCTTGCAATTGGCACCACTGTTCGTTCCTGAAGATCATCCGCCAATCATCGCTTGCAACTCCTTCTGATTATTCCAAAATGCTCAGTAACTCAGCCGATTGGAAAACAAGAAAGAAACAGAGTCAGTATTATTCTTTTATAACCAGCACCGTATCAAAGATTCCAATACAACATTATGTATAATATATATAAGTATATAATGTGTGTGTGTGTACAATGTTTTCTGCTCCTGTAACTTTTGAAATGCATTTCCCTTCCTTGGTATATTCTCTGCCATTGGGAGGTGTGCAATGCATTCAACAATACATGATCTTGGTTCCCCCCTGCTTCTCTCCCCACTAACATACGAGCAAAATTGTGTGAAGTGAAGAAATTGATGGACCAAATACAAAATTAAGGAGCATTATTTACTTCTGCCAGTATTCAATCCATGGAGTGTGGCCCCACTCATGAGCGAGCAAGGAAAATACATCAACATTAGCAACAGAGGCTGAAGAGAAAACGAAGCAAAGTTAAGAAAGTTTTTGAGGTTCGTTAGTTCCGTCCTCGCTACGCGAGTCGGCGCATATTCCTTTGAAGTAGACCGCTACTATAGTTCTCGCCACGAAAACAGTCCAGTTACGGTCGGAGCTTCCCCTTGCCTCCTGCTCATCCCTGGCCCTCCAGGCTTGTCACACACTACTTCTAGGCTGATGAGTCTACACTTCGCGCGTTGTACGTATGCGATTGATATGGTCGGTTGAAATTGTTGCTTATTGGCAACACTGTAGTTGGGCGTCGTGACCTTGACAGACTATTTTCATGGCGAGAGCTGTAGTCGGTTTGGAATCGGCATGCCGATCGGCCAGTCAAGGGCACGCACCCATTTGTTTAGATTTGCCGATCGGCATAGTGGGAACACGCCTTAAGAGAGCATTCGCGACCAACAGACGAACGGGACACGACGAAAACGAACCAGTCTTAGCGACAAAAAGCGACACGTGCAGCTTGTAGTGTCGTTTCGGCACGAAAGGTTGCATTTATTTCTGAAGGTTCAATTCCAGATAACCCGTGTCGCTTGTCACTTCGGTCTGAAAGCTCCCTTGAGGACAAAGGAAAAAGGCGGGTGCGTTAAGTTGTCGACTTTCGATCTCGCCACCGAAGTTCGCGGGTTCAAATCCAGGCATTGGCATGGGTGTTCTCTGTGAGCCTTCCATCATCAATGTCATCAACACTTACCTGTATCGTCGCGATTAGCCAAAAGTTGTACAAAAGCGATGCTAAATGACAGAAAGGCGAATAAGATTGAAGAGGTACTTTATACGAAAGTTGATATGAAAGAACAGGAGAAATTAGACTACAGATAATGTCTATAAAATATTGAACTCTAGAAAGATCAGTTGCGAAGTCATGGGAGAAACTACAGAATTAAAGTAAACACTTAAAAAAGTAATAAGTTAATTTCCACTGCTAATCAATAGCATTTAATATGTGAGCTCTGCTTGAATCAACAACACATAAGAAACTATAAATACTAATTAGTACATACATAGTTTCTTGTTAGTATATGTACACTTACACATACGGTGACAGGACTTTTTTTAAGGTTGTTCCTAATATGATACAATGAAAGAAAATAAATTATTTTCTTATTCTTTTTCACAATGTTTAAACATAATCTTTCAACAAGAGATGGCAGCCTGTTTGATTTTCTGAAATTCTAATTTTGTAGAAATGTTTGAGAATCGCTTAGACATTATATTTTTTAAAATGTGTTGTATTAAATATTATACCTAATGTGGCATAAAAATTTTACAATTATTGAAACTTTACCTTACATGTTTTTATTACTTTGGAAGATGGCATGTTTATTGAACTGTGACTTTATTCAAGTTAACTATAGGATGATAGATGCATTCCTAATCAATGAACAAGCATTTTTCTGTAGATATTTTTGTAGAGAGCGCTTTACGACCAACCTGGTTTTATTGCGCTCTTAGTTGTTGTGAATGGAAACTTCCGCTTTCGTGATGTTTCAGCGTCGTCTTCACTCGGTGTCCAATGTAATGTTGCCAAACTCTCGACTCGAACCTTTCAATACATAACTGTGCTAATATCATCTGCCAGGCTGATTAGCACGGTTATTTGTGACGTCAGAGCTCTCAACTGAAGATGAAATCTTCGCATCCTAAGACTATCCCTAGGTTCTTCATTTCTTACTCTTCTTGGAAGTTTCCACTCGTCGTCTTTTGACGAACTTTAAATTTGCGCTCTCTACTGCCCCAAGGTTTCCATCCCTTCAGTAGGAGACATGGCAACACTGCACGAGATGCTATTATATCTCGTAGCAAATTCCCCATATCTCCAACGGGAGAGACGGGAACCTGTGGCCAAACCCAAGAGGGATGAAGGCGGGATTCGAACCCAAGACTTACGAGAACTTGTAACGTAACATTAACCACCTTGCCATTCCACTATAACATCGGTAATAATCCATAGAGCCTCTCACCTCCTCTGGGTTTTATCTCTTTGCATTCTTAATGCAAAAACTACCTATGATACCTAAAATAAGAATTCAGTGACGTACGACATTTAATTTATAATGACGAGCTTCACCGCACGATGCCACGAAGGCTCCACACATTCACGAACTCAGCCTTACAGTTATAAAGCTATTTCTTGAAATCTACGAATGCCATCTTCCTCAGTAGTAACGTTCAAATAACAGCTACAAGAACACTTAGCACTATAGTCTTAACTCGCCATGTAAGCAATAAAATAAATAAATAAATAATACATATTTTTTTTTTAGGAAATGTAATGCTTTCGAAATGTGAGCGTATCTTTTGATTTTACCGGTATTGTTTAATGTGTAAAAGTTTGTACTAAAGGCTAAAAAAAACAATAATATGCATGTAGCGCTGCTTTCTTGCAGGAGAAGGGATCGAGGGTTATGAGAGAGGGGCAGAAACCATAGTTAGGAATTTATTTTACTGTTATTTATATTCAAAACGTTTCCCACCCCCTCACACCGTATCTTTTCCTTTCAATCATAGAGCCGACTTATATTTGAAGTGACCTTCGAAAGATTTTCCTTCCCTAATTGAGTTCTGTGAAAGCTATTCTTACACTGTTTGCTTCTAAATGTACGAAGTAATATTCATTTGTATTAACCCTTAACCGACACACCTAAAAAAAAGTTACATTTAAGACACACCTGGGTCCACAAGACCCAGCTTTTTATTTAATTTTGTATGTACATAAAAAGTTGTAAATACACAATAATTGTTCATGCTGCCTTGAAATATGTTTATTGATGGTTGAAACAACGGTATGTTCATGTGAAAAAAAATATATTCACACTGTAACAAATAGATATCTTTCGTTAAATATATTTACATCATGCTTAAAATGAGTGTATATGAAGAACTACCTGCGTCACTCTCTCCAACCTTCATATGTGAGATGCCCTCATGTGCCAGTAATTATATACTAATTATATTAATTATAAAACATAGCAAGAAGAAATATGACACGACTACAGTTTGTCGGAAGCCTCACGGCGAGAGCACTGGTATAGTACCTTTCTCTAGGTGACATTTTTGCCTATTCAAAACAATTTAGGCAACATATACTGGTTTTTACCTATTTGTCAGTCTTACTGCCATATTCATTCTTCTACATATTCTTATACTTTGGAGCCCTCCCCGATGGCGCAATAGCGACGCTGTCTTGTAATCAAGGGATCCCGGGTTCGATACCCGGTGGAAGCACATAGTGGTTCGGATTATGCTTTAAACTGTATGTCCAGTCCCGATTAGCCTTATTGTGCATAAAGTGGACTTAAAACACCAAATCAATCAATCAACAAAAATCTTATACTTTGGCATATTCACCTATATTACCACCTTCGTCTACGCTTTCCCCTGTATCTCATTCACTAATCATATTCACTATCAGCATCACTGATATTCGTCAATATCTGTTAGGGGATCATTCAAGATTGCAAGGGTGTATTTTTCGTTCACAACCCTCGATTTAGCTTGGTCCATGTAAACGTCGCGCTAACACAAAAGCAACACTAACGCCACACCTGGGGATCCAATGTTAATTGTTTTTGGCACATTTAGTACCCTCACAACGTTAACCACTCCTCTGAAACGAAGAGAATAAAGCGCTAGTTTCCAAATTCAAATACTTAGGAGTAATATTAACAAATGAAAATTATATTAAAGAGGAAATAAAACGTAGGCTTAATTCAGGAAATGCATGTTACTTCTATCTTCATAAACTTTTGTCTTCTCGTTTAATATCTAAGAAACTAAAAGTTGAAATATACAAAACAGTAATTTTGCCTGTAGTATTATATGGATGTGAAACTTGGTCCTTTACATTGAAAGAGGAGCATAAATTGAGAGTATTTGAAAATAAGATCCTTAGGAAAATATTTGGACCTAAAAGGGATGAGGAGACAGGTGAGTGGAGAAGGTTACATAATTTAGAACTACATAATTTGTATTCATGTCCAGATATTATTAGAATAATTAAATCAAGAAGATTTAAGTGGGCAGGCCATGTGGCACGAATGGGAGGGGAAAGAGGAGTTCACAGGATTCTTGTTGGGAAACCTGATGGTAAGAAACCTGTAGGAAGGCCAAGACGAAGATGGAGGGATAATGTTGAGATGGACCTAAAGGAAATCGGTAGGGATGGAAAAGAGTATATAGATCTTGCTCAAGATAGGGACAGATGAAAGGCCTGTGTTGCAGCAGCCATGAACCTTCGGGTTTAAGAAGGCTAGAGAGTTAGTTACACTACTAAGACAGTCACGTTATTGTTGCCAATCGCTTCGTGATGAAAGGCAAAATAAATTTCCGTCCGGTCTCTTGCACCCAGGAGCGTCGGTTAAGGGTTAATACTGTAAAGTTATTTCAATTAGTAAATTGCATCCTTGTTGTTTGATTAGTTCATTACGAATGTGATTGATTTGCTTTATTTTACTTCACTTTTGTGCCACTTTTGGCTAATTTGCGAAAATGGGATGAATGATAAGATGAAATTCATGAATGTACGCTCACAAACATCCATGCTCAGGCCGGGAATCGAACACTGGCATCGTAGCGCGATGCGCTAACAACTTCGACACGGGGCCCGGCTCGTTACGGATATGTAGACACCAAATACTTAGTCAGGCAAATAGGCCCAAAAAATGATGAAAATAGTCACTTAAAAAGGTAATTTGAAATAAGAAAGCACCAACATAGGCAGTGAACGCTAACAGAATATTAATTTTCTCAGTCAGTTGCACACTTGTTGACTCGAATCCGTGAATTACCTTGTACTTTTGTTATTTTGCGTCACTTTTCTATTATTTTTACTAATCGCTGCGATGATGATGAATAGCGATTAGATAACGCTGATGATGCAATAATCACACAGAGAGAGATTACCTTCTTCAGTAGACAAGAAAAGTAAGAAAAATACGAAGAAGGACGTAGGCATTTAAAAATGGGTTATAAGGCTTGATACGACATGAAACGAATTTATAACATTTCAATGCACCTAGAGTGACTGAAGAAATGAACGGAATAAATGCTTACATGTTAATAACATGGAATGGAGATACAGCGACATTATCTATAGCCACAATAACACAGGTAAACATAAATTAGCACTCAAAAGAAATATTGAAATTTTCAACTCACGCCGTAAAGTTGACAGTCCGCAATCCTAGAATATTTCAAACTGGCGACATTCTGTTTTGTATGTCCAATATCACCTTACATGTTTTTATTACTTTGGAAGATGGCATGTTTATTGAACTGTGACTTTATTCAAGTTAACTATAGGATGATAGATGCATTCTTAATCGATCAACATCCGTTTACCTTTAGATATTTTTGTAGAGAGCGCTTTACGACCAACCTGGTTTTATTGCGCTCTTAGTTATTGTGAATGGAAACTTCCCTTGTAGAGATGTTTCAGCGTCTTCTTCACTTGGTGTCCAATGTAGTGTTGCCAAACTCTCGACTTGAACCTTTTAATACATAACTGTGCTAATATTATCTGCCAGGCTGATTAGCACGGTTATTTGTGACGTCAGAGCTCTCAACTGAAGATGAAATCTTCGCATCCTAAGACTATCCCTAGCTTCTTCATTTCTTACTCTTCTTGGAAGTTTCCACTCGTCGTCTTTTGACGAACTTTAAATTTGCGCTCTCTACTGCCCCAAGGTTTCCATCCCTTCAGTAGGAGATATGGCAACACTGCACGAGATGCTATTATATCTCGCAGCGAATCTCCCATATCTCCAACGGGAGAGACGGGAACCTGTGGCCAAACCCAAGAGGGATGAAGGCGGGATTCGAACCCAAGGCATACGAGTACTCGCAACACTAACCACTTTGCCATTCCACTATAACATCATATCATAATCCATAGAGCCTCTCATCTCCTCTGGGTTTTATCTCTTTTCATTCTTAATGCAATACATCCTATGGTTAACTTGGCTAAAATAAGAATTCAGTGAGGTACGACATTTAATTTATAATGACGAGCTTCACCGCACGATGCCACGAAGGCTCCACACATTCACGAACTCAGCCTTACAGTTATAAAGCTATTTCTTGAAATCTACGAATGCCATCTTCCTCAGTAGTAACGTTCAAATAACAGCTACAAGAACACTGAGCACTATAGTCTTAACTCGCCATGTAAGCAATAAAATAAATAAATAGATAATACATATTTTTTTAGGAAATGTAATGCTTTCGAAATGTGAGCGTATCTTTTGATTTTACCGGTATTTTTTAATGTGTAAAAGTTTGTACTAAAGCCTAAAAAAAACAATAATATGCATGCAGCGCTGCTTTCTTGCAGGAGAGGGGATCGTGGCTATGAGAGAGGGGCAGAAACCATACTTAGGAATTTATTTTACTGTTATTTATATTCAAAACGTTTCCCACCCTCCTCACACCGTATCTTTTTCTTTCAATCATAAAGCCGACTTATATTTGAAATGACCTTCGAAAGATTTTCCTTCCCTAATTGAGTTCTGTGAAAGCTATTCTTACACTGTTTGCTTCTAAATGTACGAAGTAATATTCATTTGTATTAACCCTTAACCGACACACCTATAAAAAAGTTACATTTAAGACACACCTGGGTCCACAAGACCCAGCTTTTTATTTAATTTTGTATGTACATAAAAAGTTGTAAATACACAATAATTGTTCATGCTGCCTTGAAATATGTTTATTGATGGTTGAAACAACGGTATGTTCATGTGAAAAAAAATATATTCACACTGTAACAAATAGATATCTTTCGTTAAATATATTTACATCATGCTTAAAATGAGTGTATATGAAGAACTACCTGCGTCACTCTCTCCAACCTTCATATGTGAGATGCCCTCATGTGCCAGTAATTATATACTAATTATATTAATTATAAAACATAGCAAGAAGAAATATGACACGACTACAGTTTGTCGGAAGCCTCACGGCGAGAGC
This sequence comes from Lepisma saccharinum, assembly GCF_977018435.1. Taxonomy (NCBI): domain Eukaryota; kingdom Metazoa; phylum Arthropoda; class Insecta; order Zygentoma; family Lepismatidae; genus Lepisma; species Lepisma saccharinum. Next base: position 41,234,617 of record NC_139247.1, on the reverse strand, counting down.
ACTGGTATAGTACCTTTCTCTAGGTGACATTTTTGCCTATTCAAAACAATTTAGGCAACATATACTGGTTTTTACCTATTTGTCAGTCTTACTGCCATATTCATTCTTCTACATATTCTTATACTTTGGAGCCCTCCCCGATGGCGCAATAGCGACGCTGCCTTGTAATCAAGGGATCCCGGGTTCGATACCCGGTGGAAGCACATAGTGGTTCGGATTATGCTTTAAACTGTATGTCCAGTCCCGATTAGCCTTATTGTGCATAAAGTGGACTTAAAACACCAAATCAATCAATCAACAAAAATCTTATACTTTGGCATATTCACCTATATTACCACCTTCGTCTACGCTTTCCCCTGTATCTCATTCACTAATCATATTCACTATCAGCATCACTGATATTCGTCAATATCTGTTAGGGGATCATTCAAGATTGCAAGGGTGTATTTTTCGTTCACAACCCTCGATTTAGCTTGGTCCATGTAAACGTCGCGCTAACACAAAAGCAACACTAACGCCACACCTGGGGATCCAATGTTAATTGTTTTTGGCACATTTAGTACCCTCACAACGTTAACCACTCCTCTGAAACGAAGAGAATAAAGCGCTAGTTTCCAAATTCAAATACTTAGGAGTAATATTAACAAATGAAAATTATATTAAAGAGGAAATAAAACGTAGGCTTAATTCAGGAAATGCATGTTACTTCTATCTTCATAAACTTTTGTCTTCTCGTTTAATATCTAAGAAACTAAAAGTTGAAATATACAAAACAGTAATTTTGCCTGTAGTATTATATGGATGTGAAACTTGGTCCTTTACATTGAAAGAGGAGCATAAATTGAGAGTATTTGAAAATAAGATCCTTAGGAAAATATTTGGACCTAAAAGGGATGAGGAGACAGGTGAGTGGAGAAGGTTACATAATTTAGAACTACATAATTTGTATTCATGTCCAGATATTATTAGAATAATTAAATCAAGAAGATTTAAGTGGGCAGGCCATGTGGCACGAATGGGAGGGGAAAGAGGAGTTCACAGGATTCTTGTTGGGAAACCTGATGGTAAGAAACCTGTAGGAAGGCCAAGACGAAGATGGAGGGATAATGTTGAGATGGACCTAAAGGAAATCGGTAGGGATGGAAAAGAGTATATAGATCTTGCTCAAGATAGGGACAGATGAAAGGCCTGTGTTGCAGCAGCCATGAACCTTCGGGTTTAAGAAGGCTAGAGAGTTAGTTACACTACTAAGACAGTCACGTTATTGTTGCCAATCGCTTCGTGATGAAAGGCAAAATAAATTTCCGTCCGGTCTCTTGCACCCAGGAGCGTCGGTTAAGGGTTAATACTGTAAAGTTATTTCAATTAGTAAATTGCATCCTTGTTGTTTGATTAGTTCATTACGAATGTGATTGATTTGCTTTATTTTACTTCACTTTTGTGCCACTTTTGGCTAATTTGCGAAAATGGGATGAATGATAAGATGAAATTCATGAATGTACGCTCACAAACATCCATGCTCAGGCCGGGAATCGAACACTGGCATCGTAGCGCGATGCGCTAACAACTTCGACACGGGGCCCGGCTCGTTACGGATATGTAGACACCAAATACTTAGTCAGGCAAATAGGCCCAAAAAATGATGAAAATAGTCACTTAAAAAGGTAATTTGAAATAAGAAAGCACCAACATAGGCAGTGAACGCTAACAGAATATTAATTTTCTCAGTCAGTTGCACACTTGTTGACTCGAATCCGTGAATTACCTTGTACTTTTGTTATTTTGCGTCACTTTTCTATTATTTTTACTAATCGCTGCGATGATGATGAATAGCGATTAGATAACGCTGATGATGCAATAATCACACAGAGAGAGATTACCTTCTTCAGTAGACAAGAAAAGTAAGAAAAATACGAAGAAGGACGTAGGCATTTAAAAATGGGTTATAAGGCTTGATACGACATGAAACGAATTTATAACATTTCAATGCACCTAGAGTGACTGAAGAAATGAACGGAATAAATGCTTACATGTTAATAACATGGAATGGAGATACAGCGACATTATCTATAGCCACAATAACACAGGTAAACATAAATTAGCACTCAAAAGAAATATTGAAATTTTCAACTCACGCCGTAAAGTTGACAGTCCGCAATCCTAGAATATTTCAAACTGGCGACATTCTGTTTTGTATGTCCAATATCACCTTACATGTTTTTATTACTTTGGAAGATGGCATGTTTATTGAACTGTGACTTTATTCAAGTTAACTATAGGATGATAGATGCATTCTTAATCGATCAACATCCGTTTACCTTTAGATATTTTTGTAGAGAGCGCTTTACGACCAACCTGGTTTTATTGCGCTCTTAGTTATTGTGAATGGAAACTTCCCTTGTAGAGATGTTTCAGCGTCTTCTTCACTTGGTGTCCAATGTAGTGTTGCCAAACTCTCGACTTGAACCTTTTAATACATAACTGTGCTAATATTATCTGCCAGGCTGATTAGCACGGTTATTTGTGACGTCAGAGCTCTCAACTGAAGATGAAATCTTCGCATCCTAAGACTATCCCTAGCTTCTTCATTTCTTACTCTTCTTGGAAGTTTCCACTCGTCGTCTTTTGACGAACTTTAAATTTGCGCTCTCTACTGCCCCAAGGTTTCCATCCCTTCAGTAGGAGATATGGCAACACTGCACGAGATGCTATTATATCTCGCAGCGAATCTCCCATATCTCCAACGGGAGAGACGGGAACCTGTGGCCAAACCCAAGAGGGATGAAGGCGGGATTCGAACCCAAGGCATACGAGTACTCGCAACACTAACCACTTTGCCATTCCACTATAACATCATATCATAATCCATAGAGCCTCTCATCTCCTCTGGGTTTTATCTCTTTTCATTCTTAATGCAATACATCCTATGGTTAACTTGGCTAAAATAAGAATTCAGTGAGGTACGACATTTAATTTATAATGACGAGCTTCACCGCACGATGCCACGAAGGCTCCACACATTCACGAACTCAGCCTTACAGTTATAAAGCTATTTCTTGAAATCTACGAATGCCATCTTCCTCAGTAGTAACGTTCAAATAACAGCTACAAGAACACTGAGCACTATAGTCTTAACTCGCCATGTAAGCAATAAAATAAATAAATAGATAATACATATTTTTTTAGGAAATGTAATGCTTTCGAAATGTGAGCGTATCTTTTGATTTTACCGGTATTTTTTAATGTGTAAAAGTTTGTACTAAAGCCTAAAAAAAACAATAATATGCATGCAGCGCTGCTTTCTTGCAGGAGAGGGGATCGTGGCTATGAGAGAGGGGCAGAAACCATACTTAGGAATTTATTTTACTGTTATTTATATTCAAAACGTTTCCCACCCTCCTCACACCGTATCTTTTTCTTTCAATCATAAAGCCGACTTATATTTGAAATGACCTTCGAAAGATTTTCCTTCCCTAATTGAGTTCTGTGAAAGCTATTCTTACACTGTTTGCTTCTAAATGTACGAAGTAATATTCATTTGTATTAACCCTTAACCGACACACCTATAAAAAAGTTACATTTAAGACACACCTGGGTCCACAAGACCCAGCTTTTTATTTAATTTTGTATGTACATAAAAAGTTGTAAATACACAATAATTGTTCATGCTGCCTTGAAATATGTTTATTGATGGTTGAAACAACGGTATGTTCATGTGAAAAAAAATATATTCACACTGTAACAAATAGATATCTTTCGTTAAATATATTTACATCATGCTTAAAATGAGTGTATATGAAGAACTACCTGCGTCACTCTCTCCAACCTTCATATGTGAGATGCCCTAATGTGCCAGTAATTATATACTAATTATATTAATTATAAAACATAGCAAGAAGAAATATGACACGACTACAGTTTGTCGGAAGCCTCACGGCGAGAGCACTGGTATAGTACCTTTCTCTAGGTGACATTTTTGCCTATTCAAAACAATTTAGGCAACATATACTGGTTTTTACCTATTTGTCAGTCTTACTGCCATATTCATTCTTCTACATATTCTTATACTTTGGAGCCCTCCCCGATGGCGCAATAGCGACGCTGCCTTGTAATCAAGGGATCCCGGGTTCGATACCCGGTGGAAGCACATAGTGGTTCGGATTATGCTTTAAACTGTATGTCCAGTCCCGATTAGCCTTATTGTGCATAAAGTGGACTTAAAACACCAAATCAATCAATCAACAAAAATCTTATACTTTGGCATATTCACCTATATTACCACCTTCGTCTACGCTTTCCCCTGTATCTCATTCACTAATCATATTCACTATCAGCATCACTGATATTCGTCAATATCTGTTAGGGGATCATTCAAGATTGCAAGGGTGTATTTTTCGTTCACAACCCTCGATTTAGCTTGGTCCATGTAAACGTCGCGCTAACACAAAAGCAACACTAACGCCACACCTGGGGATCCAATGTTAATTGTTTTTGGCACATTTAGTACCCTCACAACGTTAACCACTCCTCTGAAACGAAGAGAATAAAGCGCTAGTTTCCAAATTCAAATACTTAGGAGTAATATTAACAAATGAAAATTATATTAAAGAGGAAATAAAACGTAGGCTTAATTCAGGAAATGCATGTTACTTCTATCTTCATAAACTTTTGTCTTCTCGTTTAATATCTAAGAAACTAAAAGTTGAAATATACAAAACAGTAATTTTGCCTGTAGTATTATATGGATGTGAAACTTGGTCCTTTACATTGAAAGAGGAGCATAAATTGAGAGTATTTGAAAATAAGATCCTTAGGAAAATATTTGGACCTAAAAGGGATGAGGAGACAGGTGAGTGGAGAAGGTTACATAATTTAGAACTACATAATTTGTATTCATGTCCAGATATTATTAGAATAATTAAATCAAGAAGATTTAAGTGGGCAGGCCATGTGGCACGAATGGGAGGGGAAAGAGGAGTTCACAGGATTCTTGTTGGGAAACCTGATGGTAAGAAACCTGTAGGAAGGCCAAGACGAAGATGGAGGGATAATGTTGAGATGGACCTAAAGGAAATCGGTAGGGATGGAAAAGAGTATATAGATCTTGCTCAAGATAGGGACAGATGAAAGGCCTGTGTTGCAGCAGCCATGAACCTTCGGGTTTAAGAAGGCTAGAGAGTTAGTTACACTACTAAGACAGTCACGTTATTGTTGCCAATCGCTTCGTGATGAAAGGCAAAATAAATTTCCGTCCGGTCTCTTGCACCCAGGAGCGTCGGTTAAGGGTTAATACTGTAAAGTTATTTCAATTAGTAAATTGCATCCTTGTTGTTTGATTAGTTCATTACGAATGTGATTGATTTGCTTTATTTTACTTCACTTTTGTGCCACTTTTGGCTAATTTGCGAAAATGGGATGAATGATAAGATGAAATTCATGAATGTACGCTCACAAACATCCATGCTCAGGCCGGGAATCGAACACTGGCATCGTAGCGCGATGCGCTAACAACTTCGACACGGGGCCCGGCTCGTTACGGATATGTAGACACCAAATACTTAGTCAGGCAAATAGGCCCAAAAAATGATGAAAATAGTCACTTAAAAAGGTAATTTGAAATAAGAAAGCACCAACATAGGCAGTGAACGCTAACAGAATATTAATTTTCTCAGTCAGTTGCACACTTGTTGACTCGAATCCGTGAATTACCTTGTACTTTTGTTATTTTGCGTCACTTTTCTATTATTTTTACTAATCGCTGCGATGATGATGAATAGCGATTAGATAACGCTGATGATGCAATAATCACACAGAGAGAGATTACTTTCTTCAGTAGACAAGAAAAGTAAGAAAAATACGAAGAAGGACGTAGGCATTTAAAAATGGGTTATAAGGCTTGATACGACATGAAACGAATTTATAACATTTCAATGCACCTAGAGTGACTGAAGAAATGAACGGAATAAATGCTTACATGTTAATAACATGGAATGGAGATACAGCGACATTATCTATAGCCACAATAACACAGGTAAACATAAATTAGCACTCAAAAGAAATATTGAAATTTTCAACTCACGCCGTAAAGTTGACAGTCCGCAATCCTAGAATATTTCAAACTGGCGACATTCTGTTTTGTATGTCCAATATCACCTTACATGTTTTTATTACTTTGGAAGATGGCATGTTTATTGAACTGTGACTTTATTCAAGTTAACTATAGGATGATAGATGCATTCTTAATCGATCAACATCCGTTTACCTTTAGATATTTTTGTAGAGAGCGCTTTACGACCAACCTGGTTTTATTGCGCTCTTAGTTATTGTGAATGGAAACTTCCCTTGTAGAGATGTTTCAGCGTCTTCTTCACTTGGTGTCCAATGTAGTGTTGCCAAACTCTCGACTTGAACCTTTTAATACATAACTGTGCTAATATTATCTGCCAGGCTGATTAGCACGGTTATTTGTGACGTCAGAGCTCTCAACTGAAGATGAAATCTTCGCATCCTAAGACTATCCCTAGCTTCTTCATTTCTTACTCTTCTTGGAAGTTTCCACTCGTCGTCTTTTGACGAACTTTAAATTTGCGCTCTCTACTGCCCCAAGGTTTCCATCCCTTCAGTAGGAGATATGGCAACACTGCACGAGATGCTATTATATCTCGCAGCGAATCTCCCATATCTCCAACGGGAGAGACGGGAACCTGTGGCCAAACCCAAGAGGGATGAAGGCGGGATTCGAACCCAAGGCATACGAGTACTCGCAACACTAACCACTTTGCCATTCCACTATAACATCATATCATAATCCATAGAGCCTCTCATCTCCTCTGGGTTTTATCTCTTTTCATTCTTAATGCAATACATCCTATGGTTAACTTGGCTAAAATAAGAATTCAGTGAGGTACGACATTTAATTTATAATGACGAGCTTCACCGCACGATGCCACGAAGGCTCCACACATTCACGAACTCAGCCTTACAGTTATAAAGCTATTTCTTGAAATCTACGAATGCCATCTTCCTCAGTAGTAACGTTCAAATAACAGCTACAAGAACACTTAGCACTATAGTCTTAACTCGCCATGTAAGCAATAAAATAAATAAATAAATAATACATATTTTTTTTTAGGAAATGTAATGCTTTCGAAATGTGAGCGTATCTTTTGATTTTACCGGTATTTTTTAATGTGTAAAAGTTTGTACTAAAGCCTAAAAAAAACAATAATATGCATGCAGCGCTGCTTTCTTGCAGGAGAGGGGATCGTGGCTATGAGAGAGGGGCAGAAACCATACTTAGGAATTTATTTTACTGTTATTTATATTCAAAACGTTTCCCACCCCCTCACACCGTATCTTTTCCTTTCAATCATAGAGCCGACTTATATTTGAAGTGACCTTCGAAAGATTTTCCATCCCTAATTGAGTTCTGTGAAAGCTATTCTTACACTGTTTGCTTCTAAATGTACGAAGTAATATTCATTTGTATTAACCCTTAACCGACACACCTAAAAAAAAGTTACATTTAAGGCACACCTGGGTCCATGAGACCCAGCTTTTTATTTAATTTTGTATGTACATAAAAAGTTGTAAATACACAATAATTGTTCATGCTGCCTTGAAATATGTTTATTGATGGTTGAAACAACGGTATGTTCATGTGGAAGAAAATATATTCACACTGTAACAAATAGATATCTTTCGTTAAATATATTTACAACATGCTCAAAATGAGTGTATATGAAGAACTACCTGCGTCACTCTCTCCAACCTTCATATGTGAGATGCCCTAATGTGCCAGTAATTATATACTAATTATATTAATTATAAAACATGGAAAGAAGAAATATGACACATCTACAGTTTGTCGGAAGCCTCACGGAGAGAGCACTGGTGTAGTACCTTTCTCTAGGTGACATTTTTGCCTATTCAAAACAATTTAGGCAACATATACCGGTTTTTATCTATTTGTCAGTCTTACTGTCATATTCATTCTTCTACATATTCTTATACTTTGGAGGCCTCCCCGATGGCGCAGTGGTAGCGACGCTGCCTTGTAACCAAGGGATACCGGGTTCGATACCCGGTGGAAGCACATAGTGGTTCGGATTACTCTTTAAACTGTATGTCCAGTCCCGATTAGCCTTATTGTGCATAAAGTGGACTTAAAACACCAAATCAATCAATCAATCAAAATCATATACTTTGGCATATTCATCTATATTGCCATCTTCGTCTACGCTTTCCCCTGTATCCCATTCACTAATCATATTCACTATCAGCATCACTGATATTCGTAAATATCTGTTAGGGGATCATTCAAGATTGCAAGGGTGTATTTTTCGTTCACAACCCTCGATTTAGCTTGGTCCATGGAAACGTCGCGCTAACACAAAAGCAACACTAACGACTAATTTAGTACCCTCACAACGTTAACCACTCTACTGAATCGAAGAGAATAAAGCGCTAGTTTCCAAATTCAAATACTTAGGAGTAATATTAACAAATAAAAATTAATATTAAAGAGGAAATAAAAGTAGGCTTAATTCAGGAAATGCATGTTACTTCTCTCTTCATAAACTTTTGTCTTCTCGTTTAATATCTAAGAAACTATAAGTTAAAATATACAAAACAGAAATTTTGCCTGTAGTATTATATGGGTGTGAAACCTGGCCCCTCACATTGAAAGAGGAACATAAATTGAGAGTATTTGAAAATAAGATCCTTAGGAAAATATTTGGACCTAAAAGGGATGAGGAGACAGGTGAGTGGAGAAGGTTACATAATTTAGAACTACATAATTTGTATTCATGTCCAGATATTATTACAATAATTAAATCAAAAAGACTTAGGTGGGCAGGCCATGTGGCACGAATGGGAGAGGAAAGAGGAGTTCACAGGATTCTTGTTGGGAAACCTGATGGTAAGAGACCTGTAGGAAGGCCAAGACGAAGATGGAGGGATAATGTTGAGATGGACCTAAAGGAAATCGGTAGGGATGGAAAAGATTGGATGGATCTTGCTCAAGATAGGGACAGATGAAAGGCCTGTGTTGCAGCAGCCATGAACCTTCGGGTTTAAGAAGGCTAGAGAGTTAGTTAGACTACTAAGACAGTCACGTTATTGTTGCCAATCGCTTCGTGATGAAAGGCAAAATAAATTTCCATCGGGTCTCTAGCACCCAGGAGCGTCGGTTAAGGGTTAATACTGCACAGTTATTTCAATTAGTAAATTGCATATTTGTTGTTTGATTAGTTCATTACGGATGTGATTGATTTGCTTTATTTTACTTCACTTTTGTGCCACTTTTGGCTAATTTGCGAAAATGGGATGAATGAGGATAAGATGAAATTCATGAATGTACGCTCACAAACATCCATGCTCAGGCCGGGAATCGAACACTGGCGTCGTAGCGCGATTTGCTAACAACTTCGACACGGGGCCCGGCTCGTTACGGATATGTAGACACCAAATACTTAGGCAGGCAAATAGGCCCAAAAAATGATGAAAATAGACACTTAAAAAGGTAATTTGAAATAAGAAAGCACCAACCTAGGCAGTGAACACTAACAGAATATTAATTTTCTCAGTCAGTTGCACACTTATTGACTCGAAACCGTGAATTACCTTGTACTTTTGTTATTTTCCGTCACTTTTCTATTATTTTGACTAATCACTGCGATGTTGATGAATAGCGATTAGAGACCGCTGATGATGCAATAATCACACAAAGAGAGATTACCTTCTTCAGTAGACAAGAAAAGTAAGAAAAATACGAAGAAGGACGTAGGCATTTAAAAATGGGTTATAAGGCTTGGTACGACATGAAACGAATTTATAACATTTCAATGCACATAGAGTGACTGAAGAAATGAACGGAATAAATGCTTACATGTTAATAACAATGAAGGAATGAAGATACAGCGACATTATCTATAGCCACAATAACACAGGTAAACATAAATTAGCACTCAAAGAAGTATTGAAATTTTCAACTCACGCCGTAAAGTTGACAGTCCGCAATCCTAGAACATTTCAAACTGGTGACATTCTTTTTTGTATGTCCAACATCACTTTACGCTAGTAGAATTGCATTACACGAAGTATAGCAACCGAAATGTACAACAATTGGTTACGTTATTGTGTATCATTGTTAAAAACGAAAGAAGTAGCAATTAAAAAACATCGTTCTGTGCATTGTTAACAGGGACGGCGACAGGGGTGGGCAAGCGCCCACCCAAAAAATCCTGTGCCCACCTGATTGCCCACCCAATAAAATTCACTAAGTACATATGAGGCGTTGCGGATACGAAGGGCTAACTCAACAAAACTTACCTTGTGCGGGAAATGCGTTTCAAGTTTTCAGGCACAGTGCGAACTCCACAAAAACGTGGTAAGAGTAGATCGGAAAGTTTCCTGCGTGATTTCCAAAGTTTTTTGTTGAGTTTGCCCCGTGCATCACAACTTGAAACTCATTTTCCTCTAAATATACTTTTGTTGAGTTCGCCCTTCGTATCCGCAACGCCTCATAGCCTATACTTGGGGATATGTGAATGTTGCAATAAATAAGTGTATTCTGGTGTTCATTACATGTATATTTTACTAATGAATATTATCTATACTAGAAATGTTCACATACACAGTGCGGCAATTTGAAATCGAGACTAATTTTTTCCCGGTATGTGGCGCTGCTGTGCAAGCCATCTTTGGTGCGAACAAGTAACATGTATCTCGCGAACAATCGACGCAGAGCTCGTTGACCTTGAGCGACATTGCCGCTTGTGGCGTTCTTGAATGTGGGCACGTGTCGTGAAAGTGCGTCGTGATTTCAACATGGAACAAAGAGCAAACATCATGTTTTGTGCATTCTTCAGTAAAACTGCTGCGGAAACGTTTCACATGTTGTAGCAAGTCTATAGGGACAATTGTTTATCCTGTACACATGTATTTGAATGGCTCAGGCGTTTCAGTGAAGGACGGGAGCCAATTGAACACGACGAGCATCCAGGTGTAGCAGGGACAGTGAGAACACCAAATTAGTTGAGAAAGTGAAGACTGAAATTTCAGACAGACTGTTACCGCTGAATTTTATCTTGAGGTACTGAAACGTTTGATGCAAGGAATAACACGTGTGAGGCCCGAATATCGAGATGATGGCAGCTGGCATCTGCTTCATGACAGTGCCCCAAGTCGCAACACGTGATTGCGTAGAACATTTTGGCCCAAAATCGACTCTGTGTGTTGTCACATCCTGCCTACTCACCGGATCTGGCTCCGTGTGATTATTTTTTATTTCCTAAACCAAAAATCTACACTGAAAGGTTCCTACTTTTATGATGTACCAACAATCAAGATGGATTTAAAAAGCGTTACACAAAACTATTTCCAGCAATCCTTCCATGCACTAGTAGGCATTGCGCTACGATGTGTAGATGCAGGAGGGTCCTACTTTGAATAATCCAACTTTCTATGAAGACTTGTTTATTTTTTACAGCACCAGTCTCGATTTCAAATTGCCGCACTGTGTATCATCATCCCATAAAAAGCTGTCTCAACTTTGTCATTAGAAAGCAAAAATAATTACTAGAGAACTTGAAGCAAAATAAACTGTCATCAATTGAATGCTTTTATGATTACAAGCAGCTAGTAGGCTTAGGAGGCGCAAAATTATGCAGGGTATGGTCAAGATGAGATCAGGATTTAGGGTGACCTTGAGGGCTGCAGCTCTGGGCATTCACTGGGGAAAACTGCTTGGAAAAGTACTGCATTAAGAAAGAAAGGAGGTACTTCGGATGTGATGAAAAAGTGTAGAAATACGTATAACTACCCACCTCATGTAGCTTAGCAAAAAGTTATAACAAACTGTGGAGGGGATTGAGGTGTGGTCTTGGTGTTGTAAGCTCCGGGCCTTGACATATATAAATACCGGCCAGCATATGATTAAAATAATCTCTAAATAAACAAATAAAAAACCCATCTTAGCGTTGCTTCCTCCAGCAACACAATAAATTATTTCGACTTTTTAATTGCGTCTACATTGAAATTCCAGAAGTGTCTCTTTCCTTATTTCATTACAATTTTTACATACATGTCATCTTCAAATATCTACGTGGTATACAAACAACAACTTTGTAGCCTATCAGTTACGTAATCATGCGATTTTTCTTGTGATTATATTGCGTAGAATTAAAAGAAGAAATGTGTTGGTAGGAAAGCTTTGTTTTGAGGGCGTCAGAGAACTAACAAATCACGATGGGAATGTTTTAAACTTTAGAAGCATCAGAGGTTCAGCCGAAAAGATCAAAAGAATCTGATCTGTAGATGCAGATGAAGTAAAGAAAAAAAGGTGTCATGAAGTATCCTTTTGAACATTTTGTTTGTTTTTAAATCCACTTTTATGCTCAGATAGACTAATCGGGACTAAACTTACAGTTCAAGGTGGAGTCCGAACCAGTGTGCATTGTGCTTCCACCAGGGGAGGGGGCAGTAGAAGCCAGAACCTCTTGATTATAAGGCGACAACGTTATGCCATTGGAGAAAAAATATACAGCAACATTGGATTGGAAATAACTCACAGGAAACGTGTCATTTTATCACCACAGAAGATGCGTTCATTTAAGATTGATTGAGTTGGTGTTTTTAGTCCACTTTATGCACAGTAAGGCTAATTGGGACTGGACCTACAGTTTAAAGTGGGATCCGAACCACTATGTGCCTCCACCGGGTATCGAACTCGAGACACCTTGATTACAAGGCGACATACATTCAGATCCATTTGTCAGTTGCAATAACCTTGTAAGCCAAGAAAATTGATCATTAACCCCCAAGTTTCAGTCAAAAACTCATGTGATGAAAATAAAATGATCAGGAACATGCATTTAAATTACGAGAAAGTAATTTAATTCTTCACAATTATCTACCATCACACTTTCTATCACTGTCGCCGGATATATAAAATTGAGTATGTGCCTTGTATTTTTTGCACTTGAAGGACAAAATGTGATGCAACCGATTCACATTTATTTTACTACATTGACATGAAGGAAAGAATGTGATTAGAATGTATGACTGCGCACACACAAACACTTCCTTCAACTAATTGTGTCCATCAGAGACAAAGAAGTGGAACAAGATACGAGAATAGATTAGAGAAGAAAGAGGAAATACATCAAACGCCCACGTGTGTGTGTGTGTGTGTGCATGGCAGTTAAGAGAAACATTAGAAGAATGGAACGAGAGAAAGTGAAAGGAAGAAAGAGGTAACAAGCTGAGAAAGATATAAGAAGGCATTAAAGAGTAAAAAAGAAAAGGGATTGATTGATTGATTGATTGATTTAGTTTATTTTACTTCGCGTTTTGTGCCTCTTGGCTAATTTGCGAAGATGGGGATGAGTGATGAAATGATGAAATGGATGAAAATGGACATTCACAAACAGCCATACCCGACCGGGATTCGAACCCGGGACCCTTGGCGTCGCAGCGCGATGTGCTAACCACTCGGCAAAAGAAAAGGGAATTCGGGAGTGTAAGAGAGGAGGGGATGCATATATATGTCCTTACATTTATATCTGCCCACCCTAATCTATCAATACACAGCTTCTGCCCACCCGGTGAAAAATTTCTGGCGCCGCCCCTGTTGTTAACAATAGTAGATCGCCGGCCTCCGTGGCGGAGTGGTTATAGCTAGAGCACAAGGAAAAAACCTTCCGTCAAAAGCGTTCGCGTATCTTTCCTGCCGTTACCGGTGCTCGGGGCAGTGTTGCCAGATCAGACTTGAAAAAATCGAGAGATTGTTCCTTGGGAAACCAGAAGATCTGCTACAAAATCCGATGATCTAATAGTAGCGGATGAAGGACGTTCTCGGGGGCGGGGGCGGCATAGGCGTGCGCACTGGGGGGCAAGGGGATGTCTGTAGATTTTTTCCAGCGAGGGGGAAACAATGTATTTTTATCAGGCGGGTAAACGAGGCATATTACCCGTAATAATGTTGCCCTCTCAGAAAACACCACTTGAGTTTGAAATTATCACGTTCCTACATCCCTATTATAAGAAAGGATGTTAATTACTGTGACTAAAATCAACTCATGCGTCTGAAATAATAGGTACTTTTATGTCAACATTCATTTTCCAGAAGGGGAGAGGGTGGCGACCATCCTTGCACTTCCTTCTGGACGTCCATGCCGCTATATAAGATTGTAGAAAATTAAGTATTTAAGTATAGAATAGTATATTAAGGATAAAAAATTAAGTATTATCAAGCCAATGAAAGTTCCAAGCAACTACGGGCGAGGGGAGGCATTATTTCCTTTGTGATTGAACTATGCCGTTTCGTTCTCTAGCAAATTTCTTGTTATTAACACTCACATGCTTTATTCGTCAGTTATGCTGCCTCTATGTTGCTGCATTTAATACATATATATATATATATATATATATATATATATATATATATATATATATATATATATATATACACACACACATGAATAAAATAATTTGCCCACGCTACAAAGTTACAAAGTCAGTGTTTCTACCTAGTAAGGCAAGGACGTTTCACTGTGTTTGTGTCACTTCATTCATTTCATCAGTTTTTCATTCATCCATATTGTCGTACTTACCCGTAGAGGCACAAAAGCGGCGTAAAATAACTAAAATAGAAATAGATTTTCGGCTGGGATAAAATTCAACCATCTAAAAATAGTAATGTAGTAATAGTAATAAAATAATAATAATGTCCTAGCACAATTGAGTATCGTTTGGCATAATTTCACAGTTCAAACACCACTTTTCATGGCTGAGTGGAGTTCCACTCTACCTCTCCCCTCCATGTTTAAGTAAGATGAGCAGGAAACGTGTTTTTGAGCAGGTCGTTGGAGGTTCCATAGCAATAGTTTATTAAGGAATTCTCCAGAGAAATCAATAGGTCTGGCAACACTGACGTGAGCCGGGCTGAAGGTTCCTTCCCCCTGTCCTTTCCCCCACCCGCCAGCGCGATGGGGTTCTGCGCAGTTTTCTTTCCTTCTGGTTCCACTATAGCACATCGCGCTGCGACACCTGGGGTCCCGGGTTCGAATCCCGGCCTGGGCGTGGAAGTTTGTGAGTGTCCATTCACCAATATCATCATTCATCCCCATCTTCCAAAAGTGGCACAGAGCGAAGTGAAATAAAGCAAATCAATGAATCAAAACAATAGTAGGTCTTCCTCCGCACTGGCGTATTGTAGCCGTACAGGCTAGCTAGCTCTTTCCCTCTGGGCCGCTTGGTTCAAGCCGAACAATAGGCGGTTGGGGACCAAGCCGTCCAGGGTTCGATGCCTGGCCGTACCTGCACGATGCACATACACAAATACTGTTGAAATGATGGGAAAGGAGGGGCTTGCATATGAAATTATAGGGATTTGATTGTTGACTGTAATATGTAAAATATGCATTTTGTTAAGAATCACTAATGTGAGGATTACAAGTCCACACCTTAATTTTGATTCCGGTCACACTTACTCCGATGTCCTGGCGCTGTGTATTGATGTCTTCATTGTCTTTTGTTATTGAACCGTGGTTTCAATCACACTGCCCTCTGGTGACGATTCCTACATATATACATCAGGCCGCGGAAGCACACGTCACAGTTCACATCCGTCTTTTGTACACTGACCAGTTATATATATATACTTTTATATGTAAAAAGATACAGTTTATCTCGTGACGAGAACTATCCCGTTCATCGTAACTCAACTGTTATGTGCAACAGTCTGAGCACTGGCGGACATTGACTCCCTTTGTACAACTTATTAGCACGAACTGTTCTGTACTTCCTCTAGATACAGATTTGGCACCGCAAATTCTCAACACACACTTTTCGGTACAACTTCTTGACCGACACTTCCATCGCAACTTCTCGACAACAGACTCTCTGATACAAGTTCTAGACACACACTTGTCACCTGAATTCTCAACACAGACTGATTTTCACTCAACCGCCAAAATTCACAGTTGGGTTTTGTACATGTCCAGTTTCTATTGGCTCACGTGGAGGAGGTGGTTGGTTGCGATGGAAAATCTTGGACGTTGGGAAAGGGGTTTCTGGGAGAGAAAGTGTAAATATATAGCCATCCCCTTTTGTGCTCTCGAAAAGGGGGCAAGGCAAATGACCTTTGCTTGGCTTCTTTGAAACTGGCGGGGAATTGGAGAGGTGCTGAATGTTTGATACGCGTACAATGATAATATAAATGTAGAAGGGCTGGAATTGTAAAGATGTATAGACGTTATTAATAATACATCTTCATAATGGAGTGCTTTTCGCTAGCTTGCTGGCTCTATTTTTTGTTCCTGAATTTGGGAAAAGTAGTACAGTGTCCCGGGTTCAAGGACAGAAAATGAGGCTCGGTGAGGCTCGCAGTGTTGCCAACCCCTTACTCGAAAAAATCACCAAGGTTTTTATCTCGGTCTAACCTAATTTAAAGCAAAAAGCTGGCAATACTGCGAATCTCACCGAGCCTCATTTTCTTGCAGTGTTGCCAGCTCGAGCGAGGCGTAGCCTTTTACGGTGTATGTTAACGGTTTGCTCTCGTAAGGCATGAGCCTTATTTTCTCGCAGTGTTGCCAGCTCACCCCAAGAATATTTCACCATGTGATATTTTACAGGCGAAGCTAACCTACAAATGGGAGTTGGCAACACTGGCAACATCAATTGCGGTTTAGTGTTGCCAACTTACCTCAAGAATATTTTACCATGTGATATTTTACAGGCGAAGCTAACCTACAGAGTAGTACAGTGTCCCGGGTTCTGCGCCCGAAAATGGCGCTCGGTGGCGCTCGCAGTGTTGCTAACCCCCTACTCGAAAAAATCACCAAGGTTTTTGTTTTTGGGTATAACCTAACCTCAAGCAAGGAGCTGGCAACGCTTGAGGCTTTCTCGCAGTGTTGCAAACTCACCCCAAGAATATTTCACCATGTGATATTTTACAAGCGAAGCTAACCTACAAATGGGAGTTGGCAACACTGATTAGTGGAGGTGCACGGGTTCTACAACATCAATTGGCGATCAGTGTTGCCAACTCACCTCAAGAATATTTCACCATGTGATATTTTACAGGCGAAGCTAACCTACGAATGGGAGTTGGCAATACTGGCAACATCAATTGGCGATCAGTGTTGCCAACTCACCTCAAGAATATTTCACCATGTGATATTTGACAGGCGAAGCTAACCTACAAATGGGAGTTGGCAACACTGACTAGTGGAGGTAGCCGGGTTCACCAGCATCAATTGCGGTTCAGTGTTGCCAACTCACCCCAAGAATATTCCACCATGTGATATTTTACAGACGAAGCTAACCTACAAATGGGAGTTGGCAACACTGACTAGTGTAATCAACCCGGTTCTGTGCCATCAATTGCGGTTCTGTGTTGCCAACTCACCCCAAGAATATTTTACCATGTGATATTTTATTTCCAAGTCCTGGGGACACCAATGTATATCGTGATTTTTGTAAACCTCTCTCGGGAACGATGTGCCACACACACGCGCGCGCGCCTATCGGCAGATTACGTTTCGCGTATTTATTCGTTGCGCTGACACAGCGTGATGAGTAAATAATGCATTTTCTCATTTTTGAAGTACGAATGCATTTTATCGTAATCTTCCAAGTCCCGGGGACACTAATGTTTGTATATCGTGACCTTTGTAAACCTCTCTCGGGAACGATGTGCCACACACACGCGCGCGCTGGCGCCTCTTATTATTTTTGTATTGTGACTCAAGCAAACAAACAAATAATTTTTTTTATTTTTTTAGGATTCCTAGCCTCTAACCTCGCCAGGGTGCGTGGTGCCCAACCCAAAAAGGTTCTAACGGCTGTGGTTATGGATAACCACACCTCTGTAGAGTTTTCATGTGTTTTTTTTTCTCTCAAACTTCCATGAAACTCTACAGAGGACCTCCGTAATGCATGCAACGTGTACTAACGACTCTAGTGTTATTTGATGTTGTAATATTTTTGGATATAGAATTTTGTGAGATATAGATAATAATAATTATGTTTATTATAATATTTTTTGATGAAGATGGAGAATGTATGTGTGTGTTACAAATAAAGTTGCATGCTTATTTTTTCTAGTGTGTGTATGTGTATGTGTTTTTGATGTTCGACAGCATCTAAAACAATAAAAAAAATTTATTGTTAATTTTCTCATGTAAAAACAACAACAACAAAATTTTTGTGCAAAAATTCTGATTGTCTTGTGCTATAGTGCAAAAACTGATGATATTGTAATTCATAACTGATGAAATTAATATTGTAACTGATTTTGAACTAGTGAAATTTTTGTATTGTGCTATTGAAACTGATTGTGCTAGTACAAAAATTTCTTATTGTGCAAGAAAAGAGGTTAAAAACTTGTTAAAACTGCTCTGTGACCCTCTCGTTCTTCACGTCGTGGACGAAGGACTTCTCGGCGACCAGGATCACACTGCATACGGTGTCCTCGGGCAACGGACTGTTGAACTCGCAGACGACCTTGATGTTGGTTCGATCGTTGACCACCACCTGCTTCCTCTTAGATGTGTTGATGACGAACATGGGTCTGCGGGTTTTGAATTCGCTGGGAGTGTAGTACATGTCCATGCTTCCCTCGGTCACGCGTTTGAAAGAGGTGTAAGCTTCGTAAAGTTTGAGGTAATCGTCTTTGGTCATGTCGAGGTTGTAATTCTCGCGCGGGAAAACTTCGTTGCGTCCATTTTTCAGATAAACATTCTTGATCTTGCAGTCGTCGAACTTGCTGGAATTTTTTTCCTGGTTGTTATCGCGCCCGGTCTGAAAGAGCACCACGACGAAATCTGGCATGTCGAACTGTATGTTGTTGAACTGTGTCGTCACGTCGAATTCCATGTGACTTCCCGACGCCATCTTCTGCACACACTGGTAACCGTGAAAGTGAATCGGTACCTGCGGACTCTTCAAGATCTCTGCTTTGTACTTGAGGGCGTAGTTTGTTTCGTATTCCACGATCGGCATTCTCAATTCCATGCTCCGGATGACGCACTTGGCTGCTTCGGGTAATGTGTTGGCTATCGGCGTGCCGTCGGCGTTCAAGTTGGTGTATCGCATCAGCGCGTCGTTGTCGTTGGCTGCTCTTCGAAAAGTGACGCGCAATCCCCCCTTCCACATGATCTCCTTGTAGTCCGAGAAGAATCCCGGCAGCAGACGCAAGGGAAAGAGAACCGTGTGACTTCTAGTCGATATTTTGGTCCCTGCTTCGAATCCTCCCACCTGGTAGTATGCTGCGTCCGTTTTGGATAATTTCAAAGTTCCCACTGCCGTCGACGTGATGCCTGGATAGTCTATTCTGTCTATGACGGTGTTGTGTTTCCTCACCTCCACCTGCGAGAACAGGTGAGGCACGAAGTTGTCTACGAGTATCAAATTTGCATTGGGCGGAAACGCTTCTCCGCTTTCTTTCTTCACCACGTCGAATTGAAGGTAGAGGTCTGCTCTGTGAGGATGAACAAACCCGTCGCCTACGTCCACGTCGTATTCGATCTCCCTGTTCGCTTCGTTGAGATTGGCGAACGTGCGACGGTTCGGAGGAAAAGATTGCAATTCGTAACTTTCGATTTGTTCCATTTTCACTATGTGTGTTATTTATTATACGTTGATCTCCACGATGGCAGTGGTTGTTGCACCTGCGAAATCCACCACCTCTCCTTTCTCGTTCGTCACCACCAACTCTATGTCGTCTATGCGGTTGCGACATACTGGAAAATAGATCGGCGAAGAGGGCGTGTAGATGATCGGTTCCATGAATTCGGAACTGGGTTTGAAAGTAGCTATGATTCCCGTCTGCTTGTGACTTCCTAACAATCCGTCCGAAGATTTCGTGATCATGCTTTCTGCTACGTTGCAGTGAACGTTTAGAGTTTCTATGGCTAGAAATTTAGGAATGTTGGTTGCCGTGTGTTTGATGCCGGCTTCGAGTTTGGTGTCGTTCTCGAAACCTAAAAGTTCTCCCATGGTGCCCAGGTCCACGGTCTCCGTCGCCGACACGATTTCCACTCTGTGCGTGACCGAATTTTGAGAAAGGTACGTGCCTTTGGGTAACTGAGCTTGCAAAGTGGAAAGATTGTATTGGCCTGGCGTGACGACGATGTGTTCGCTTCCGACCCCAAATTTTGTTGTTGTGCTGCGTGACGTTAGGTATGAGGTACATGCTGTAAAATGCACGCAGAGCTACGGATTTAGGATAGACGATGTCGTCGTGCAGCGTGAGTTTCAGGATCGAAGATTCGCTCGTGAGATGGAACACACCCATTGTGTTTCAGGTTCCACAATACTTTCTGAAAATATTCCACCGACGGGTTATTTATTTTAGACATGTATGCGAGAACGGAAAGGCATAGGTGGCCGCAGTTAACATCGGTGAAACCCTGGATGCGTTTGTCATTGTAGTAGAGGTTGGCAACACTGAGATACTTCACCAACCTGGCAGGTGGTGTGCCACCGAACGAATCGAAAACAAATGCATTGTTATCGTCAATTTTGAGGTAGCATATCCAATGTGTACCAGGATTTTTGTAACTGTCCAGGTTGACCACGCCATACTCTTTTTTCTTCACAGCAGAGGGTAGAGAATCGGACATGAAAACACCCCTGAAGTTCTTTATTCCCAACAGTTCGATCAGAGATTCAATATCGAAGTTGGACAGGGCTTCTTCTTTTTTTTATATTTCTTCAAAGCATCGAGGTTGCTTTTTTGTTTTTTGGTTATACCTTTCCCCTTCTTCTCCATAGCCAGGTTGTGACGTTTCTGTTCTTCCAATTCTGCCTTGTTCTTCTTCGAGTC
The DNA here is from genome assembly GCF_977018435.1 of Lepisma saccharinum. NCBI lineage: Eukaryota > Metazoa > Arthropoda > Insecta > Zygentoma > Lepismatidae > Lepisma > Lepisma saccharinum. Next base: position 41,213,781 of record NC_139247.1, on the reverse strand, counting down.
GATGACGGTTTTCGCGATGGCGGCGCTACCGCCGGCCAAACTTCCAACGGCCCCCAATGCTGCCAGGATGGCTGGGATGCTGAATATGAAACCTCCGATTTTTTGCTGTTTTCGCGAACGCTGCAAGCGTCTCAATTGAGGTGTGCTGAGAAGTAATTTCATTCCGTGTCCTTTCGTCAAGCAAGAACGTTTCTTCTCGCGTTGTTTCTTGGTGAGTAACCCATCGAGGGCACCTAGATTTTTCAGATTGGAGTATGGTATCTGGTACACGACACCTTTGGGCTTCATGATGATGCTCTATATGCAATTTTTACGGTATGTTATTTATATATATGTTCTGAGATTTTTTTGTTTTGTGTAATTTTTTTTCGGTATGTTATTTATATATAAATGTTCTGAAATTTTTTTTGTTCCGTGTAATTTTTTTCAAGGATATACTTCGCGCAGAGCCGTTACACAAATTCTATTACGTGCTTTGTTTTCTTACCAAGAAGTTCCTTTGTACCCTTGTACACGATTTGAGTTTTGTTCTCGATTAAAATAGCTAGCTTCTCGTCGGATAACATGTTAGCGTATCGATCTGGTAAAAATAGACTGTATTGTGCGTTGAGCAACAAACGCGCCTTGGGACCATACTGGGTAGAAACAATTGAACCGGACGTTATCGTGTAAGGTTTGTCCACTTCCAATTCCTGAATTTTTACATATTCGACTGATGAATTTAGTATTTGTTTTAATGCTTGGGCGTCTAGTGATTGTTTACTCATTTTTTATATGCCAAACACAACTGGAGTTTTTTTTTTCGTAGTGTTATTTATATACCGAAGAAATTTTTTTCACGGTTCGAGAAATTTTTTTATTTCTACACACCCCATCCAAATTTTTGTTTCGTGTTCATGGCGATGGTGGTGCCCAGTGCTGCAACTCTTTCTCCCAGCGAAGCGTCTCTGCTAACAAATCTTTCGAAAGCTGCGTGCTCTAACTTTCTGTCTGCTTCGTGACGTGCATCCAGATCGGTGCGAGTGGTGTTGTAGGCGATGTCGTGATCTTTGCATGCGGCGTCCAACGGATTCACACCCTTGTCTCCTCTCTTCAATCTTTTCTCGAGTTTGGTACCCGGTCCGCAGTACTGGTAGCCGGGTAAATGCATCTCGAAAGGTAACTTGTTGATGATGTCGTTCACGAGTCCTTTTCCTTCGGCCACGTTCCAGAATCTCGGAGGCAGCGTGTTGATAATTTTGATGAGGTAACCTATGCCCTTGTCGTTGTTTACGATGAAGTTGGAAAGTTTTGTGCTGATCATGTCCACGATGCCAACCTTTTCGTTGTAGAAATTATGATTGCCTGCATTCTCCTCTCCTGCAATAACCAACAATCGGTCTATGAGCTTGCGCACGTCGTCCACCCACACAAACTCTTTGGGTAGGGTGTTGTAGAGTTTGACGCCACTGCCTGTTTTCACCTGGTTCCATATCGGCTTGATGAGATTCCTGTACTTCTCGCCGCTGCTGGATTTGACCCTATTCTGCGTAGCGTCGTTGTTTTGGTATAAGGCATCCGTCATGATCAAAATTTCCTTGTAACTCTGGTAATCTTCGTCGGTGTAATCTTTCGGCCGCTTTTTGGCAACGAGTTCCCACAGTCCCACCGTACCCGGATACCTGTTCCAACTATCCTTCTCACCTAAATTAACTTTAATGTCGTTGCCTTCGAAGGTCACCTTCGATTTTCCAATCTTCCAAACCACACCACCGCCTTCGTTGCTCTCCATGCTCGGATACAATCCAAACACTTCATCCTTGTCGAATTTTCCCGTGCTCAGGTAGTCTCGTGCCAAAGGTCCCAACTCGATCTTATCCAAAGACGACGGCGTGCTACCTATGGCTCGACGTCGTGCCGGTACGTCTCTTAGTTCGAACGGCGTCGAAGGAATGCTCGAAATGGGCGTGGGTACGGTGTAACTTTTAGCTGCAAGTGGTACGAGTTCGTTGATCAAATTTTTATTTTGTTCCGTGACGCTTTTAATTTCTTTACCTAGATCACTGATGGCGTCGATCACAGGTTGATCTTGACGTTTCTTCTCTTCGTAGAATCCGCGATTCTCGGATTTCCAACCTTTGAAGCGTTTCGCGAGGTAATCGCGAAGCTTGAGATTTTCGTCTTCGATTTTTCGTTTCGTCATAGCGTTATTTATACACGTCGTTTCTCACAACGTTGCAACGTTTAGAAAGTCGTTGATTTTGTTTCTGTATTTTCCGTCGTTGGGTTTTCTTGTCATGTCGATCGTCGCAAATCCGAAATCGTCACTGTTCCAACAGTGGGAGCAGCAGCGTTCCGAAAATTGATTGTAGTTCATGTCTCCGCCTACGTAGTCATCGTACACGTGCTTGAGGTTGGTGTGATCTTGACGAAACAAACATATGAAATTAGCGTTGTCGCGTACTAACTGTTTTGGAATTTTGGAAAACGTTTGAGCTAGGAAAAAGCAATCTATTCCTTTGTGACGACCTTGCGTGAAAAAATTGCGAATTTCATTTTGATTTTCCAGGATGACATCGTCGAACACAACGACTGAATTTTCACGACAATCGTCGAGTGGCTTTATTTCCGAAGAGAACGTTGCAATGTCCAGACCATCGTACAGTTTCATCAGTTGCTGGTATTTGGATTGCTCCAAACTTTTCGAGAACACGTACAGGTGCCTGTTCTTCCAATCTAACCAATTCGGTGCGAGGAGAAAATTGTCCACGAGTAGTGTCGTTTTCCCACACCCTGAAGGACCTACGATCAGACAGCGGATGCTGTCGGGAAGCAACTCGCCGTTCCTTTTCTTCTTTCGATTTTCCGAATCAGGTAGACGTTTCACGACATTCCACGCACTCATAGAATCACTTCGTTTGAATCGATCCAACTCGTGTCCGGAAGTCCCAGCCATTTCACCAAAAGTTTGTCGCCTCTCTTACGCAAAACTTTTTCGATAAGGTACGTGTCGGGGTATTTAGTTTTAGAGAGTTCCTCCTCGTAGAAGCGCCCCAATAAAATTTCACCGCCACTGTCCTTTATTATATACGTGTGACGGTTTCCGGGTAGAACTCGAACCACGGTAAAAAGTTCCGTGCTCCAGTTTCGTGTGAAACCCCTGTCGAACGTTTGCTTCAATTTACTGACCCTCACCTCGTCTCCAATTTTGTATTTAGGTTTTTTTGTCGTGGGTGTGTACTTTGGACAGTAAACGCTGGAAATTAATCGCTGCTCGTCGGACTTGGTGACGTCAGCTGGCTTCATGCCTATCGTTCCGTGCACCGTATTATTATAGGTATCGACGAGTTCCGGCAGAATGTCGACCCATTTGTAATTTCCCCGAAGCGTGAATCGTTTCCACATGTGTGTTTTCAAAGTTCGATTAAATCTTTCCACGATGCTGGCTTTGATGTGACTGAAAGTCGAATAATGTCGAATGTCATGTTTTTGAATAAACTTTTGGAATACGGCATTGTAAAATTCTTTACCGTTGTCTGTTTGCAAAAACCGTGGTCGTCTGCCGCCGCTTTCGCGAAAAATTGTCTTGAATGCTTCCGTGACGCACGTCCCCGTTTTCGCCTTCAAAGGTAGAGCCCATGCGAATTTCGAAAATGTGTCTATGACTGCGAGGAGGTACTTGTTGCCCTTGTTCAATTTATGTACGTTTTTTAGATTGCCGCTGCTCATCTCCACGAGGTCACTTTGCCAGAGGTCATCGATGCCCTTGGTTACCACCGCCAAACGTTCGTAGTTGCGGCGTGCAGGTTTATGCAATTCTTGGACGATGGCTTGCCTAGACATTTTTTAGAGATTACGTTTGAAGAGAAGCACCAGTGTGATGGGATTCAAAGAGGGTGGCACTTCGCTCGTGTTTTGAATGATCAGCTTATCGCCGGCACTCACGTCAAAAACGGTGAGATCTTCGTCTTCGTGTATTTCATATATGTTGCGCGTTTCGTTCCAACGTGCCAGAGGAATGTTTCCTGCTTTCTGAACACCACGATTCGATATCAAGGTCATGGTGGGAACGCTAGCTTTTCTGCCGTGAGACCAGTACGAAAATTCGTTTATCTGAATTGTACCATCGAGGAGAAACTTGTAGTACGGATGATAAGGATGTAACATGTACAGTTTGTTACCTTCGACGAACGTGGAGATTCTCTGTTGATTAGGTACGCTGTTGATTTCGATGGCTTGCAGAGAATGCAGTTTAGCGAATTTAGTATCGACGCTAACGAGGTTGCTGTGAAGCTGTCCTAGTGTATTTTGTACGGGCAACAAATGTTCGACGATGGTATCCGTTACTGTAGAAAAAGACGGTTTGATTTTCACTTCCACGTTCAACTGCTTGTAGTTTTCGTTGAGTTCTTGTAACTTGGCACCGAAAGAGGCCAGCGTCGATTCCTGCGCGGATTCCAATACTCCAACTTGATCTCTGATGTTGACGACGATACTCTGAAGGTTCTCGACTTGATTCAATTTCGAACTTTTCTCGGTAAGATCGTTCACGATGCTTCGCATCTCGGTAAACTGCGTGTGAAGGTCGGCGACGCTCTGCGAAGTGGGCAGCGTCGACACCAGCGAAGCAAGTTCGTCTCGAATCTGTTCCACGTTCGCCGTTTCCGTTTCCAGTCGTTTCAGCATACGTGATATGCTTCTTTTCAAAGCGTGCAATTCTTTGGAGGTGGGGAGATTGGCAACCCTACTCTCGAGATCGCTCAACGAACTTTTGATGTCGCTCGAATCGGATAGTGCCGTCACCGCCGTTTTCAATTTTTCCAAATCTTCGCTCGAAGGTACGCTCGTCCGTAACGATTCCAAGTCACCCTGTATGTTGTCCAGTACGTGATGAAAATGAGCAAGGTTCGATTCGACGTTCAAATTTTCTAAATATTCGATCTTCTGCTGAACCGTGCTCAACGTGTCTTGTATGCTCGTCAACACACTGGCTTCAGCGTGAATATTTTTAATTTCTTCGTTGATCAACTCCAGAGACGCCTGAAGCGTAGCGATGGTGGTTTGAATGTGTTCGAAATCTTGATAAGCCTCCAATTGAATTTTTATGTTCGCAACACTTTTGCCGATGACCTGCAGTTCGTCTGACGATGGTAGGTTTGTCATGGTATCTTCCAAAGTCTGTAACTTGGATTTAATTTCTTCCAACGTGCCGGTGAATTCTTCTTGTAATTTGGAAACAACAACATGCAAGCGTTCTACATCAATATCCTTCACGACGGTTTGAAGTTCAGAGAAATTCTTTTCGATTGCCGAAGTTCGTTCTTCGATTTCGAGTTTCAATTTTTCCAAATCTTCATTTTTCGATTGAAATTGCTGTAATTTGGCCAAATCATTTTGAAGCTTATCCACGCTCAACTGTATATTTTGAACGTTGTCGTAAGAAGGTACGTCGACATAATTTTTTATGAGCGTTTTCAGTTCGGAATCGATTTTCAGAATGGGGTCGAGACATTGCGTTTGGAGCGTAGCGATCTCGGACTCTAAACTTTTGTTTAAGGTCTCCTGCAAAGCGATCAAATCGCTCCTCAACTTTTTAATTCGGACGTCCAACATGAGAATCTCTTCTGCGTGGTCTACACGTTTGGTGTTGCCGAAAATATCGTTAGGCATTTTGGTTAACGGTTATTTATAATAGGATAGACGATTCGTAATTCTACGAAGAGAGGAATGAGTTTGTCGTAATCTCCTAGGAGTTCCACGTATAAACAATCTCCTGCAGAAACATCGTACGTAATGTTAGAAAGCATCTTGTCGTGCTTGATTCGAAAAATGTTCTTGCCGGTAGATATTTTGATTTCGCCTACGTTTTCCGGATTCACGGCGATTTGAAGTTTTCCATCGATCGGAATTTCGTAGAAATGTAAATTGTTGTTGAAGACGTAAAACATCTTGCCCACATCGTCATCCAATTTCGTCCAAATGCTGTTAAGGTGAACAATCAGTAGACCGTTGAGTTTAGTTAACATGGAAGGTAGAAATTCATGATCTGCCGTCGCGCGATGTACAGTCTCCATGTTGGTTTGTTTTCGGAAACCAAAAAGATTCATAGGTATGCTGGTTATTTAAGAATACGGTCAAAGTTTTTTTTGTAATAACAGTCAGTGTTTTTTTTGTAATAACTAACAAAATGATTTTTTTTTGTTTTTTTTTTGTTTGTTTTTTTATGAATCTTCTGTTGAAGATGGGCATATGTTGCAGGTTTTGCTTTCTGCTAAACGATAGTGCCCCCACGGCAGTGTGTGGATTCCACATTGGAGAACGCACCTCTTGTCGTCGTTGGGATCCAGGGCAATCTTCCTCACCTTGTTGGTGGTCAACACATGGTCGATGCTCTGGATGCGCTGTTCTGCTCTTAGAATCGACGACCTGGTCTTGAGGCAATCCATGAAGTCCTCGAATGTGAGATGCTCCCGAACCACCTGTTTGCCGACACCCTTGGCCTTCTTGGTAACGCTACCCTCGGCTTTGATGGTATAGGCCTTGGCGCGAAGACCTACAAACTCAAGAATCACGTCTCCGTCCTTCTCGTCCTTGAGTTTACCGGGCACCTTCTTGTTTCGGGCCAGGATACCGTACTTGTTGTGCTGGGGATAGCCCGAGGTGTCGAAGAGGTTAACCAAAGATGGAACTCTGGCTATATCCCCGTATGCATCGGGTGAGCGGACGTGGTACACCAAGCTGTCCGTGTCCGTGTAGAGAAGCGAGATGTTGTGGTCGTAGTGTGGACGTAATATGTCGTAGTACGTCTCGAACATGTGGAGCTTGCTCAGATCCAGAACAGTGGCTCCGACGTAGATGGGCTTGGTGAGTTTCACCACACCTTGCCTCATGTGAATCAGAGCCAGCTGCTCGTTGTAGATTGTTCGAGACTTGAACAATGGACTCGCGACAAGCTGACGACATAGCTCTTTCCTCGTCACCAATTTTATGTCCACGCGATTCCGTACATTCTCCATGGTCTTGCCAAACACCGCATTATTCATGAGCTTGAAGAAATCCTTATCAAGCTCGGACTCGGCTTTTTTGCGGTGTTCAGTGTTGACATCAATATATGGACGCAACCACGGAGAATGCTCGAACTTGAGGATGCGATGAACTGCGTGGACCGTGACCCCTCGCTGCATCAACCACCGGAGATTCTGGTAGTGCAGAACGTAATTCTTCTTGGGTTCGAAATCCATGACGAGCTTCGTCTGGTTGGAATCGGGTGGACACTTGAACTCGGGTGCAGGGGGGAGATCGCAGAACAAATCCTGCAGCTTCTCGGAGAACTCAAGGTCCACCTCGGCGAAGAACCCATGTTCCGAATCATCGAAACCTTTAACGTCGAAGTTGGAAGGGTCAGCCCACTCGAACCCTCTAAAGGGGAGTGGCTGCATCATAGAGTGCCCGTACAAGTTATTCACGTCCGTGTGCATGATGTAGCTTGACGGTTGGGTGGAGTCGTAGCCAGTAGCCATGTGATGGTTGTTGGCGCGCGCGTGCCGTTGCGACACCTGGACCATGCCACCCCGCACGGCACGTTCCACAAACAGTACCATGTCCACGTCCGAAAGAAGCTCCAGCTCGATTTTCGTCACCAGAAACATGGCCGACCACGCCAGTCCGGGGAGACTATAGAAGTAGGCGGGATCCAGGTGGTAGATTTTCATTGCAGTCGCACGGAACGTCTGGAACACGTCGGCGAGGAGCGTCACATCAAGTTTGAGGTAGGCATTGTGGTAGTCCTCGAAAGTTCGACAACCCAGCTCGCACCACATGGACTGGGCGTGGTGATATTCTTCGTCGGTGATGTTTGAGCCTCGTAGCTGACTGTAGAACTTCGCCTGGGGAGGTAGCGACGTCTCCGCAAACTTGGTACGGTCTGTGATGTATTCGTAGGGGTAGACCCCCTTACGCGTGAAGAGACCGGGGTCCAAGTTTGGAAAATTCGCAGAGGTGATGCGCATTTGTTCGTTGCTCAGCTTTTTCGTCAGGGCATCGAGGCTGGCCGGGAGGAACCTCAGGGAGTCGAGGAAGCGAAGCTCGACGGTAGAGCCGGATTCTGGGATCGACACTCGCTTGCTCACACTGATGTAACGCTCCTCGTTCTGGGCCAGGACGTTAATTCGCATGTCGTTGTACCCAAGATGCTTGATCAGGTGGTGAAAGTCGTATCCCGAGCCATTGTGAAAAAACACAGGGATAAAGTACGGGTCCCGGGCCATGAGGTTGCATCCGTTGCACCAAGGACCTACGTACCTACCGTTAAAGTGATCGTGGTGATGGACTTTACGGTTGTTGGCGGTGTACTCCTTAACGCAGACAGGGCAAGCGATGGCCTCGTCGTGTCTACGTTGATCGTCGGGGGACAGTGGGAGCATAGACTTGGGGGCCAACAGTATCTTCCCTATCTCGATGGCCTCGACAACCATCCTCTCGAGGAAGTGTTTGGCTGCGTCGAGACCACTGTACACGTAGGGCTTAGGGGGGATGTGTTGGTCTCGTCGCACCACAACGTATGCGAAACTGGATGCCTCGTGAAGTTGGTAAGGGGTGGTGGAGGAAACTTCGGGGTCGGGATCGCAAGTAGACAGGGGTTTGAGAAAAGCCTCGAAATCCGCGATGATGATAGCGGGGTGCTTCACCATGGCACCGTGCATGCGGAAACGCTCCACGGTGCCAGGTTTGGGCAAAACTGCTACCCCAGGCTCGTTGGCATTGCAATAAAGTTTGTGGCGAGCGAGTTTCTCGGCAGCGATGTTGTGACCTCTGATGCGCTGGTAATCCTGCCGTTCTCGATTACGAAATATAGACAAGCACCTGGGACAAACTTCTATGTGGGTTTTGTCTTTGCTCAGCTGGCTCGAAACAAGTCTAGAGAGAGAACGGATGAGGGTGTAGTGATGGTGAGTTTCATTCTTGATGAGCAGAAGGTGAATTTCCTGCGCACCGTCGTCGTCTACGTCGCTCACCCGAATGGGGTACACCACATTTTCGTCGATGAGGCCATAAACGTTGATGGCCAACCGAGGGTTGTGTGTACGGGCCTCGAACTTGCGAATGTCCGAAAGCGCCACCGGATAGTCGATCCCAGCCATCGCATCTTCCAGCTCTGGCTCGTAGGGTAGGTAGTGGGTAACGCGTTTTGGTTGGTTTTTTGGCTCAACAGGGTGTAATGCTGCAAGCACCGACCAGAGAAAACACTTGGCGTCACTGTTCTGAATGTTCAGGACGGCCTTCTTTGTCGCAATGGCAGATGGTAAGCGGACGTAGCTGGAGGCGGAGAGAGGCACAAACTTGCAAAGTTTGACGCGCAGTTCGTGAGGCTCACCACACAGCGAACCCCCCGAGCCCTTGGCTTGATGTTCCTCCTGCTTTGTCACCAGCTCCTCGGCAAACTTGTTGTAAATAACCTCGAGGTTGTCGACATCCGCCAGATGCAGCGTCTTCGCCTTGGTGTTGTGGCAGAAGCTGTAAATTTCATCAGACGACTTCTTGTACTGGCAACGTAGCGATGCGTAGAATTTGATGGAGTGCGTTGCAAGCGCATCGCCGAGGATGGAAATAATTTGGGCTTGCACGTTCTCCAAAAAGCTACGCACATCGCATGAGTCCTCCGAAGTAAGGGGAAAGTCCTCTAACAAACGCTCGAAAGCAGACTGGCTCGCTTTTATCGCAGGCTTGACGCGTTTGGCGAGTGGTGCATTGATGGAGGCTGCTTCTGCCTTCCTCTTGGTGGAGGTCGAAGGCTGGGCCCCAGATGTATTTTTGCTTAGACAAGTAAGCTTATGCTTCTTGGCATACGCAATTGTAATATGTTTATTGCATCCGGAACACAGTTCGGTGGCAGCCAAATGCTTGCCTGGCACGCAGGTGCGACAATGTCTTGCAAAATTTTTGCTTGATATGGTTGTTTTGCACACAGGGCAACTTTTCATGGAGCGCATTTTTTTCGGGGTATGTTTATTTATATGTGATCTGTTGGTGGTAGAGTGTTGTCTTCCTCAAATATGTGTTTTAATCAACTCTATAAAAAAAAAATAAAAAAAAATATATAAGAAAAATATGATTGTAGATAGAAAAAGCACAATAAATATTGTATGCATGTGTAATTCTATTTAGCTTATTTTTGCTAGACACGAATCTTCTTCAGATTTTATTGCCCACTAATATATTTTTCTACCAATCTAATAGAGGTGTGAAACTATAAAAATGTTCTGAGACAATCTTCTCTAGAACATTCTCCCCCAAAGCTAATGTTAACAACCTGTTGTAACCTAAGCATCGTGTGTATTGCATCCGGCGAAGCCACGCTAACGCCCAAGCAGCTCGCTATTATGTACCTGCACGCTCCGGATGTGCTGACGATCTTCCATCCCAGCTCGCTGTTGTGTGCCTGCATGCTCCAGATATCTAATAATCTTCGGGCATCTCACCCGCTCTGAAACAAAATATAAACAAAACAAATTGTATACGCCCAAGCAGCCCGCTATTATGTACTTGCACACTCCGGATGTTGGGGGTAGGTGTACTGACGAGGCTTGCCGTTGTGTAACTTCCGTCGTCCCAAAGCCTACGTATTGTTGAATTTGCGTTATTGTGTCAACATTGATAGCACACGCAGAGAGGAAAGGGAACAAAATTGTAGTTTTTCTAGATGTGTTTGCGCCATAATACAAAAATAATAAGAGGCGCCAGCGCGCGCGTGTGTGTGGCACATCGTTCCCGAGAGAGGTTTACAAAGGTCACGATATACAAACATTAGTGTCCCCGGGACTTGGAAGATTACGATAAAATGCATTCGTACTTCAAAAATGAGAAAATGCATTATTTACTCATCACGCTGTGTCAGCGCAACGAATAAATACGCGAAACGTAATCTGCCGATAGGCGCGCGCGCGTGTGTGTGGCACATCGTTCCCGAGAGAGGTTTACAAAAATCACGATATACATTGGTGTCCCCAGGACTTGGAAATAAAATATCACATGGTAAAATATTCTTGGGGTGAGTTGGCAACACAGAACCGCAATTGATGGCACAGAACCGGGTTGATTACACTAGTCAGTGTTGCCAACTCCCATTTGTAGGTTAGCTTCGTCTGTAAAATATCACATGGTGGAATATTCTTGGGGTGAGTTGGCAACACTGAACCGCAATTGATGCTGGTGAACCCGGCTACCTCCACTAGTCAGTGTTGCCAACTCCCATTTGTAGGTTAGCTTCGCCTGTCAAATATCACATGGTGAAATATTCTTGAGGTGAGTTGGCAACACTGATCGCCAATTGATGTTGCCAGTATTGCCAACTCCCATTCGTAGGTTAGCTTCGCCTGTAAAATATCACATGGTGAAATATTCTTGAGGTGAGTTGGCAACACTGATCGCCAATTGATGTTGTAGAACCCGTGCACCTCCACTAATCAGTGTTGCCAACTCCCATTTGTAGGTTAGCTTCGCTTGTAAAATATCACATGGTGAAATATTCTTGGGGTGAGTTTGCAACACTGCGAGAAAGCCTCAAGCGTTGCCAGCTCCTTGCTTGAGGTTAGGTTATACCCAAAAACAAAAACCTTGGTGATTTTTTCGAGTAGGGGGTTAGCAACACTGCGAGCGCCACCGAGCGCCATTTTCGGGCGCAGAACCCGGGACACTGTACTACTCTGTAGGTTAGCTTCGCCTGTAAAATATCACATGGTAAAATATTCTTGAGGTAAGTTGGCAACACTAAACCGCAATTGATGTTGCCAGTGTTGCCAACTCCCATTTGTAGGTTAGCTTCGCCTGTAAAATATCACATGGTGAAATATTCTTGGGGTGAGCTGGCAACACTGCGAGAAAATAAGGCTCATGCCTTACGAGAGCAAACCGTTAACATACACCGTAAAAGGCTACGCCTCGCTCGAGCTGGCAACACTGCAAGAAAATGAGGCTCGGTGAGATTCGCAGTATTGCCAGCTTTTTGCTTTAAATTAGGTTAGACCGAGATAAAAACCTTGGTGATTTTTTCGAGTAAGGGGTTGGCAACACTGCGAGCCTCACCGAGCCTCATTTTCTGTCCTTGAACCCGGGACACTGTACTACTCTGTAGGTTAGCTTCGCCTGTAAAATATCACATGGTAAAATATTCTTGAGGTAAGTTGGCAACACTAAACCGCAATTGATGTTGCCAGTGTTGCCAACTCCCATTTGTAGGTTAGCTTCGCCTGTAAAATATCACATGGTGAAATATTCTTGGGGTGAGCTGGCAACACTGCGAGAAAATAAGGCTCATGCCTTACGAGAGCAAACCGTTAACATACACCGTAAAAGGCTACGCCTCGCTCGAGCTGGCAACACTGCAAGAAAATGAGGCTCGGTGAGATTCGCAGTATTGCCAGCTTTTTGCTTTAAATTAGGTTAGACCGAGATAAAAACCTTGGTGATTTTTTCGAGTAAGGGGTTGGCAACACTGCGAGCCTCACCGAGCCTCATTTTCTGTCCTTGAACCCGGGACACTGTACTACTGGGAAAGCAATTTTTTTCGCTGCATTTTGTGTCAACATCTTTGTACAATGATCAGAGACAGAAAATGCCTTAATAAAGCAATGCTCCTTTGTAACTGAACGGCTGGTTATTTTCAATGCACTCTTTCTACGTTACTGGGTGAAAAGGGATTTTATTTTTTTCATTATTGATTTGACCTGAAGAGAACTGAGCTGTTCTCCATGACGGAGTGATTAGAATAGCGCGCAAAGGACCACAGGATTTCCGGGTTCGAATCACAGCCTGGGTATGGGTGTTGCTTGCGAATGTCCCTTCATCATTGTCTTGATATAACCACTCATCCTCAACTTCGCGATTAGCCAAGAGTGGCAGAAGAAAAGTGAAGTAAGAAAAACAAATCAATATAAAACCATCTTTATTTCTAGTTTGACGATTTAGTTAAAATGTCTGTTTTCCAAGAACTATAGGCCGACACAGGTGACTTCGACCGCACCGAATGACCTTGACACATCTATTGTTTCAGTCGCAGATGCTCAGTCACAATATCCGTTGCGTTCGAAGGAAAATCCGCAGCTAGGAAATCACATGCGACTGAAACAATAGTTGTGTCAAGGTCATTCGGCACGGGTCGCAGTCACAGTCACCTGCGTCGGCCAACAGTTCTAGAAAAACGTATCGTAAGGCCAGACGCACACCGATCCGACACTACGCGACGCGACGAGTCATTTTTGTTGCAAACCGACTTGGGTAAAATTTAACGACCGCCGCACACCGGTCATTCATGACTTCTATTCATCAATAATATTAGGAACATTAAATTATGGAGTAGAACTGTGGGGTTTAAAGGGGGACAACACAATAACTGGCACACAAACAGAATTCTATAAGAGGGTAATGGGTGTACGCAGAGGTACGGCCAACTGTGGGATCATCAAGGAATTGGGCTTGAACAGGGACACGGTACAAGCACGGATTAGGGTTGTTAAATATTGGATGCGATTATCACAAGAGGGCCAAACTACGCTGAGCGGACAATGCTTAGATATACAGACAAGGGAGGAAAACGTTCACAACTGGGGTTGGGAAGTGAAGAATCTCTTATACAATAATGGAATGGGTTGGGTATGGGAAGAGAGAGGAAGGTGGGCATTTCAACAGAAAAAAAATCAAAGACAGATTACTGGACAGCAGACTGCCAAACGAAGTCCTCAATCAGGGAACAGTTAAGAGTAAGAGAATGGGGAAAGCGAAATATGTTAATGTTGTTTGAAAAAAGAAAAGAGGCGCGCTGGCATGGTTCAGACTAGGGGGATGGAAACAATTAAGGAAGAGAAACGAAGAAGGGAAAACGATATGTTCTATGTGCGATGGGGAGGAGACGGACGAGCATATCCTCCTGAACTGCCCTTCTACACGTGACCTAAGGGACAAGTTTCTGAAAAACTTAACAGCGAGGGAGGTGATAGAAGTGGTAGACGATAGAATAAGACAAAAGACAAGTGGGGAAATACCTGTGGGAAGTAGGTAAGATAACGGCGGGGGAAAGCTATTGGAGAAGACAGCGAAATTAATGATCATTCTCAAACCGAGCCATCTTTATAGTGTAACGTAAAGTGTAAACACCCCTTATCACATAAAGAAGGGGGGATAATGGGAGTGTGAAAGGCAGCCCGAGAAATAGTGCAAAGGGGGGGGGGAGTTTGTGTGGGAAGCGAAATATTGGAATGGAGGTATATAGAGACTGGACACCAAAGAAACCAGACACATAACTTTATTTGATTGCTAAACTATACTTATTGTGTCTAATTTTCTTATATCTAATTTTCTTATTTTCCTATACCTGATCAACTACTAAGAGTATCTGTATATTGACGTAAAGAGGTTGCAATATTATTACATGACTGTAAGGAAAGAGAAAGTGTGTGTAAAGTAAAATTTATGTAGTGCGTACAGCGTGCAGCACGCACAAGGAAAATACAAATAAACAAACAAACTACTGAAAACAGACGGTAGGAGTGCATACCAGCGTTCACAAACGGGCAGAAAAATTTAGACTTAATTGAACACATTATGTCTCTTGGAGCTAAAGTTGGAGTTTACTTGTCTTAAATCTAGTTTGTGCACAGATTGACTAATCGGAACTGTACCTACCGTTTGTGTGGAATCTCAGAACCACTGCTGAGTGCGTCTCCAACAAAGGTGACTTTGTTGTCCCATTCAAAGTAAGAAATCTTATCACCTAACTCGGCTTCGAATTGGACACAGCCGTATCACGCATGGCAATTTTTTGCAAGAGCTGGACACTCCAATGCCTGCAATGCCATTTTACGTCTTCGGTATTTACTTCCTGAATGTGCAGATTTTGTTCTCCTCAGGAAAACTTTTTATCTTCTCTGCTGTTTATCATCACCGTTGGTAGATGGCGACAGTGTTTTAACAAATCTTTCTAGCTTTTTGAGAAGAGCTGCTCTCTTCCACTTCTGTGAGGAAGTCTTTAGTTTATTCCTACCTTTTTAGTTCGTTGTTTTTGTCCTGAGTAGGCCCCTTAAGAACTTCGCACTTTTAATTTTCCCAAGAGGCTTTTTATACCCCTTTGATAACACTTAGGTAAGAATTGTAGATAAGTTATTTCTCAACATACAGTGAAGGGTGCAAAATGGCCATGCACACACAAAGTCTTAAGTCATTCAATCATTTCAATAACAAAAGACAAGATAGGCTACCACTATATTCCCTAGAAGTACATGAGGTACTACTTTACTATACCTGAGACACCTCGGAATGATTTCTTTCGCACTTTTTTACATTGCTAACGTACTATTCTGCATTGCGGAACATTTCTTTAGGTGAAATAATGAATTTATAACGAAAATAATGTCTATTTCTTACATTAACGAGTACTTACTGTTGTTCCTTATTTCCCACAAACCATCCACGGGTAGCCCCAAAAACCATTGACGTTACCCCAAAAATTCACGATAGCCCCACAAACCATCACGGGGACGAGGTATGCCTACTAGGTTAGGTTAGGCCTGTTAGGTTAGGTTCCATTAACACTCCTTTCGTTCAATTTAGCATATATGGACAAGATCGTGGCGGCAGCAGCAATAGCGCATCAGACATAGATTTTCGTATAAAACCTCATGGATTCGCATTAAAATGGACCAAAACTACATTCCGGAACATCAACAACACTCCAGAAAATGAATTCCGTAAGTACTTTCTCCTGTAAATTTGAAGGAATCCGTCTCAGGTATAGTAAAGTGTTACCGTACATTAAATCATGCGCTATGCTACCCCCACACGCTGCAAATAAATAATTGAGAATTAGATAAGTCTTATCTGATTAAACTAAATTTTAATACATATTCTTAGAAGTGGGTTAGCAACAAACAATAATTTCCAATTCTGGGAAGCGCAGATTTCCACTGAAGATTCGGAAAAGTCTGTTTCGCGTGGAGGATGTCCTTGGGTCCATCTTCCTCTTCCCAGTTCCTGATCTTGCACTCCCGATGGTGAATGTTGCCCTCTGCTTGTCGGACATCTTGCAGTTGGCACCACTGTTCGTTTCTGAATCCTGAAGACCATTCACCAATCATCGCTTGCAACTCCTTCTGGTTATTCCCAGATGCGTCGAAGAACAACTCAGCCGATCGGAAAACAAGAACGAAACATAAAACATACTTAGTATTGTTCTTTTATAACCAGCACCGTACACCGTGTGTACACATACGTTCATATATATACATATAATGTATGTGTGTGCAATTTTTCCACTCCTGCAACTTTTTAAACGCATTTCCCTTCCCTGGTATATTCTCTGCCATTGGGAGGTGTGCAATTCATTCAACCACACATGATCTTGTTTCACATTGCTTCTCTCCCCCAACTAAAATACGCGCAGAATTGTGGGAAATGAAGAAATTGATGGACCAAATGCAAAATTATGGAGCATTATTTGTTTCTGCGAGTATTCAATCCATGGAAGTGTGGCCCCACTCATGAGCGAGCAAGGAATATACACAAACATTAGCAACAGAGGCTGAAGTGAAAATGAAACAAAGTTAATAAACTTTCTCAGGCTCGTTGGTCAAGACCTCGCTACGCGAGTCGGCGCAGATTCCTTTGAAGTGGACCGCTACTATAAGCTATCGCCACCGAAGTTCACGGGTTCAAATCCCGGCGTTGGAATGGGTGTTCTTTCTTAGTCTTTCTTCATCAATGTCATCATATCAACACTCATGTGCATCGTCGCGATTAGCCAAAAGTTGTACAAAAACGACGCTAAATAACAGAAATACAAATACGATTGAAGATACACTTTTTATGAAAGAATAGGAGAAATTAGACCGTAGATAAGGTCTAGAAAATATTGACCTCTAGAAAGATCAGTTACTAAGTATGGGGAAAATTACAGAATTAGAGAAAACCCACAAAAAAGCAATAAATTAATTTTCACTGCTAATCAGTAACATTTAATATGTGTCCTTTTGTATCAACAACACATAAGAAACGAGTCATTAGTATATGCATAGTTTTTCGTCAGAATATGCACATACAGTAACAGGCTTGTTCTTTTTCAGGTCATCATCCCCAATATTCAAATGATGCACGCGTTTAAACAGAAATTTAACTTTTCCACAACAGATGGCACTTTGCTCGCAATTCGTGAAATACTAATTGTGTTGAAATGATTGAGAATCGCTTAGATATTATATTTCCAAAAATATGTTGTATTAAATATTATACCTGATGTGGCACAAGAATTTTACAATTATTGAAACTTTACCTTAAGTGTATTTATTACTGGAAGATGGCATGTTTATTGAAATGTGGCTTTATTCAAGTTAACTATAGGATGATATATACATTGCAATGATATTTTCTTTTGTTGTTTCTTTCATATTTTTGTAGAGAGCGCTTTACGACCGCCAGGTTGGTTGCATTGCGCTTTTAATTATTGTGAATGGAAAATTCCTCTCCGGAGTATTTTCTGCATCTTCTTCACTCGGTGTCCAATGTGGTGTTCTCCAGATTTTATCAAAAACATCTTAATATTTGATTTTTTGATTTGGTGTTTTTAGTCCACTTTATGCACAGATAGGCTAATCGGGACTGGACCTACAGATTAAAGTGATATCCGAACCACTATGTGCCTCCAATGGGTATCGAACCCGGGACCCCTTGATTACAAGGCGACGACGCAACCACTGCATCATCGGAGAGGCATTATTAACCTCTTAATAGATAACTGTGCTAATAGCATTTGCCAGGCTGATTAGCACGGTTATCTCTGGCGTCAGGGCTCTCAACCGAAGATATCTTCGCATCCTCAGACTATTCCTCGCTTCTTCATTTCTTATTCTTTCGCAGGTATTCCAGAATCATTGTACGGATCTTCTTGGAAGTTTCCACTCGTCGTCTTTTGAAGAAAGTTAAGTTTGCGCTCTCTACTGCCCCAAGGTTTCCATCCCTTCAGTCGGAGATATGGCAACACTGCACGAGACACTATTATATCTCGCAGCGAATCTCCCATATCTCCAACGGGAGAGACGTGAACCTGTGGCCAAACCCAAGAGGTATGAAGGCGGGATTCGAACCCAAGGCATATCAGAACTTGTAACGTAACATTAACCACCTTGCCATTCCACCATAACATCATATCATAATCCATAGAGCCTCTCACCTGATCTGGGTTTTATCTCTTTGCATTCTTAATGCAAAAACATCCTATGGTTAACTTGACTAAAATAAGAATTCAATGACATCGCCATTTCCATTTGTTTTATAATTACAAGGAAATTCCCTGTTCTTAACTGCACGATGCCATGAAGGCTGATAGAGTGATGTGGAGGTAGGGCTCCACACATTCACGATTTCCGCCTTACAGTCATGCGAATGCCATCTTCCTCAGTAATAACGCTAAAAAAGAGCTACAAGAACACTTAGCACTATAGTCGTAACTCGCCATGCACGCAATAAAATAAATAAATAAATAAATTTTGTTCCTTTCTAAGAAATGGAACAATTTCGAAATGCGAGCGTATCCTTTGATTTTACTGGTATTTTTAATGTATAACATTTTTTACTAAAGGCTAATAAGAAAAACAATGGAGCGCTACTTTCTTGCGGGAGCAGGAGGGGGATTATGAGAGAGGGGCAGAGACCAGCTATGGAATTTACTGAAGCAAAGATTCAATGTAATTAATTGTAGCTCCATTTAGAGCCGATCCCCGCCCCATCATAACACTGCATCTGTTCCTTTCAATCATACAACCGACTTATATTTAAATGACCTTTGAACATTTTTGATCCCTTATTGAGTTCTGTGTAAATTGTTATAACACTGTCATATTCATTTGCATCAATGCAATTTCTTCAATTAGTGGACTGTGTATTGCTTCCATGTTGGTCCACTGTTTCGTTACGGATTTGTAAACACTGAAACGAAAATAGATAGCCAAATAGGCACTTAAAGGGGAAATATGAAATAAAAAAGGCACCAATGTAGGCAGTGAACACGAGCTTAATTTGTCTTGGTCATTGCAGTCTTATTGGCTTCAATCCTTGTAATATTGTACTTTTTGTTACTTTTCGTCGCTTCTCTATTACTTTTGACTAATCGCGACGATGATGACATGGGTGATTAGGTAACACTGACGAAGTGACACACACAGAACGAGAAATTACCTTCTACAGTATACAAAGAAAGCAGGGGAAATACCAAATACGAAATTTTAAATAAGGTTATGCTGAATAGGCACTTACAGGCACTACAAAATCCGTTATGAGGCTCGAGACAACATGAAACTAATTTATAAAATTAACGCCTACCGTTTAATGAAAAGCAAGTAAGGGCAAAAAAGAACCTAGTCATTAACTTAAGCACGAGAACGACGGGAGAGGAACAAGAAAGGTACCATCCAGACATTCACCTGGTGTGACTGAAAAAAGCACTGAAAAACTGCTTATGTGCTAACAACAATGAAACAATTGACATACAGCGACATTATCTAACCTATTTTGCCACAATAACAGACGTACACATAAATTAACACTCAAAAAGAAATATTTAAATTTTCTAAACTCACGCCGTAAAGTTAACAATCCACAATCCTAGAACATTAAAAACTGAGGAAATTTTAATTTGCTTGACCAACAGATGTACTTGAGGTTGCTTGCATTGCTTCACGGAAAAACATAGCAACCGAAATGTGTTAACAATTGGTTACGTTATTATGTACACATTGTTAAAGCTAAAGTAATAGCAATCCCAAATCATTGTCGACACTTACTGCATGCATTGTTGAGAATAGTAGATCGTTCTCCGTAATGGCGAACTAAGAATTTGTTTACAGGAGAAGCTGGGATTGTAAAGTTGTACAGGCATAGCTGCTTTCTAGGGGTGCGGCATACTCAATAAAATATTTCGTATATTATAAACTTTCCACACCCAAAAACGGTAAGCGGGGGCCATATTAAGGCGGATTTCCATTTACCACTGATTTTTCCTGAGTCCTTCACTAACTTGTATTTGAAAATATTGATTTTTCTCAAAAGGGCTGTAGCCCCTTCAACCCCCCCCTCTGTGACGCTGTAACGGAGAACTCGCGTCAAGCGTTGTGAAGCAAAAGATGCTATGTTCGAATTCTAGCAGGTTGTCGCATCATGAAATAGGTCCATCCCCACAAAAGTGCAAAATAGTGCGAATGTGCCCATTAAGAGCTTGTAGAACAAAATCATGTCTGTTTGCACATGAGACTTGATGGATTTTTAGATATAATCTTGTACTTGAATGAGTTTAAATTTTAAGAAAGTTGCTTAAGTGGTTGATTGTTCTAATAACACTTCAATTCCATTTGTATGAAAGAACTAAAGATATTTGAGATTTTAATTTTTCAGTGTAAAAGGTAATGCGTCTGGCTACCATGCTAAAGGTCCCGGGTTCGATACCCGGCCGGTTCAAATTCGAGAACGTTTCTAACGTTGTAAGGGGCCCCGCCGTCCACCCAGCGTTGAATGGCATGGGTACCTGGGGGAAACCCTGGGGGGTAAAGGCGGTCAGGGGCGTGATGCTGATCACATCACTCCCACTCACGACCGGATCAAGAAAGTGTGGGGTGTTACTCCCACACCCCCTATACGCCTTCATGGCGTGGTGCTTAGCACAGGGGAGCACTTTACTTTTTTCACATGCCTTCATAGTAGTACTACTATTTAAAATATGTTTCGGGGGGTTAAACCCCTTCCCCTAAGCCACCTTTCGGCACATCCTTGACCGATACTGCAAACCCCAGCCTTGCCACTACACTACTGACACGTACTGTTCCTGTATTCCGCAGAGCTATGCTGCACCCAAATTTTTCCGTTCTGAGACTATTCAATAGAAATTTGTCACCTTTTCGTCCTAACACGCAAGAAGACATTCTAAGCCAACTCCATTCCAAGTTTCATCCATCATACCTGCAAATTTCCGGACACTTTTTCCTCAAAACTCGCGAACCTGACTAATTTAGCTAGACAGCCAGGTTTCTCCAACCCCTCTAAAGTAGACAGGTGGGAATGCTTTCTTTCTTCCGTTTTCTGCCAAAGTTCCCGTCAGATGGAGCTGAAGGGGACTTCAGATCAGAAGCTTTGTGAGATGGCGCTAAATCTCTTCTGATTGATCGAACCGTCTTCAGGATATTGGTAACTTTTAAGCGTTTTTACTGCGGCATGGACTAGCAGACGAATGGTTTAGGTAGAGTCCATAGCGTGACTGGTTTCATTGGGCCTCATGGCATTGCTACTGCACACGATATACGAGGTGAATAAGCAAGTTTGGATCAGTGGGTTGTTCATAATTTCAGCTGTTGTCGCCTAAAGAGCAGCGTCCGAATCTGTTCTATGTGTGGATTTGGAGGAAAGAGGTGGAAGGAACGACAAGTGCACACTTCAACTCACTGTAGCCCTACGCTTAGCAGCCATATTACAACTTTCACTTTGTACCGGCAATATTTACTGAATAAACAGTCTAAAACTCAGTGCTACTTGGACATTTTATAGATAACACTATGTAGATAAACTGTAAAAGCACATGCCGCATTCTAAATTTTAGTAGTAAATATGTGGAAAGTATTGTTATATTTGGTTATTCTCTACCTTCTGCTTCCGTACTATGTGACTGCACCCCACAGTGACGTTCGAACTGACATCTGGCGGGAACTGTGGCAATTTCACATCGACTCAAATGCGCATGCGTGGACTGGACGAGTCTAGTGGCAAAATAGGGGTGGAAGGGAAACAGGTTCCGTGAAAGCCTTCAGCTGTAACAACAGAAGTTTCACACATACTGTGTAGTAACTTCACCGGTACAAAATGTTAAGGGGAGTTATGAGTTAATTGCAAAATCCGTCAAAACCGCAACGAAGCAAGCGACAGTAAACAAAAACAATCGAACGCGTACAAACAACAAACTGATCTGAGACCTACAGCGTTCTTTTGTCTGTTTCGGGAATCTCTGGAGCAAGGCCGCGCATAACGGTAGAACAACGAGAAAGCGAGTGGATGGAGCAAAGTAGTACGAGTTGCTGAACGACTGGTAGCTGTTACCGTATTTTCCCCTCCATGAATTCATTTTACTTCACGCGTTAATTAATCGAGCTCTCTAGAGTCTTTGTTTGCGCAGAATCTTGTTTTCATTCGCTTGCTCCATATATCCCCGGGTCAGAGAGCACCTCCCATATCACGTGTAGACTTGCCTGTTCACCTAGTCTCGTCTACCGTGGTCGAACAATATCGTCATGGGCACTAATGCAAGAATTGATCTTTCATTTGTTGTAAATCCTTATGATTGCAATAAATTAACATATCTTAGATCTGTCGGTCTACCAAATTTTGTCTAATCGTCACATATCGATTCGAACGCACACAAATAATTTGACGCACGAATTTC
The DNA here is from genome assembly GCF_977018435.1 of Lepisma saccharinum. Classification (NCBI taxonomy): domain Eukaryota; kingdom Metazoa; phylum Arthropoda; class Insecta; order Zygentoma; family Lepismatidae; genus Lepisma; species Lepisma saccharinum. The sequence continues at coordinate 41,191,343 of NC_139247.1, read as the reverse complement.
ATAATTCTTCCGGTCAATTTGTATATTTTTTTTTAGCATGGAGGCACATAATAGCTTAATAATGGTCCAACTTTAAACTGTAGCCTATTTGCATATAAAGTGTACTTAAAACGAAATTTAAAGGTTTTCATTCTCATAGTCGCGATTAAACATATGCACTCTGGACAAGGCCGCTACAGGCATTTAAATCTTTCGAAGCGATTGAAACTCTTCGTACTCTCGTGTAGATACATACCATCCTTACTCTTCATTAATTTCATTTAACCATTCTTCATCTTGTCGATTAACCTATTGATCAGAGACGCAACGACGAATATTTGTCTCGGGGGAGGGGAAGCAAGGACCAGGATAAACGTACTCTCGTAATAATAATAGTAGTAGTAGTAGTAGTATCAAAGACGTTATTATCCTCGTAAACTCGTAAATTACGCAAAAAATAGGGTAGAAGCCGGCGCTAAAGTATTTGTGTTGAAAGAAAACTATTTGAAATATTGTTTTCAAAACGGTCAATTTCACATTTACATGCATGACAAATGCATTCCGAATATAATTATTTTTTACATATAACATATTTGGCTTTCAAGTACAGTCATGGAAAAAAGTTCTTCCCCATAAGGCTTTAATAGTAGCAAGTAATGCAGGAGGGTAGGCAACACATATTGCACCCTTCGATGATCGGGTGATTTTGCCTGTCTTAACACCGAGAAATGTGTTCCAATCGAAGGTCAACATGACAGGAAAGCAAAGAGGGTCACGTGACTATTGGTTCCGTGGAGTGTTGTGCTTCTCCACGTCCCCAGTTCTTGATCCACATTGCAGAAAAAGTAGAGCTGCATGCAATATATGAAAATAGGTTGTTTTCAACTACACGCTTAATTATGATTTTCCCAATTGTAAATCTATCAGACGTGTCTCCCGATTTAGTCGGGACAGTCTTTTACTTTGAATTCCTGTTTGTCATAGGCGTAACTTGACGGGAGCAGAAAGGGCATTTGTAACCCCCCCCCCCAAAAAAAAATCAGGTTTCTTAAAGCTGCTAAAACAGGAATTAAATACTATGATTTGACGCGTCCAAAAAAAGTATTATATTGAAAGATTGTTCCCAAATACGTAGATAGCAATTTAATAATTTGAAAGTGTCTCAGATTTGTTTATTATGTCACATCTTAGTGTGGCACAGGTCTACTACAAAAGTGGAATTTCGTAACAGAAATATGAACCCACTCCTTTTATTTCGTAGCCGATTTCATCTTGAAACTGAAATTAAGAATATTAGTTAACAATGTCATTGGTAAACAATAAAAAAATGTGTTAGACCCAATTATTTAATACCTTATCATAATCTTTATCGCAAGTTTAAATTTTGTTGTAAGTCCACTTTATGCAAAAAAAAAAAAGGTAAAGTTCTCACCTGTGCTTAGCGCTACGCCATGAAGTCGTATAGGGGGTGTGGGGGTAACGCCCCACACTTTCTTGATTCGTTCGTGAGTGTGGGTGATGTGATCAGCATCACGCCCCTGACCTCCTTTACCCCCAGGGTTTCCCCCAGGTACCCATGTCATTCGACGCTGGGTGGGCGCCGGGGTCGCTTCCAACGTTAGAAAAGTTCCCGGGCTTGAACCGGCCGGGGATCGAACCCGGGGCCTATAGCATGGTAGTCAGACGCGTTACCGACTGAGTCACCGGCACAGATAGACTAATCTGAAATGCATACAGTTTAAAGTGGGATCCGAACCACTATGTGCGATCACCTGGTATCGTACTCGAGACCCCTTGATTACAAGGCCTTACCACTACGCCATCAGTGAGGCGCACACAATCTTTGTATTTCGACCTTTTTAAACCTATATGTATCATATAAGAGGTTGTTTAACGTTGCTATGCCTCTATGGATTATATTTAGCCAGTATTTGAGCACATAGCTTCAGATTTCATAGAATATAAGCTTCTCTTCCGTGTTTATGGTTTCCTGTCTGCAGTAGAAAAACTGGCAGGTTCCCATTGCTTTTCATTCAATAGTCTTCCAATGGTTGCATATCATATCACTCAAATTTGATTCATTCGTTGCGAACACAATCCCCGATGGCGGAGTGGGATCGTGGGCGCCTTGTAATTAAGGGATCCCGGGTTCGATACTCGGTGGAGGAACATAGTGGTTCGGATCCCCCTTTAAACTGTAGGTCCATTCACGATTAGCCTAACAGGACATAAAGTGGACTTAAGACACCAAATCAAGCAACCAACACAATCCCGTTATTGTCCAGATTATCGAATCCAGAACCTTCGTCGCGAATAACATAAGCAGGAAGACAACGTGAAATAACCGAACAGAAACAGAACCTAAAACCTACATCGGATAGATTGGATTAAGTCGACGATACAGCACGGGTTCTGAAATGAAAAAGAATACGAAAGTTGAAGGACCTCTATACGCACCCACTTTTCCTCCACTCAATGGGGAAGATATCCTTCTAGCTGAGAAGCCTTTACGTAGGAGTGCCCTGAGGGAACTTCAAGGCCACGACGATAAAGTGTTCTACGTGCAATGACGGGACCAAAGCATACGTCAGATAGCTGTGTTCCTCCTTATTTCGTACGCCATTGATAACTGGAACACTTGACCTCGTCTTTGGTAGAGCAGAAGCCTGCTTGCTTGCCACCACCCTTTAGTTCAGTGACCTTCGCCCGTAGTCAGAAAGAGTGAATGACTCACCAGATAATTGTTGTCTGTGAGGCTACACAAGAATAGATATTTCGTTAGTGGCTGTAAGTATTGTTTCATCTGCAGTTATATCAGTTAACATTTCAATAGTTTCCTAATGGTTACGTTAGTGATAAACATGTAAATTAGTTCTCGAGAGTGAACGTTTTATCTATTTGAACGGGGAATTTTTATACAGCCTGCATGTATTATTTTTTCCTGAAACAAGAAGAAATTCGAAGACGCAAAAAGAGTTGTATAAGAGTAGTTAACAAAAGGAAAAAAGAAGAAGAAAACGAAAATGTAAATGCTGAAATAAATTATGGTAGAGATCGAGTGAATAACATTTTGTCATGGGGCCTCCTCGATGGCGTAGTGATAACGTCGTCGCCTTGTAATCAGTGGATCCCGGGTTTGATACACGGTGGATGCACATAGTGGTTAGTATCCCACTTTAAACTGAAGGTGGAGTCCAGATTAGCATATCTGTGCACCAAACCAAAACTAAGAAAGAAATTGTCACAGTGTAAGAAAATTTCATGTTCAACCAGATACGAAACAAAAGGGAATAATATATTGCAGGTTGGAGTTCACATCTGTAGCATCTAACCAGCACAATTATGAATCGCAACATATCGTATCAGATCCATTTTTATTATACATGTATGATAATATAAGGGAAGTAGAGGAAAGAGAAAACCAAGCGAAACACGGCGCCTTCTCCAGAATTTCAAATCTCGTTACGTAAGGTTCTGGGTTGGAGTCCCGAACAGGCATGACTTTCTTGTTCTTGCCCTTTTATCTGCTTCATTTCATCATAATTCATCGTTATGGTTTACCTGCAGGGAAAGAATAATGACAATAATTGCCAATACAAAGCCAATGACAAACAGAACAACTCGATTACGGAGATGCCAAGAAGAAACGAGACTTGACAGTTTCTCCGTCTCTCGGTTTCTCGAATTGAAAATTGTTCTCCCGTTCTCGGTCTCGATTAGTTAAATATAGAAATCGAAAATGTATGTGAATGAATATACATGTATTTTATATATTCCGGTTTTGTAGGAGATTTCGTGAGAGATGAAGTAAGTACTCTTCCATCGTATTTATTTTTATAATTTTTATTCCCTGTTCGATGATCGCGACGATAAGGACGAGTGACCATTTGTTATGTCCTAATATTTATGACATAAACAGAAATAGTTATCTCAAGATTGGAACTTCATAATTAATATATTAAAACTTGTAACAAGGTGGATTACATGATTAAAACTTAAACATCCCTAAGACAGAATAACAAGATGTATCATCGTTGCTATGCACAGACTATATACATTGGCCATAACTGCTAGTTCACCATATACAATAATATATTTTATAATATATATCACCATTACATGAAATTGATGACGAAATAGTCAAACACCCCCGACAAGGACGGTACTCAAACCCGGGAACTTTGGCGACGATATCGAATGTCAATCACTTAATGAGCTTGACCACCGAGCCTGCTTTTGTTGTTTCTGTCAGGTAATTCGTAATAACTATCATTTGCTTCATAATTTATCTTATTGTTGTGATTAACCTGAATTCAAAGAATTAGTTGAAAGGCAAAAATGCAAGATTGAATGCTCTGATGTTACTTCGTGCCGAATAATATGACGTGGTATTATGATATTAATTTATTAATCATATAATATGCCTATTCATTCCATTGATTGATCCCAATTGAGCACACAAAATATGGTATAATGTCCACTCCATGGAGGAGTGGTTAGCACAGCGCGCTACGATGCCATGGGTCCCTGGTTAGAATCTCGACTTGGGCGTGGGTGTCCTTGGTAAGTGTCCCTTCATCAATTTCATCACAGCATCACTCATCTTCATCGTCGCTATTTGCCAAAAGTGAAAGAATAGCAAATCTAAATAACAAACATCCAATCAAATCGAACATCTCGACCGATTTAATTCTATACGGTACCGAATTCCCACTTTATTACTGCATCTTAAATCATTTTACAGCATCTCAATTGTTTTCCGATTCGAAAACATTTGGAATGTTGTTTTGTGCAGTTGATTGTGCATTGTTTCGTTGTTTGGATTGTTTAATTAACGTCGCATTAATTAGTTTTAGACCAATCGTGACGGGGGAAAGCAAGAGCACAAAGGAAGCGAAAAAGACAAGGAAGAGACCACGGCTTTCTTTAAAGATAGCATCCCGTGAATGCAACTCAAGTGACTGCAGAATATTATGAATAAAATTTATTTCGCTTTTTCCTTTTATTTCTGTTTCAGTTATTTTACTTCGCTTTTCTTCTACCACTCGCGTTACTCGTGTCGGTGAGGAAGAATTATAAACTCGTGAAATGGACGATGGTACAAAAAAATATATGCCTCTCCCACGGTTCGAAACTGTCAGTACAAAATATTGTCTTATTTTTAAAATTTACGATCAAATATGGTTTGTCACCTAGCAATTTTCGCTTATCTCTTTCTCAAGGGGTTCCATTGCCTCTCTGATGTCGTAGTGGTAACGTCTTCGCCATGTAATGAAAGGCTTTCGAATTCAATACCAAATAGAGAGGCATTTGGTTCGGATCTCATTTTAATCTGTAGGTCCAGTGCATGAACTGGACTTAAACAATTAACGTGTGGCATGTGGTCTGTGATGAGAACCATAATTTCAGCGAACCTTCTTGACAATGACTCTAATATCACTTGAAAGAATAGTATTTCCTTACGAGTAGCTCTTGTCAAGAAACCAGTTCCTGAAATTTTCTTCTGGAGGCATCGTAGCACCCAGCTGTTTGTTGTGGCTGGGGCACGAGTCATGTGACTCATGCTATCAAAGCTCAATCCTTCCCGAGAACTCAGAATCACCAGGCAAACTTAAGCGAATATCTTGTTATTTGGGTTGCATAAACAACAGGCTTTAAGACGTTACGAAATTCTACGTCCCGTGGCCCAGGTATTTTTTTCTAAGACTGTACATCGTCGCGATTAGCCAAAAGCTGTACAAAAACGACGCTACATAACAGAAACAGAAATACGATTGAAGAGACACATTTTATTAAAGAACAGGAGAAATTAAACCATAGATAAGGTCCAGAAAATATTGACCTCTAGAAAGATCAGTTACTAAGTCATGGGGAAAATTACAGAATTAGAGAAAACACACAAAAAAAGCAATAAGTTAATTTTCACTGCTAATCAGTAACATTTAATATGTGATCTTTGTTTGTATCAACAACACATAAGAAACGAGTCATTAGTATATGCATAGTTTTTCGTCAGAATATGCACACACAATAACAGGCTTGTTCTTTTTAAAGTCATCATCCCCAATATTCAAATGATGCACGCGTTCAAACAGAAATTTAACTTTTCCACAACAGATGGCACTTCGCTCGCAATCCGTGAAATACTAATTGTGTTGAAATGATTGAGAATCGCTTAGATATTATATTTCCAAAAATATGTTGTATTAAATATTATACCTAATGTGGCACAAGAAATTTACAATTATTGAAATTCTACCTTCCATGTATTTAGTACTTTGGAAGGTGGCATGTTTATTGAACTTTGACTTTATCCAAGTTAACTATAGGATGATATATGCATTGCAATCTTGAGGGTTTTGTTGTTGATTTCATATTTTTGTAGAGAGCGCTTTACGACCAAACAGGTTTTATTGCGCTTTTATTTATTGTGAATGGAAACTTCCCTTGTAGAGATGTTTCTGCATCTTCTTCACTCGGTGCCAATGTGGTGTTGTCCAGATTTTATCAATAACATCTTAATATTTAATTTTTTGATTTGGTGTTTTTAGTCCACTTATGCACATATAGGCTAATCGGGACTGGACCTACCCTACAGATTAAAGTGATATCCGAACCACTATGTGCCTCCAATGGGTATCGAACCCAGGACCCCTTGATTACAAGGCGACGACGCTACCTCTGCGTCATCGGAGAGGCAATATTAACCTCTTAATAGATAACTGTGCTAATAGCATTTGCCAGGCTGATTAGCTGTTATCTCTGACGTCAGGGCTCTCAACGGAAGATATCTTCACATCCTAAGACTATCAGTAGCTTCTTCATTTCTTATTCTTTCGCAGGTATTCCAGAATCATTGTACGGATCTTCTTGGAAGTTTCCACTCGTCGTTTTTTGAAGAAAGTTAAGTTTGCGCTCTCTACTGCCCCAAGGTTTCCACCCCTTCAGTCGGAGATATGGCAACACTGCACGAGATGCTATTATATCTCGCAGCGAATCTCCCATATCTCCAACGGGAGACACGGGAACCTGCGGCCAAACCCAAGAGGGACGAAGGCGGGATTGGAACCCAAGACTACGAGAACTTGTAACGTAACATTAACCACCTTGCCATTCCACTATAACATCATATCATAATCCATAGAGCCTCTCACCTCCTCTGGGTTTTATCTCGTTTCGTTCTTAATGCAATACATCCTATGGTTAACTTGGCTAAAATAAGAATTCAGTGACTTAATGACATTTAATTTATAATTACAAGGAAATTCCCTGTTCTTAACTGCACGATGCCATGAAGGCTGATAGAGTGATGTGGAGGTAGGGCTCCACACATTCACGATTTCCGCCTTACAGTCATGCGAATGCCATCTTCCTCAGTAATAACGCTAAAAAAGAGCTACAAGAACACTTAGCACTATAGTCGTAACTCGCCATGCACGCAATAAAATAAATAGATAAACAAATTTGTTCCTTTTTAAGAAATGGAACAATTTCGAAATGCGAGCGTATCCTTTGATTTTACTGGTATTTTTAATGTATAACATTTTTTACTAAAGGCTAATAAGAAAAACAACGGAGCGCTACTTTCTTGCGGGAGCAGAAGGGGGATTATGAGAGAGGGGCAGAGACCAGCTTTGGAATTTACTGAAGCAAAGATTCAATGTAATTAATTGTAGCTCCATTTACAACCGATCCCCGCCCCATCATAACACTGCATCTGTTTCTTTCAACCATACAACCGACTTATATTTAAATGACCTTTGAACATTTTTGATCCCTTATTGAGTTCTGTGTAAATTGTTATAACACTGTCATATTCATTTGCATCAATGCAATTTCTTCAATTAGTGGACTGTGTACTGCTTCCATGTTGGTCCACTGTTTCGTTACGGATTTGTAAACACTAAAACGAAAATAGATAGCCAAATAGGCACTTAAAGGGGAAATATGAAATAAAAAAGGCACCAATGTAGGCAGTGAATACGAGCTTAATTGGTCTTGGTCAGTTTCAGTCTTATTGACTTCAATCCTTGTAATATTGTACTTTTTGTTACATTTCGTCGCTTCTCTATTACTTTTGACTAATCGCGACGATGATGACAATGGTGATTAGGTAACACTGACGAAGTGACTAATACAGAACGAGAAATTACCTTCTACAGTATACAAAGAAAGCAGGACCAAATACGAAATTTGAAACAAGGTTATGCTGAATAGGCACTTACATAGGCGATGAAAAGCAATAAGAAAGTGCAGAAAAACCCTAGTCATTAACTTAAGCACCAGAACGACGGGAGAAGAACAAGAAAGGTACCATCCAGACATTCACCTGGTGTGACTGAAAAAAAAAGCACGGAAAACTGCTTATGTGCTAATAACAATGAAACAATGGACATACAGCGACATTATTTAACCTATTTTGCCACAATAACAGACATACACATAAATTAACACTCAAAAATAAATATTTAAATTTTCTAAACTCACGCCGTAAAGTTAACAATCCACAATCCTAGAAAATTAATGCGAAAATAGTGCGAATGTGCACATTAAGAGCTTGTAGAACAAAATCATGTCTGTTTGCACATGAGACTTGATGGATTTTTAGCTATAATCTTGTACTTGAATGAGTTTAAAATTTAAGAAAGTTGCTTAAGTGGTTGATTGTTCTCATAACACTTCAATTCCATTTGTATGAAAGAACTAAAGATATTTGAGATTTTAATTTTTCAATGTAAAAGGTAATGCGTCTGGCTACCATGCTAAAGGTCCCGGGTTCGATACCCGGCCGGTTCAAATTCGGGAACTTTTCTAACGTTGGAAGCGGCCCCGCCGTCCACCCAGCGTCGAATGGCATGGGTACCTGGGGGAAACCCTGGGGGGTAAAGGCGGTCAGGGGCGTGATGCTGATCACATCACTCCCACTCACGACCGGATCAAGAAAGTGTGGGGTGTTACTCCCACACCCCCTATACGCCTTCATGGCGTGGTGCTAAGCACAGGGGAGCACTTTACTTTTTGTACATGCCTTCATAGTAGTACTACTATTTAAAATATGTTTCGGGGGTTAAACCCCTTCCCCTAAGCCACCTTTCGGCACATCCTTGACCGATACTGCAAACCCCAGCCTTGCCACTACACTACTGACACGTACTGTTCCTGTATTCCGCAGAGCTATGCTGCACCCAAATTTTTCCGTTCTCTGAGACTATTCAAAAGAAATTTGTCACCTTTTCGTCCTAACACGCAAGAAGACATTCTAAGCCAACTCCATTCCAAGTTTCATCCATCATACCTGCAAATTTCCGGACACTTTTTCCTCAAAACTCGCGAACCTGACTAATTTAGCTAGACAGCCAGGTTTCTCCAACCCCTCTAAAGTAGACCGGTGGGAATGCTTTTTTTCTTCCGTTTTCTGCCAAAGTTCCCGTCAGATGGAGCTGAAGGGGACTTCAGATCAGAAGCTTTGTGAGATGGCGCTAAATCTCTTCTGATTGATCGAACCGTCTTCAGGATATTGGTAACTTTTAAGCGTTTTTACTGCGGCATGGACTAGCAGACGAATGGTTTAGGTAGAGTCCATAGCGTGACTGGTTTCATTGGGCCTCATGGCATTGCTACTGCACACGATATACGAGGTGAATAAGCAAGTTTGGATCAGTGGGTTGTTCATAATTTCAGCTGTTGTCGCCTAAAGAGCAGCGTCCGAATCTGTTCTATGTGTGGATTTGGAGGAAAGAGGTGGAAGGAACGACAAGTGCACACTTCAACTCACTGTAGCCCTACGCTTAGCAGCCATATTACAACTTTCACTTTGTACCGGCAATGTTTACTGAATAAACAATCTAAAACTCAGTGCTACTTGGACATTTTATAGATAACACTATGTAGATAAACTGTAAAAGCACATGCCGCATTCTAAATTTTAGTAGTAAATATGTGGAAAGTATTGTTATATTTGGTTATTCTCTGCCTTCTGCTTCCGTACTATGTGACTGCACGCCACAGTGACGTTCGAACTGACATCTGGCGGGAACTGTGGCAATTTCACATCGACTCAAATGCGCATGCGCGGACTGGACGAGTCTAGTGGCAAAATAGGGGTGGAAGGGAAACAGGTTCCGTGAAAGTCTTCAGCTGTAACAACAGAAGTTTCACACATACTGTGTAGTAACTTCACCGGTACAAAATGTTAAGGGGAGTTAAGAGTTAATTGCAAAAGCCGTCAAAACCGCAACGAAGCAAGCGACAGTAAACAAAAACAATCGAACGCATACAAACAACAAACTGATCCGAGACCTACAGCGTTCTTTTGTCTGTTTCGGGAATCTCTAGAGAAAGGCCGCGCATAACGGTAGAACAACGAGAAAGCGAGTGGATGGAGCAAAGTAGTACGAGTTGCTGCACGACTGGTAGCTGTAACCGCATTATCCCGTCCATGAATCCATTTCACCCCACGCGTTCATTAATCAAGCTCTCTCGAGTCTTTGATTGCGCACAAACTTGTTTTCATTCGCTTGCTCCAGATTATCCCGGGTCAGAGGGCACCTCCCATATCACGTGTAGACTTGCCTGTTCACCTAGTCTCGTCTACCGTGGTCGGACAATATCTTCACGGGCACTAATGCAAGAATTGATCTTTCATTTGTTGTAAATCCTTATGATTGCAATAAATTAACATATCTTAGATCTGTCGGCATACCAAATTTTGTCTAATCGTCACATATCGATTCGAACGCACACAAATAATTTGACGCACGAATTTCATAATTCTTCCGGTCAATTTGTATCTTTTTTTTAGCATGGAGACACATAATAGCTTAATAATAGTCCAACTTTAAACTGTAGCCTATTTGCATATAAAGTGTACATAAAACGAAATTTAAAGGCTTTCATTCTCATCGTCGCGATTAAACATCTGCAACTCTGGACGAGGCCGCTACAGGCATTTAAATCTTTCGAAGCGACTAAAACTGTTCGTACTCTCGTGTAGATACATACCATCCTTTCTCTTCATTAATTTCATTTAACCATTCTTCATCTTGTCGATTAACCTATGGATCAGAGGCGCAACCACGAATATTTGTCTGGGGGGAGGGGAAGCAAGGACCAGGATAAACGTACTCTCGTAATAATAATAGTAGTAGTAGTAGTAGTATCAAAGACGTTATTATCCTCGTAAACTCGTAAATTACGCAAAAAAATAGGGTAGAAGCCGGCGCTAAAGTATTTGTGTTGAAAGAAAACTATTTGAAATATTGTTTTCAAAACGGTCAATTTCACATTTACATGCATGATAAATGCATTCCGAATATAATTATTTTTTATATATAACATGTTTGACTTTCAAGTACAACATACTATGTTCTATACATATGCAACACGCCAACACTAAATTGGGTACATATTCAAAGTTTCTTTAATACATATATATATATAATTTAAATATACAACATATACTATTATTTAAATATATTACATAATCAATTCATCCACCTCATAATAAACCAACAGCGAAAACTACATAAATTGTCTCTCAAATGTGCACGCTTCTTTTACTTCAAACAATTGTTCATGCATTTAAGACAAAATCAATGAAGATACATCTTCCTGCTCTCTCTGATAATTTACAATGCATTATAGAAAACAATTATACATTGCTACCGAAGCGAGCAAGAACATTTTTAGATCTACATTTTTGCAAACTGAAAACAATATTCATTTACTAGGGCGCAAATAATTTCACGAGGCGCCATGGAATTAACTCTTTTAGAACTTCTTTCATTTAGATCGTTCGGCGCCCAGGGTCAACTCCCCCCTAGAAACGGCTCTCAACTGGACAAGAATAAGAAAAAAAGGTATTTTACGAAATGTATATTTACTTGCATAAAATTTGAAATCGATGGGAAATTGCCCCTTTGTGCCCCCTGTAGGTGCCGTTGGCCGTCAATGTTTGTCTCCTCTCGCCCGCCTAGAATCAATTTCCATCCAAGGTTGGGCATTGCAGGACAACTTACCCCCCTGTGGTTGCGCAATTGCTATGGACGTATAAAAGAGACAAAGAAAAGTCCAAACCATCAAACGAAGGCCGCAGCTACTGAGAATAATTGATTCATTCATGAACAAAAACAGTAATTACTTTTATCAAATAGCTTATGACAGTAGTTTACGAGTACTTGTTATTCTGTTGTGCATATTTGGCAAAACAGTGAAGCAGACAAAAACATCCAAAGTCCGGAACTTCATGAAGCCATTTCTACCTGAATTCAGTTACGAGGCTTCCCAGCTGTTGGTCCATATCCACAGATCCCCTAAAGGCGAAAAATTATTCCCAGCTACATCTGTGAACTTACACATTAACCTCTACACATATGTTACCTCGCCGCTACTGAGCATATAGATTCTCATTACGAAAGAAAGCACGCTCTGGTACGGATAGCATCTGTGAGATAGTAACGTTACGTGCTAGATTAGAGAACGCAGGTGTAAAATCTCATAAACCAAGAGGCAGAAACAGATAAAACTTAGTTAATATGAAGTCTGTGCGTATGCAAAAAGCTTTGGCTCCATTCTGTAGCAAAATTGTTTTGGTAGCGTACTCTGAAGGTGTAAATCTGCACACATATATTAGAGATTTGAACACATTAAGGGTCGAGGTGTCTCCACACGAGACACCCATGTTTGATTTTCCTGCTGGGCGATCTTAAATGGGAAACAGCCCGTTATTTTCCGTTCATACGCGCTCTGGGACTCACTCAGCCTCTCAGCTGATGATACCTGGGAACAATTCTGACGGGAAAAGCAGTCGGAGCGTGATGCGGATCACATCTCCCCCGTTATGGCAGAAGATGTGTGGAGCAGGCACGTATCTAGAAATACGTTTCGGGGGGGGGGGGTCCGAACCAAGTGTCTCAGGAATAATAATAATAATAATTATTATTATAATGTTTAAATTAAAATTAAATATATGAAATTAAATTAATACTAATTACAATACATAAATTAATATATTATTATTACACGAATAGGTAAAAGGACTGGACAACAGCGCATATTCATTAAGTAGCTTACTTGTAGTTAAGATCGGAAACTTACATAAAAACAAGTGCCCTGGCAATGAAATTAATGTCAAATAGATGAATAATTGAATATTTATCGAATAACAAAAATGATGTTACATGTAGTTGGAGAAAAGTAAGTCTCTGATTAATGTTTTATGCATATTATTTTGAGTACTAGTGTACATAAATCTTCTCTGTAATGTCATTCAAAGGCGTATGATCCCAATATAAATCCTTGTCTTCCAATAAGTTCAGAGGAAATTATACAACAAATGCTAAACGAGTATATTAACATTATTTAATTTTCGTACTTAATTAGTCTTCGGATGGGGAGGGGGTGTCCGGACCCCCTAGACCCCCTAAATACGTCCTTGGTGTGGAGCCCACTTAACAGAGGAGACTTTTACCTTTTTTTCTTTTGCATATTTATTTATGGATTTTTTTCTGAATCGTGGCAGCAGATGCACCTTTTTTCTGTATTACAGTATTATATATATGTATTATAGTTCTTGTACCATTAACGTTCGAAATCTCGGAGGGAATTATGAATCATCCTGTATTCTTTAAGAGTTCAGACTTAGTCCACTATTTAAATAGAAACTGGATTCACCTTATTTCCTTTCCATAAACATCAGATGAACAGTTCCTGACTTTTCACCATCCCGTCCACCTCTAGTTACGATATGATTTTAATCTCTCTTGTAAAAACGTTCTCTCGTTACTTTGTTGGACATGACGTACCTGTAAATCAGAGAAAACATTATTTTTAATAAAATATCGATACAATTTCCCCATTCGAATTACTTGATTTTTTTCCAGATATATCAGGTGGGGCAAGAGTCCCCCTCTGCGGGCGTCCTTGTCAATGTATCCTCTACATTCCGTTTCCGCACCACTGTAGCCAGTGCTAGCAGTCCCGCCATTTTAGCGCAAAATTTTACAATTGGTTAAAAAGAAAAACCTTTCAAACCAGGCAACCATCTTGATACGTGGCGGTAGAAATCACTTTATGCTTTGTAACAATTTTCCTGTCCTTCATCGTTATCATAATACAGCGTGTCCATATATTATTCACCCAAAAACTTTTTATGCAAGTGGAGTGGAGGTAGTTAGTATTAACAAGATTTTTCCTTTTGCCTGTCCGGATTAAGCGAAGTCCGGCTTATCGAAGTCTGGATTAACGAGGTTTTACTGTATGTTCACCAAAGATTATTTGAGTCAATGAATGTAATTCCGTGCCTGTTGTTTCCGATAACTTTTTTTAGGTAAAGATATTTCGATCTGCTATGGGGTGAATAATTCATGGAAAGTCGAATAACATTTGATTACACTAAAAAACGGACATAAATTTTTCTTATTGACTATTTACAATTTCTCTTCTTGTGAAGATTAACTGGATGACGTTGTCTTGTAAGATTATTTACCTTTAAAAATACAAAGAATACTAGCCCTTTAAAAATTAGTTTTAAGTTATTTTACAATAAAATTTCTAAACCTTGACTGTGAGTAGAGAAGCCAAGACAAAACAAAACATTCATTCCGCTCGTGGTGCCATCTATGAAGAACTCAAGCAAGTAACATAAAATCGAATTGCAGATTGCAATAAATTTGAGTAAATTTAGCAAAAAACCTTGAGAAAACATTCAAAAAATGTTCGTGCCCTACAATCTGTCCTTCATATTATCTTTCCGTTTGACCTACATATATTGACCTTTATTCACAACACATGAGATATGAATAAAGGGCTCCATATCACACATGTCGCGACTGTTGGAAAGATCTGCAATAGACAACACGAGGGGAAAAATAGCCTCGCACCAGGCCATCATAAACTTCTATATCACCTTCATTCATATCTGCACCGTGTATGTACTCAATTGACATCCATTGAGTTTTTGCGTGCGTGACTGTAATCCACGTCATTAATATTTATGCTCATAAATGAAACTCATTTCGCGTTCTTTTCTCGCTAAGTTCCATATGACGTGCCCCATAGAGACAGACTAGAATAAGGTCGCGCGGGGACGTTTTATTGTGTTGCATGACATTTTTGTCAAGTACATCGACAGGTGGTGTTGAAATGTCTCACGCATTTTGCTATCTCGGGAAATAGCAGTACAAATGTTGTGACTATGACCCATGTCTCGAAATGGAGCGCTTTACTTACATTAACGTCGTGTTATCCTTTTTTATATCTGATTACTACAACGACGAGATTAATGACTAAGGGGGAGCCCCCCACTTTTTGTCTACCAACTGTCCTTGACTCCCTCCCTCCCTACTCCTCAGTTTTGCTTCCAATCGCCGCAACTGACGAATAGTTAAATGACGTGTGCTGTATTGAAATTAATAATAGTTAATATTAAAATATTTACATGAACATCAAATAATTTAAAAAAAAAAAACATTAGACAAGAGGCTTAAACAGAAAATGTGAATGGTATTCAGCTCGCCCAAAAGGGAAAATTTGAATTAATAAATCCTCAATAGTTTGTCTTAGTAATATTTATTAAAAACTCAATTTGTGCAAGTGAAAGATATTTTAATGTTGGGTTAATCGGGCAAAAAATAAAGAACGACAAAAAAATGGAACTTCAAGAAAAGAAGAAATACCGCAGATGGTTGCAGTTCCAGCACTCCATACTTGTTCCAAATTAGGTAACACAGGCGCCATCATACTCGCGGCAACAACACATTTATTTCCATGTATGGAGGAACTTTATATAAATGCTATATGTACTGTTAGAGAGTATTAACAATTTTGTTCACACTGAAAAGGAAATGTCATGAAATATCTTTAAAAAAAAAGTCCTTTTCCATTCCTGACGGTTATTTTAATTCTTGACCTTGAAAAGTCCCGTAACATTACTTGATGCTACGGCGAAAGTATTGAAGGACTCCAATCTAAAAAGTTTGTAAACCTCTGTTCCAGGCGGAACGGGAAAGTTCCCTATATTCAGGAACCGGAACGCCGTTCCAATCCGCTCCAGTCCATTTTGAGCTCTCCGGTGACCACAGGAACTACAAATTATCGACTTACTTAAACTTTTGTCAGAGCAAAAGTTCTTCTGCAATTCATCCAAGTTCTGCCCTTATATACACAAATAAATACGCTTTAGAAACGATGTTAAGAGCCACAGATAATAAAGCATTTTAATCATAGTTTTGACCAGTAACGTTCTGCTTAAGTTTATATCCTTGAAAGAGTTTTGTGTCGATGGGGATCGTTTGGAGGTTTCGAATGTGCAACACTGTATCAAGATTACGCTGCAGACGAAACCGTTAAAAGTCAATGGTTTTCGTGAGCGTCCTTGTAATCCGAAATCTCCGAGCTCGAGTTTTTTGTTCCTTCCCCACTAGATGAAGACAGAGCTGTGAATATAGTGGCGAGCAGATGTAAACCAAGAGCGTGTTAATTTCGTACTGTGCGCAAGAGTGATATTCTTGGTTACTTGCCGTTACTTGTTTGTGTTATTGCAGTGTGTATGTGTGTTATGTCAGCGAGACGATTGGAATGCCAACCGCAAGGTTCACGTTAGAACAAATAACTTTTATGTATGACACGTCAAAATAGACTCGTGTCGAGACGTGTGTAGGCAATTTGTACAGAAATTCCCAGGCGTTTCACCTCCACATAGAGATACGGTTAGACATCTTGTCCTTAAATTACGAGAAACTGGATCGTTAAATTTTAAAACACCTAAGCAAAAACGACGGATTCTAACCGAAGCAAAACTCGATGATATTGGTGCAGCGTTAGAACGTTCTCCAAACAAACCTCTACGCCGTGTTTCACAGGAGATGGGCGTGTCAAAATCATCAGCACATAAAGCCACTAAGCTACTAAAATTAAAACCGTACTCTCATAACACAGGTTAGTGCTCGTTTTGCAATATTTATATAAATGTCTGCATACGTCCATAAAAATAAGCAGGCATTACAGGCCGCAAATGTCGGCATCTCCGTCAGCCCCGCGCGCCACGCTTCTCCCGATCTTTCGGCTGAAGATCGAAATGAACGCACGGTATTATTCTATTTATGAAAACCCGGGGTGGAGTTGCCCTCCTTCCCCCACGCTGTGCGTCCATGATATTGTCTTACTCTCCTCATAAAAGGAAGTGTTATGCACGTTAACAAACATTACGTAATTTATACACAAAGGTACTCTAAACTTACATAGTGTATAGTTATGCAGCTGCATTCTCATATAAACCTCTACACATGAAATTAAAGTAAAAATGCACACGAAATTCTAAGAATGGTTTCATTTTCTTGGTAGATGTGGAACATGTTTTGGGGAATAATGGCAAATGTATTTGGAAGAAAGCCAAGTGTGTACGCCTTTGAAGATCATTCGATGAACAAGGTCCATCTATTGTTTTTTCACTTGGGAAAACACGTTAACAGAAGCTTTCAGGGTTGATTTAGGTGATGGTATTTCTTTCTGAAACGTAGGTTACAAAAATGAAAGACTTGTTTGATGAAAAAACGGGGAGAACTCATCTCCAACGTCTTCACAACTTACTAGGTCAAGTTCCAGCTGACGGTGACATGGGCGTTCTCAGCACTTGCAAAGATGAAAAAGGCCTCGCAAGAAACTCTTCTGGCTTAAACTAGATTGCCTGCTGTATTTCACCGTTGTACGAAAGAATATTCACACAAAATATTACATTTGTTATGGTCAACCACTTATGTTTGACGTATCAATTGAATACTTCGTGTATTATCGTTAGTCACAACTTCCTTTTTGGACTTCCTACGACACCTTCTTCAATATTTTTGCTTTGATTATCGTCATCTCTATATCCTTTTCCCCTTTCTACGAGGAGTATTCGGAAAGTAAGTACCGAAAGGGTGTAAAAAATAAAGTAAAATAGTTTCATACCTTTTTTTTATTTTCATTTCATTCTACAGACTTTAAACTACTTTTCTACGTAGTTTCCACCATTGTGCAAGCATTTGTCGTAGCGTGGCAGTAGTTTTTGTATCCCATCATCATAGAATGTTCCCGCCTGTGACGAAAGCCATCCATGCACTGCTGCTTCGACGTCGTCATCCTCGTCGAAACGCTGACCAGCAAGAAACTTCTTCAGATGAAGAAAGAGATGGTAGTCACTTGGTGCCAAGTCAGGGATGTTGGCGGATGAACAAATTGTTCCCAGCCGAATGACGTGATGTCATTTTGAGTTTGTTGTGCCGTATGCGGACGAGCATTGTCGTGAAGCAACACAATGCGTTCGCTAAGCATCGCGCGTCTTTTGTTTTGAATTGCACGACGCAGCCGGATTAATGTGTCACAGCAGGCATCTTTGTTGGTGGTCTGTCCTGTAGGCAAGAATTCAACCATTGTTGCATTGAGAAAACAAATCACAGACCGGACTTCACAGTCGGCGGGCCTATTGATTTTCTTGAACATATCGAACCTTCAGAAAACTAAGAAGAAAAAGCATGACCTGCTCCCACGCGTGCCTGTGGCTAACTAACGGACGAATGACGTCAGCGAGAACTCACACGGTCGCGACTGCATCGCTACAGCGGCAATATTTGCAAACGGTACTTACTTTACGAATACGCCTCGTACTTTAGTCCCAAACAATTTGCCTCCTGTTTATCAACATACATTCTCTCTTGGGAACCTGTGGAGCAAGGCCGCGAATAACGGTAGAAAAGAGGAGGAAAGCAGTGCGCGCGGCTCCAACCTGCTGGTAGCTGCGCCGCGTTGTCCACTCCATGCACTCACTTCCCCCTCTCGAGTCACTACTTGCTCAGAGTGCTTGTTTTCGTTCCCTTGCTCCAGATATTACTAAGACGGTAATTTTATCTGATACATGGGTACTTCCCTGCGGTTTTCGTCGAGATCTCAATATTTCTATTACAATTAAATTGCGACTGGGCTGGAAAGGATCATTACATTCAATATCCTATATATAAGCAAAAAATATTCTTACATGATATGAATCTTTTTCTTATCGACGCTTGGAAAGTTCCCAGAGAAAACGCAGAGCCTCTTTTTCAAGAAAGTTCCTGAAGTAACTTCTGAATTTATTTTCCAGGCAATCTAAGCTCCATTGTTGTCTTAACAATGCAGCACGTTTGTTAGTATGTGTACATCAAGGGGCCCAAGTGGGAAAGGGGGGGGGGCACATTGAATCAGCGTCTTCCAAAAATAAAGTGAATAAAGTTTCCAGAATAGCGTCGTGTCTTCTCGAAATATAGCAGCAAGTTCTGTATCATAGGCCATTTTCCGGGTATAGCTCTTACAATATGGTTGCTATGGCAACTATCTTTCATGTTTCTTTTTTTTCTGGCTGGTTGAGCGCAAGAATGTAGACAAAAGCGAGTGCGTTGACTAAAAGCATTTGCTGTATCTAGTACCATGCGCTGTAGATAGTGGGCGACCTTAGTTGATTCGAATAATAATGTCCTGGTTGCCAATGCCGACGAAGGGAATATATCTTCAATGCAAATGTCCCTACGTCTTCAGAAAAGCAGGGGAAGAGAGGGGGAATTCTTTCGCCGAAATGAAATGTATCTTCGTGCATATTTCAACCCATTCAAATTCAGTGAGGGACGATGGTCCAGTGTTGCAATCTTAGGAGAGTAAATATTCCCTCCCGGCAAGAAAAATCCCCTTTTCCATTACCTGCTGGCGGACAGAGAACAAAAGTGTTTTTATTTTCCCCTTGGAAATCGCGACGATGAGGATGCATGATAGTGGCGATCATAAAGAGGTAACGGTACAGTTGGGAGCTGAGAAGACTGCGAGTGCAGGGTGAGGTTCGGGGTGAACGGGGAGGAAGTGTGAGGAGGGTAGCTTCGACTTGGTGTTCAATTTTTCAGTGTTGCCAGACATGCAGAAGTCCCTGTAGGAAAGGGTGAGAATCTTATAATGGAATCTGGACTTACAGTGTGAGGTGCAGTCTGGCGTTCGGAAAAGTTCGGAACCATTCGTGAACCTCCACGGATGACGTCACGTCACGGCACGGGACATCTCATAGACCAGCAACGGGATACGAATTACACTTCTTCCGTGTTTTCGGAAACAAATTTGTTTTAAAAATCGAATGAATGTTCTGGCGTGTGTGTATAAGTAAATGTATATGTATAGAGCAGACTATATCTAGTAAACTGGGTCGCTGAAGGTTAACTGTCAACAGAATTAACATGCAACGAAAAGCCGGCTCGGGGGTTGAGCAAAGGTTTATTCAGAATTTTTTATTTGAGGGGTGTAAGTTTGCGTTTATGGGTGTGAAAAGGTATACTTAGAGCCAAAATGACTATAAATTTGTCCAGGAAAGAAGCATTAATAAGACGCTAGGAAATACACAAAAAGCGCACACACACCCTTACTTTCTTAGTCACGTTGGAAGCTGATTGCTTTGATTTGTGAAGTTTTACTCCATTATCAGTATTGCTTTCACTTGTTACTATGCAATATGTTCCATTCATTTGCAATGCGTTTTCGTACCATGCCTTTTTTTATTTATGCCGCTGCCACCCTGAAAGGAAGACGAGCTGGCTGCACACGGCGACAACAGGCAGGTCAGTTTCGCATTCCTCAGCCTCGCAGTCTTCTCAGCTCCCAACTGTACACCGGACTGGGCTCATACCAAAGCCCTTCGGATGCGGACAGCGTGATTCGAACACTTATTCTCTTACCAACCTCAGTGTATATTTATCATGTGATTTTAGAACGGCGGTGTTAATTGTAGGGTTTTTTTTCTGCCATTTCACGTGCCAGCAGTAGTCACTGACCTCATGAATAATTGAGATCGACTCGAAATATATTTGGTACGGTCAATAAATAACTGGATTAATGCCATGAAAAAGCGAAATAAAGTGACAGAGCGATGAAACTTATTGGATATGTAGGCCAGGCTGGGGTACGCCGCATGTCTGCGAGACGAGTCGCTAGATGGCAGCACTGGCAGGGAAGGGAGCCTCCAAGGCGCCAGTGAGTCATTCAGTGAGACGAGTCATGGCGTTCACAGTGTCAGTTGCCACAAAGGAGGTTCAGCGGTCAGCACAGCGCGCTAACCAGGAATCCCGACTTGAACTTGGGTGTTCTTTGTGAATAACTCTTCATCAATTCATCACATAATCACTCATCCTCATCTTCGCGATTAGCCAAAACTGGCAGAAAAGTGAAGTAAAATAAACCAAATCAATAAATCTATTGGGCTCGTCTCAAATACTACACTCTGACAAAGTACTGTGAATAATTACGTAATGTAACAACTGGCATCTCTTGCATGTAAGAGAGCCTAGCGATTAATGTATTATTGTATTGTAATTACTCCCATGCAAATATGTAGTATCCAACATATGGAACTTCACCGCAAATGATGAACTAAATTGGCCTAATGGTCGTAATATGTAAGACAAGTGTAATTGAAAAATTCTTTCAATAATGCATTTATGTTTCTTTCATTTCTGCCAATTTAGGCTAATCGTGACAGTGAGGATGCATGGTAAATAGAAAAACATTCGTACATAATAGACGGGGCCTAGAACCCGGAACATTTGGCGACTAGATCGTTAGCTGACCAGCATGAATAATGATCCGATTCTTTTATTCTTTCAATTTGCAATTCTGTAATTTCTTTTCTCCATATTATGATCAGTGTCTGGCCCCGAAATGATCATTAGTTTGAACTCTAACATTAACTTAAACAGTTCTATACATCCTTCTTTTCTAATTTGGAATTGTAGACTTTTTTTTGGTGTATTATTTTCAGTAAACATGATCTTTGCAGCTGCTCGTTTCACAAACGCTTCGCGGCAGAGTTGTTAGGCATTATGAACGACATAATATCTTAAAATGTTCCTGGTAGAAGCGAAATTTCATTCTAGATGGCAACACTGGGTCTAGTACGTTTCCCTTGGCTATCGTAACCCTGACATGATGCCCTAGAGACATTTCATTCTAGGTGGCAACACTGCATCTAGTGAATTTTCCTCGCACGTGGAAACCTTGGCATTCTCCGGAACAATGTTTTAGAGAGATTCATTTCTGGTGGTAACACTGCTTCTAGTTCATTTACATTGCATAAGGAAACCCTTACATGCTCCTGATTGATGTCCTAGAGAAATTCATTTTTGGCAACACTGCGTCTAGTGATTTTTCATTGCATGTGGATACTCCGACATGCTCCGGAATGATGTTCTAGAGATATTTCATTTTATGTGGCAACACTGCGTCTAGATAATTTTTATTGCATGTGGAAACTCTGACATGCTCCGGAATGATGTCCTAGACATGGGAGTTATGGTTAAAAATAGTGTTTCCTCGTTCAGAAGGGGAATATTTTTTTCCCCCTCTGAACTCCAGTCGAACGTCTTTTGTTAATTCTCTGGCCTTACTCCAGATCAAGATCTTCCAGCGCCATAGCCAGTGCTCATTGGACGAAGGGTTATCGTCTAAGTCGGCTTTCTCGCGTGCCTTTTTTTTTTATATCCGCGGTGCATTTTTCTTTTGTTTATTTCTTTCCGGCTCCTTTTAGCGTTACATGCCGCGGTTGGCGTTATTATGCTTTCGTCTCCTCTCCCCTCGCGTCTTGCAGACTGAAACTTTTGAGTCAACAATCCTTCTAACTTGGCGTTTTTATGAGACACTGCTTTCCCTGAGCTTCTTTTGTTTGTTGTAACAAGTAAGTGGTTTTGGCGTTGGGGCGGCTTGTCGAGACGCGGTGCGTGTGGAAATGCGTGTTTCTGTTTCTCCTTTTCTCTCTGTTTTATCGGTTTCCTCCCTTCTCTGTGATCTCTCTCTTATCTCTTCCCTCCACTTATCCGGTACTTCTCTGCACCGTTCGTAATACGTATTCTCGTAATTTCTTCTCTCTATTTTCTTCAATTTTCCCCTTTTCTACACTCCTCCTTCCCTTTTCTCTCAATCTCTTCTCTTCCTATCTTCTTTCTTTCAAATTCCTTTTTCTATCTTCCTTCTCACCTTTTCCTATTCTTCTCATTCTCTTTTATGCCTATCTTCTTTCTTTCCTCTTCTCTTTCTATCTTCCTTCTCCAATTTTCCTATCATCTCTCATTCTTTTCTCTCCCTACCTTCTTTCTTCCCTTTCTCGACTTGTATTTTTCTTCTCCCTTTTCTCTAGACTCTCTCTCTCTTCCCTTCCTATCTTCTCAATCTTCTTTATTTTCCCATTCTTCTCCTTCCTTCTCTCTCATTCTCTCTCTATCTTCTTTCTTTTCCCGTTCCTTCTCCCTTCCCCATTCCCTCTCATCCTCTTTTCTATCTTCTCCCTTTTCCCCATTCTCTCTCATTCTCTTTTCTATCTTCTCCCTTTCCCCATTCTCTCTCTATCTCTTTTCTATCTTCTCCCTTTTCCCCATTCTCTCTCATTCTCTTCTCTATCTTCTCCCTTTCCCCATTCTTTCTCATTCTCTTTTCTATTTTCTCCCTTTTCCCCATTCTCTCTCATCCTCTTTTCTATCTTCTCCCTTTCCCCATTCTCTCTCATCCTCTTTTCTATCTTCTCCCTTTTCCCCATTCTCTCTCATCCTCTTTTCTATCTTCTCCCTTTTCCCCATTCTCTCTCATCCTCTTCTCTATCTTCTCCCTTTTCCCCATTCTCTCTCATCCTCTTTTCTATCTTCTCCCTTTCCCCATTCTCTCTCATCCTCTTTTCTATGTTCTCCCTTTCCCCATTCTCTCTCATTCTCTTTTCTATCTTCTCCCTTTCCCCATTCTCTCTCTTTCTCTTTTCTATCTTCTCCCTTTCCCCATTCTCTCTCATTCTCTTTTCTATCTTCTCCCTTTTCCCCATTCTCTCTCATCCTCTTTTCTATCTTCTCCCTTTTCCCCATTCTCTCTCATTCTCTTTTCTATCTTCTCCCTTTTCCCCATTCTCTCTCATCCTCTTTTCTATCTTCTCCCTTTTCCCCATTCTCTCTCATTCTCATTTCTATCTTCTCCCTTTCCCCATTCTCTCTCATTCTCTTCTCTCCCTAACTTCCTTATTTTCCCCTTTCTCGCGTCTTATATTTTTCTCCCCTTTCTTATCCTTCTTCTTCCTTGCCTTTTTCCTCAGCCCCTCTCATTCTTCAGTCATGTGAAGATGAAGGAAAACCCAAGGTGAACACACATGCCCATACCAGGACTGGAACTCAGAGCCTTTCATGGCGTGATTGTGATTCGATCGCTTAGCATGCTCAGCAAACAAGCCAGCTATATCCATTATAATTATGGTATTCATTACTTTAATTTTCTGATTTGAATTATACTTTAAGTTTGTTAAGAAGCTTCTGTAACAGAATTAATTGAATGGGGCAAGTAACTTCAGTGATGACACGACGATTTTAATTTTTGTAGATCAATTCGAATCAATGAAGGAACGTTCCAAAAAAACGTTAAGTTGTCGACTTTCGATGTCACCCGCCGGATTCAAATCTCGGCGAGAGCATAGGAGTTAAATTTGAGTATCCAATTTCATCTAATCATCATCACTCATCATCATAGTCCCGATTGGCCAAAAATTTGGAGAAAGCTTTGCTAAATATACAAATTATCAGACACACACACCGTCCATAAAACAAGCTGAAATTTTAAGTTCAACTGTAGCTTTTGTGAGTAATATTCACACCGCCATGCAGCGGAGGTACACATTACTTGAATATAGTTCTGCCATATCTCTTTTATGTATCATGTGCTCCTCCACGTGGCAATTTTTAACGCTTTAAACAGTGAGATGGATAGCATGATCCCAAAGGGCAGTCAGTCCCAGAAGCTTGTTGACCTAACGTAGATGTAAACTGCTAATTTCCAAGAATCCTTTTCTGGTCACGTGCTCCGTAATTGCCTCGATGCCCGCTCTCCCTGGTGGCAGATTCTATCAGTGGTGTCGTTGTTTATTTGTTCGCAAATCAAAACTCTCCGCCATTTCGTGGAACGCGTTTGCCATACACTACGTTCCGAAATCTTTCGGGGATATTTCCCAAGGTTTGTTGTTTCCTTAACTGGTTCATATTTGAGCTCTTAAAGCATTGCACGCACCTTCTGCCTCCTGGGGTTTCTGATTGGTCCAGGATTAACGAATGATCGGACTTCTAAGATATACTCCTATTATTTAGCATTTATTTCTTTCTTTTAGTATTAGCTGTTTAGTTCGTTCGCTTTTGTCGTATTTTCGTGCATACTTCGTAAAGGTTTTCGAAAAAAGAAAACGTTACCAAAATATAAGATATGCCGAATCAGCTACGTTAAAATCGGAACCTTTGATGTACCGGGTGGCCAGAATTAAAGTTACCCAACTCAGAGCCCTCTGTAGCTTGTTTGAGGCATCGTAGAACTCCGAACTTTTGTGAATCCACTATGCAAACCGTGGAGAAAGAAGATGGCAATAAAAAATTGTTCAATTTTCCGCCACCAGGTTGAAATGTGGCGCTGTACTTCCATGATGGGTTGTAATAATGACGTAAACTGCTCCAATTGGTTATGGATTTGCCTTTACCTTGCAATCTTGCAATAAACGAGAGATTATTTTCTCGCAACTTCCAGCTACTAACAAATGTCTTTCAAATTAATAACTCAGCTAAATCACTTAACGTGAGTGCTGAACAAAAGCTCGGAAGTGATCACCATGCCATTAAATAAATGCCATGCATTGCTGGTGAAGTTGTTTTATCAGAACGGTAGTAATAGTGCAGGTGCACTGCGAGGTTATCGGCATGCGAAAGGACTTCAAAAGGGGCCCATGACAACGGGTTAAAAAAATATTATGAAGAAATGTGTACATTTTTACAGCGCCACATTTCAACCTGGTGGCGGAAAATTGAACTATTTTTTATCGCCATCCTCTTCCCCATGGTCTGCAAAGTGGATTCACCAAATTCCAGACTTCTACGATACCTCAAACAGGCTACAGAGGGCTCTGAGTTGGGTAACTTTAATTCTGGCCACCCGGTATGTATATGACTGAGGATATTAATTTAAATACATTAACATAGTCTCAGGTTCCGCATCGTCGCTTAACGCTCACTGAGACGCAGACAAACGCAGCAGCAGAACTTCTCTTGTCTGCTTCTATTGAAATCAAATGGTGTAACGCCCACTACAGGGAAACGCGAGAGAATTTCAGAGCCAGAAGTCTGATGGTTATCTTAAAGGTTTATCACCCACTGAGACGCCGGAATTGCGTCTATTGCCGCGTCTCAGTCAACTTTGGTCTCCCGCTACGGGATGTGCGCTGGTTCGAGTCTCCTGGGGGAAGCGTAACAGCTTTTCTCCTGACATTTCGGCCTGTGTATGGGACAGGTGGCCACACACCATCGTGAGAAAATTGTCGAGCTACGACTGAGCATCGTTGTAGGAACGTACAACGACGGAACTGGGGGTTCGTCGTGCTGACCACACGTCAACCCGTCATTGACTGGATGATCGCCTATCTCTGCTGAGGCATATAGGACTGAGGTCAGCAGTCTGCAGGTTGACCCTGACCCTCACAGGCTGTTCCGCTACGGGTTGAAGAATTCTCAGATCCACAGAACGCGGCCAAGTCACTGTATGAAGTCTCACCACTCAGCGGCGTGATGAAAAGCTCTCCCAGAAGCGACCTCCTCTGTGCCTCTCAAGAGAGGCAGAGAGTTCTCTTTCATCCTCTTTCCCAAATAGAGAGTGTGTGTGTGTGTGAGAGAGAGAGAGAGAGAGAGAGAGAGAGAGAAAACAAGTTTCATCTCTCTCTTCTCTCCTTTTAGAAGACTCGGTACGCAAAGTAGTTTCCTTTAAAGAAAATTGATTTTCCAAGCACACTGTGTTTGCAAGTTTTCCCCAATATGTCAGATTCTGTTGGTTGCACTGATTTTTAAAACATCCAAAAAAGGAAATGGGTTCACGAAATTAACGAGACTCGAGAAGAATAGAAGGAATCAGCTATATCTCTAAATACTTCGCTTTCTTTCCGCATATTTATACTCTGGATTAGGGATGGCCAGATCCGGATCCTGGCGGATCTGAAATCCGGATCCGGATCCTAAAATTTTTCGGATCCGGATCCGTTTTGCCATCCCACATGAGCGCTTCTTTGGAAAGTAAGAATGTGTTTATAACATTTTGTTACCTGCTAATATATATATATATATATATATAACATACATACACAAACACACACACACACACATATATATATATATATATATAACATACATACACAAACACACACACACACACACATATATAATATATATATATATATATATATATATATATATATATATATATATATATATATAACATACATACACAAACACACACACACACACACACACACACACACACACACACATATAATATATATATATATATATATATATATATATATATATATATATGTGTGTGTGTGTGTGTGTGCGCGCGCGCGCGCGTGCGCGATTTGTAATTAATACACGTACAAGGGAGGTCTAAGTCTCCCCCTCCGATTTCCATGAAACTTGGCAGGTGTATAGAGCGGCCCAAGGAAATACGTGTTTTTTTTGTTTCGGCTAAAAAACTGTTTTAGGGGGCAACCCCCCCTCTCAAATGTCAAGATGAGGGCAAATTGAAGTGGGTATTGACCCCACTGTCCCCCTCTGATTTCCATAAAACTTGGCAGTGTATAGAGGGGCCCAATGGAAGAAGTACGTGTTTTTGTGTTTGCGCTAAAAAAATGGTTTTAGGGGGCAACCCCCCCTCAAATGTTAAGATGAGGAGAAATTGAAGTGGGGATCTGACCCCGAAACCACGTAAATATGGCATAGGAAGAAACAGGGGGCATAGGGCTCCTCTATACACCTGCCAAGTTTCATGGAAATCGGAGGGGGACACTTAGATAACCTCCCTTGTTAGTCTTACACTTTGTAATTATATAACACTGCATATATTATAATGTTTTATTTTAATTTTTAAAACTGTAACTGTAGAATAATTGTATAATTTTTGTATAACATTTCTATCTTGTTAAATGTGTTAAAGGTTTCATCCTGGAATGGAATGTCTCACATCTATGTGTGTTTTCATTTCCAATACATTCGAATGAATACATATTCGTTTCAATGACATTTACAAAATCACCTCTGACATTTTATTTTAAACAAGTAAGATTATTTTTGTGCACGAGTGTGTTAGCCGATGCGTAGCAAATTATTTTAGGAACAACACTTGAAAAAAATCTTGTAGGACTAACTAATGAAAAATTTCTTTGTAATCGAAGATCATAATACCTTTTAAGGTGTGGTAATATTATAATGGTATTGAGATACGAAACTCTCGGATTCGTATCCGGATCCAGATCCGGAACTTTCGTATCCGGATCCAGACCCGAAACTTTTGGACCCGGATCCGGAACTTTTGGATCCGGATCCAGATCCGGATTTTTCGGATCCGGATCCGTTTGGCCATCCCTACTCTGGATGTTTCGTATCATATTTCTCGTCAATTGGTTTTTCTGTTTCAGTTTTTGACAAATGGCGAGACGGTGCATTTGTCTTCGCAGACAAACTTACAGCTGACCGCGGCTGACGTCCACGCGTTCTGTGTGTCTGAGCAATCAGATGCTCCGGAGAAGAAAGAACTTGGGTGTCATTCCTGTAGAATTCTATTCCATCGATTGGTACAAATTTTAAATCCAGCAAAGTTTTGGGTAATGTCTGTAGTAATATTCAAACAATTACACGGATGGATCAATTGACTATTACCGATCTTGTAATATTTTGCATGAATTTCAGTTCAAGGGCCTCCCCGGTGGCGTACTGGTAACGCCGTTGCCTTGCAATTTAGGTGTCCCGCGTTCGATACCCGGTGGAGGCACATAGTGGTTCAAATCCCACTTTAAACTGTAGGCCCAGTCCCAATTAGCTTATCTGTGCATAAAAGTGGACTTAAATCCAAATTGAAATTCAAGTTCTTAAAATTTCAGTTCGTGAAATGTGATGGTTAAGGGAGATTTCAGACCGAAGCAACAAGTGACACGCGACAGGCGACACGGGATGTTCACACCGAAGCGGCAAGAGAAGTCACACGGACCTCTTCTGTGTATTACAAAATATTCACCTCCAATGCGCGAACAACAGTCCGAGACGACACAATGCACGATATTGAACAAAGAGCGAAGTCCTAGCTTCACGCAAGCGACACGTGCAGCTTTACGTGCCGCTTCGGTTTGCTTACCGAGCAATAAATTAAATATTGACTTGGTGTTTTAAGTCCATTTTATGCACAGTAAGGCTAATCGGGACTGGACCTACAGTTTAAAGTGGGATCCGAACCACTATGTGCCTCCACCGGGAATGGAACCCGTGACCCCTTGATTACAAGGCGACGACGCTACCACTGCGCCATTGTGGAGGCCACCGAACAATAAAGAAAAGAGAAAATGAAAAAGGGGGGAATCGCCATAGGAATAGGCGACCTGGTCTTTTAACGTAACAGGACATAAGCGTACACCCCGAACGTATAAGGGTGGAGGCTTGACATCCCTTGGTGGTTCTTGCCCACTTAACATAAGGTTGTATTGATTACTGAGGGTTTTGCTTCCAAGCGACACGAGCTGCTTGTCGCTTCTGTCTGAAAGCACTATAAGATTACTCATATCCCGCATTAACAATGTTCAGGATATCAACATAGCACGTGCTGTTTGTGTTGCATATGGTAAAGGTTACATTTCACACCCCTAATCGAGTTCGACAGCCCAGCACAATTTGAAAATTGACTTCCCCAGGATTGAAACAAATTGATCGGTTCCTCTGTGGCCAAGAACAGTCCTGTTTAATTTTGCAAGCAATTTTACACGTAACCGGCCTGTTACATGTTTGAATCACTTATCGTAAACTTGGAGCGGATGGATCCCGGCTATCATATTTCACTTTGAAGTTTGAGAGAGCAATGTCACGTGCTCAATCACAGGATAATAACTTTACATCATTTTAATGATAATCCAGAAACGTATCAGCTTGAGTCTTTACTTGATTTTTTGACAATTATGGCTTTAAGATGATTTTCTTCGGGTATTTTTAGTCGAGTAAGGCATTAATTGGTATTTGAGGTCATGTTTTCTTATTCTAGAACTTAAGTATTTTTTTTTATATTTAACGATTTATTAAAATATTGAATTTTTTACCTGTGCCGTAAGATGTTGAACGGGAATTTTCAATGTAAAAATGTGCACTAGATGACAACTGTCGGTCATTTATTTTGGGAAACGTCCCGAAAAGCATTGTAACTTGCACAACATGATGATAGGCCTAGTTGAAACTGAGAATCATTTTGATTTGAGAATATTTTTAGCTATTTACAGTTTTGGTCATACTTTATGAGTGTGATGTTCTTAACTTCTAGGCCAATTTTCTTCAGTTTTTAGATCATATTTTAAGTTTTTTACGTCCTAATTTTAGGAATTTTTGTTATTTATTGCTCAACAAAATCTCTGTATAAGAGGCACTGGAACTACAGTTTAATGTGGAATCCTAACTACAGGGTAATTCAAAATGAATGGTGAAACTTTAAACAGTTATTATGATTACTATTTATGATAGAAAATCAGACAAAGCATCAACATGAAGAAATAATGTGGAAGTTTTACTCACATGACTCACATTACAAAGAATCAACATGGGAACCACGTGTGATGCGGTAAACGTCCAAACGATAATCAAGTACTTGCTATGCACGAGACAGCAAGTCATCGTCCATGGTTTCGAAAACACTAACAATTCACGGTTGTAACTTTGGCAAATCTTTCGGAAGGGTGAAACATGTGCGTTACTACCAAAACGCATATGGAAATGTCTTTGCACCATTGTGAGTGAATCAGTTCTTGATAGCTCCAACACACAATACATCTTCTACTGGTCACTAGCCATTCTGCAACACTGGCGATCCTGGTGGAACAGCGCCAAAGCAGCATAAGCCCACTTAGTGAGAAGAAAACGTCCAAAGCTTTTCTTTATATTGAGGCCTTGTCTGATTTTCTATCATGAATAGTAACGTTATAATAACTGTAAAATTGCACAATTCATTTTGAATTACCCTGTACTTACCGCGTGACGACAAGTCGTCGACATTAGCCACTTCGCTATCATGAAGGCTCACAATATACGGGTGCAACCTCATATCAAGAGTGTAGCTTACTGCAAAGAAAACACAACATTTCCTGATTAAAATTTACGTGGAGATTAACTTGTCAAGTATAAAAGCACTAAAGCTTACAAGATATACACTGAAATCTTTATGCTATCATAAAAGTTCAGCAGCATCCAACGTACTAAATAATCACAACCATGAACGTACGTAATACAGTATATGCTACTTAATGTTATTATAACCGTGTAAGGGGGGATAAGGGTAATATACCTATAGATGTTGCTTGAACGTAGAAGCGTCGTAATTAATGTGCCAGTAATAAAACAAACACTGATTCTCTTAATTTAATTTTCTCCAGGAACACACGAAGATAAAGATTAATAACTTTTGTGGGTTAATTATATCAGTACATTACCTGGAACTTGTAATGGAGAATAAACACTGCAAATTAAGTACTGTTGGATTAATTTTGTAAGCCATAACGTTAACCTTTTAATCGAAACCATAACAATATAGAAGATGCCATATGTTTGTATTGGAGTTGCAATTTTAATTTCACTTGATGCTGAGATAGGCTAATCGGGACTGGACCTACAGTTTAAATTGGGATCTGAAACACTATGTGCCTCGACCGGGTATCGAGCCCGAAATTTCTTTATTACAAGGCCATCGGCCAGGCCCTGTTGCCACATACATACAACTTATTACAGATGAGAAACAACGTTATTGAACATGAACGAAATATACAGATTTCAGGTTAAATATATGGATGGTACATATATTAGGGTTCCAATGAAGCGATAAAAACATTTCTACTGCCCGACCGCGGAAGATGAGACTAGCTTGAGATGACGAGTCTACACGTGATAGGGGGGTTAGGTAGAAGCATGCACGAAACAACGATGTATATTTCAGATCAGTGTTTCGTTTGCATTAACTGATTGTGTGTTTACTATCGCCAGTTTTGTTGTGTTTCTAATGGCTTTAACAACTCTTAACCTCCCTTATCGTATTTTGCAAGCGACGTTTCTCTGTGTGAAATTTCCATGTTGTTTCAGAACCTGCTTCCCCTCACCCGTTCCATTCCTACTTTGTTAGTGAACTCGTCCAGTCAGCGCATGCGCACTTGATCTCTTCTAAGGTCGTCCTTGCACGATCAAATTGATATGCTAACATAACATTCGTGACCCAACACAATCGACAATTGACAATCGTTGAACAAGAATCTTATTGGAAAGCTTGAAAGGTCTGAAATTGCACACGTACACGATCAAATAATTAGTTGACAATTTCACCGAAAGGTGGCACTGCGTACGGCAAGAGAAAGAAATAGACTAGTAATTAGACCGAACAAAGATAACAATTTTCTTTCCAAAAGAGGATTAATGGTGTATTAGATACTCGAAAGAAGTATGATGTTTATGTATTTTCTCGTCATTGTAGTCTAAATGTAATCTGAGATAGCAGAGAAACTATGTGAACATAACGACATAAAATAATTTCATAAAATTTAATTTGTACCCAGTATTCTAAATTGTCAGTCATGGTCAACACAAAATATTATGTTTTACGGTTGGTTGTTGAATATATTTTATTATCACTACTGCTGTACGTATATCTATCATTCTTTGTTGTATAATTGTGATTAAATGAAATAAATGCAGATGAGAATGTTTGAACGTTCCTCCTTTCCTATCTCGCAAGTCACAAACACATGTTTTTACTATGTGCGTCGCTTTGTCTTCACTGAGAGTAGAAATAAATAGTTTTACCACGATGTGGCATTACCTCGATGCTTCTTTTCGATAATCGATTTTAGTATGACGTTCTGTGATTGGTCGACAGCCGTTCCTATTCGGAAATTCTTGAACGGTAACCACGAATTCGAGAAGAAACATGACTAGTTATCTGACGTCACTTCCCTTTAGCGTGGCATTCAAGCTGTTGCTCGTAATTCATTTGATCGTGTACGGATATCTTACGATAGGCGACTGTATCTGTGCTGCCTCAGAGAATAGTCACAATATAATGTTTGTCCCAGACATGACTGAGCAACAGTACGTGTAATCTTAACTTTTGAAGCCCTCGTGATGTATCCAAGAGGTCATGGATGCTCTCATCTTCAAAGTTTTTCAATTGTTCTCCTCATTCAGTTGAATGATGGGATGGTAACTTTAGCAAATGTCACGAACTATTCTTCTCATTTCCTTTTCTCCTTTGCTTCCGTCATTCTCTTCACCGTCACCGTTAACTAAATGTATAAATAAGCTGCGTTAATGAATTCAAAACCAGCCAACCAGACCTTAAACTATAATGTGTCACCCAGATTTTGTTTGCTCTAATTTTTGTTATTTAGCGTCGATTTTTTTGGCTACTCGCAAAGGTGGAGATGAGTGATATGATGAGAATGATGATGGGATACTCGAGATTCGAACCTGAGACCCCTGAAGACGTAGCGCGCTCCGCTAACCACTCCGCTACGGAGATCGGCATGAGTGTGGCCTTGCTGGAAATCCAGAGATCACAAATTAGCTTCATTACTTGGTATGACTAAACAATATACCACTGTTACCTTACTTTCCGGATGACTCTCGTGCTTATTTCGTCCTAGTACAAAAATGGAACAAATGAATGAAAACTGGATCATTTTGCACGATCTAACAACGCTGACATTTACGACTTTCATAGGAAATTAATCTTCGTGCTAATATTTGCACGTGCACAAAAGAACCCACTACGATTCCACGTGTGACTCATCCCTCACGATTAGAACTCACGTGTGCTCAGGGATATTACTCAGTTTGTCCATTAGAAGAAATTGAACAAATAAAAGTTTATTGTGCCCACGAGAAGCTGTGACGGAAACATATTGAAACGAATTTCTCCCGCGGTTTGCCTAATCCACTTGTACTGCGGTTGTCGTGTTGCATTTCTATGATTATGTGCGGGGGGCGGAGGGGGGGGGGTATGAATCCATAACATTTGATTACTTCTCCTATTCAGGCCTGTGCGAAGCGCTCATGTCCTAGAGGATGACGTCTGAGGGTCGTAACTTGTCATTTTCAGTCACCATTGTCAAAAGTGGTACTGCGAGTTGGAAAGGAGCCAAGTGGTATTCACATGCATATAAAGCTTTGCCCTTATGAGAAGGGATTTTTGTGCAGTCTCTTGCATATCTTTTGGACGATAAAAGCGCGACGGGTAAATTCTATGTTCGTATGTAGCCGCACGGAAAATGTTATTACTTTACTTGTGTATGCGAAGGAATTCTTCATATTTCAAGATGTCTCAAGATGTTCTATTCTGTGTGCAGCCAGAATATATAAAGATTAATCTAAAACATCCAGGGTTGTTATATTTGAACACTTCGCCGTCCTCCGTGCCGTAGTGGTTAGCACACCGCGCTACGACGCCAGGGGTCCCGGGTTCGAATCCCACTCTGGGTATGGGTGTTATTGTGATTGTCCTTTCATCAAATTCATCATATCATCATTCATTTCCATCTAAAATAGAGTAAATCAGTCAATCAATATTTGAAAATTTTGTCGTCACCCTATAGCCATGAGGAGTCAGAAAGGCTATTAGATTCTAGAAGCGTAAAAGGTTATTTGTTCCGCCATAGAAATGTACTAGATTCAGGTTATTTGTGTCACCTCAGAACCATGCTATATTCTAGTAATAGGAAAAGGTTATTTGTGCCACCATAAAACCGTGTTAGATTCTAGGAGCCAGAAAGTGTCATTTGTGCCATCCTAGAACCGTGTGAGTTTCTAGAAACCAAGGAGGCTATTTGCGCAATCCTAGAACAGTATCAGCCTCTAGGAGCCAATTGCGCCACCCTAGAACCGTGGTAGATGTTCGGAATCATCACGATATGACAAACGCACCACATCGAACCAACGATTTGGAGAAGCATACAAAACCACGGTTGAATATTAATTCAGGAAACGCCCGAATACCGAATTCAAACTTATTGAAGCGGAAACATCTGCATAAAAGCACACAGATGACGCTTTAGGGAGCGCACTTCTTTTCAAATTTCCTGGGATCACTACGTCACGTAAGGATTTAATATGTAGCTTTCCTTGGAAGCGATTCGGCTTGGACGTTCCGCGCATGCTAATCCCCTGGCTACCCTGCAACCCACAGCACACGTGCTATGTTGGTTGCATACAGAGGAGGGGAGGCTTAAATGTTTGCCCTGCGAATATCTTTTTCAGCGAGTTTTTAATTCCGTTGTACGCTCGCAGAAGTTGATATAATCTGCTGGGTCTTTGTTTTGTTCTTTCTCCTGGAATAATTCTTGGAAATTAATGGAGTAGAATGAATTAATGCTAAGATTAGACAGAAACTAACCTTAAAAAATAAATCTAAAGAGAGAAATGCAAGAAAACAAATTGTGGAAAGTAACAGGGATGACTCTTTTTTTAAGACACCCAACTGGAAACCTTCCATCCACGGAGTACACCCTGGTCTGCACTTTGCACACTAACGAGGCTCTGGCGTTTGAATGTAGAGCCAGTAGAGCTCTGTGGACCTTGTTGAACTGAATTGTTGTTTTGATACATTGACTTGATTCATTCACCCATGTGCAGGCCGGCATTCGAACGCGGGACCTCTGCCGTCATAGTGCAATTGTTTTTTTAAGTCCACTTTGTGCCTAGATAGGCTGATCGGGATTGGGCCTACAGTTTAAAGTGAGATCCGAACCACGAAGTGCTTTTTACAGGTAATCGTACCTGAGACTCTGATTACAGGGCTATATCGTTTCCACGTTTAGAACGTTGTAGGAATAACATATTGTGTGATCAAACATGGAGGAAATGACAGATTGTTTGAACAAACTTGCAAGATATAACGGATTATGTGAACAAAGGTGGAATAAATAACAGATTGTTTGAACAAACGTGGATGAACTATCCGATTGTTTGAACAAACGTGGATGAACTATCCGATTGTTTGAACAAACGTGGATGAACTATCCGATTGTTTGAACAAACGTGGATGACCTATCCGATTGTTTGAACAAACGTGGATGACCTATCCGATTGTTTGAACAAACGTGGATGAACTATCCGATTGTTTGAACAAACTTGGATGAACTATCCGATTGTTTGAACAAACTTGGATGAACTATCCGATTGTTTGAACAAACTTGGATGAACTATCCGATTGTTTGAACAAACTTGGATGAACTATCCGATTGTTTGAACAAACTTGGATGAACTATCCGATTGTTTGAACAAACGTGGATGAACTATCCGATTGTTTGAACAAACGTGGAAGAAATAACCTATTTTTCGAACGAACTTGGAGAAAATAACAGTTTGTTCGAACGAACGTGAAAGAAATATTCGCGGATTATTCGAACAATCACGGAATGAACAACAGATTGTTCAAACAAACGTGGAGCAGCTTAATAAATAACAGAACGTACAGGCACTAAAGAAATGAAGTTAAGAATAATGTACTAAGGATTTACTGTTGGATTTTCTCTGCTCCCTCTCGTAAAAACAGACAGATCCAGAAACTGTTTATATTTTCCACGACACTTTGAATCCGATCTCTGCTATAAGTCACGATTAAAACGTGACTTAACAACTGAGCTTACAAATGCCAAGTTCTTCCTGGCGTTTAGCCGATATAAACGGGACATTACATAAGATGAAGCACTCGTAGAATAGAGAAGCGGAAAACAGATGTGGCACATCACCGAATGGTTGTGAGTTTTGATTTGCGAACAAATAAACCGCGACGCTGCAGAGAATCCGACACCAGGGGGCGGGGTTGAAGCAATTACATAGCACGTGACAAGAAGAGCATGCCGGGAAATGTTAGTTGCGCTTTAAAGTTTGGCTGACTTATGCCGTGTTGTATTCTTCCCAAGAAAGCTTCTGGGAATGGTCATCTTTCTTTCTCGCCAGTGTATCCAACTTACATTTGTTATCGCTATATATCCATTGCGTGCATGTTATAGTTGGAGAAATGTTTGAGGGATATTTCATATATTTTGACCCTCAATTTGTAGGACGGAATTCGAATAAACCTCAAGAATTTTGTTTCATAGATGTTTGGCAGAGTAAAATTGATTATATCGTCGGATAAGTTTTTATTGTGAGACTGGAGGCGTTTTAACCTTCCTCTCTTTAAAAGAAAATCCCCTATTTGTGTCATGGCAATCCCACCTTGCGGTTACGTAACTTATACGTAATCTGATTGCTGAGTTTAGTGATAATGTATGTATATCACCCAAAGCAAAGGTGAGCACAATAGTTTATTAAATATGTAGAAAGTTATTATTATAATGTTGTTATGACGCCATGCAGCCAGAAATGTTTCAGAAAGTACATTGTAACAGTTGAGGATTCAAACTGTTACGATTTACCTAACAATATTTTGCAATCAAATAATATTCTTACATTATAAAGCTATGGCAAAAGCGAGTTATTCATTTTGGTTTATCGCTCACTAAATAAAAGATTAATACGTTTTGCATCAATATACTTGCTTGAAATTGTATTTCACAGATTATTTAGTGAAGACATAAAGATATTTCATAAATACTTATAAACATTTCCAATTGTTGTTTTATATTTGAAGCTGCAGGATCACGTATTTCAGGACTGGTAGCCAATCATTCTGAATGGCTGATTCAGGATCATATTATTAAATCCAGGTTCGAGTCCCGGCTTTGAAATGGGTGTTCGTGAATGTCGCCCTATCAATTAAATCTTATCAACATTCACTCTCATCCTCACGATTAGCTTAAATAGACAGAAAAGCGAAGTAAAAAGAGAAAAACACAAAATGCAAATCAGGTTATATAATCCGTGCCAGAAGCCGGTGGAACAAGGCCTCGCATAACGGTAGAGAAGGGAAGAAAGCGAGTGGGCGGAGCAAAATTAGTGAACGTTGCTTCAAAATACTGGTAGCTGCAGCCGCGTCCCCTCCCTTGCACCCATTTCCCCTCTCACGGGTTCATTGGTCGAGCCTTCTCGAGTCACTTCATGGGCAGAGGAATAATTGCACAAATTCCTGGGACAGAGTATAATATTTTCAGTAGATAATGGAATGACAGAATTATTTGCACGTTACACGCAAATACACCGTTATCTGATGTTTACAGAATTCTTTCTAGCAAGGATATTAAAACTACTGTGGC
Source organism: Lepisma saccharinum (assembly GCF_977018435.1). Classification (NCBI taxonomy): domain Eukaryota; kingdom Metazoa; phylum Arthropoda; class Insecta; order Zygentoma; family Lepismatidae; genus Lepisma; species Lepisma saccharinum. The sequence continues at coordinate 41,153,077 of NC_139247.1, read as the reverse complement.
TTCGTTATAACCGAGGCCTAAGTTTGACCCTCAAAATTCTGACCAACACAGAGAAAAATATAGAATATTACTCAGAAAATGGCATTTACTGTACTCGATATCAAATGTATCTTAAAAAGTAAGTCTTTTGTGGAAAATATATAATGGTTATTCTTTGTTTCGGGAGTCTCTGGAGCAAACGAAAGAAAACATGTCCTCTGCGCACGTGACTCGGGAGTGCTCGTCCAATAAACGCGTAACAGGTAATTGGGTGCATGTTGGGGAAAACGCGGTTGCAGCTTCCAGTCGTTTGCAGCAGCACGCACTGCTTTACTCTGCCCACTCGCATTCTCCCCTTCTATACCGTCATGCGCGGCCTTGCTGCATAGAGTCCTGAGACATATACTCTGTCCCAGCTAACTGTAGAGCAGGCAAACGAAATCAAGTCTCTGCGCAAGTAGTGACGCGAGAAGGCTCCGCCAATGAACACGTGAGAGGAACGGAATTGCGTGGAATGGGGGAAAGAGACTGCCTTCCCAGCAGCGTGCACTGCTTCTCTGGCTACTCGATTTTCCTCGCTTCTCCGGCGCTAAGCGCGACCTTGCTCCACAGTTAGCTGGGACAGACTATAGACTAGTTGAAATTTCATGCTTACATTCCCCTTCAATTGGAACAATGATAGCTGTAAATAAAATAATTGTACGTTTAGATAATAAGATGCTCAAGATTTTAATAATGCTATATTAAATGTACATAGTTGACTCAATATAGAATTTTACATAGGGACAGGTTCATGTGATTTTGTTGGTAATGTAGTCCAGCACAAAATAGAGAGGAACGAACATATTGATACTGAAACATCAGACAACGGCAATCTGTCAGGTTTCCCTTTGTAGAGTTTTTTCGTTTTACTGTTGCGTGTTTCGAGTATTCTGAGTCATATAAACTTTGACTAAACAATGTTTCTTGTGATTTGAACTTTTCTATCAAGTTTCGTGCCATGTGAACGTTCCCTCATAACTTTCAGTCTTGGAAACCTATCCTTGTAAATTCTTTTGTCGTGAGAAACTTTCGCACTAAAAAAAAATGCATTGTTCTGAATAACTTAAATGAAAACTTGTACCCACAGTTATAGTTACAATAGACTCATAGCAGTTTGGATTCTATTTTAAACTGTAATTATAATCGATTTGTGCACAAAGATCACTTAAACGTTAAATATTTCGTCTTTTGCATTGTAACATTGCTTTAAAACTGTTTTAAAGTTTGAATTCATTTGTCTGTGAAGCATATAAAGTACAGATGTTAATTTTTTTGTTGGTGATATATGCAAATGATATGTCTTTGCAAGTAGGAGCCACGGTGGACTGGGTCGACCTCCGTGGCGGAGTGGTTAGCACAGAGCGGTACAAGACCAGGGGTCCGGGGTTCGAATCCCGGTTTAGGACATGGACAATGAGAACACCGAGAATATAGTAAAAATTGTTATGTGTGAAAGTTGAGAAAAAGGTGAATAACGGGGGATACTACCGTTTAGAGGTATTCCTTTTTTTAAAAAAAAAAAGTCAGTATGGCGTCTGACTGCCACGCGGGAGATTCGGGTTCGATTCCCGGGCTGGTCGGAATTTTTCCGACCTAGTCCCCACATAAAGCGGCTCTGGGGCTCACACAACTTCAAATCAATGGGTACCTGAGGTCAACCCGGAAGGGAGGGAAAGGCGGCCAAAGCGTGGTGCTGATCACACCACCTCCAAAATGTCCGAAATCGAGAATGTGCAGGGTACAACCCTCACATTCCATAAAATGTGCCTTCATGGCACGGTGCTATATTCACGGGAAACTTTACCTTACCTTAACTATGCCTACACAAATATTTAAACCTTGATTCAATGCAATTAAAAAAAAAACAATAATAATTTCCAGATTTATTGTTATTTTCCTGTAGTAGGATCATTTTTTGTGGAATGTCCTTGTAAATATAATTGTCATTTCACATTCGTTGTGTATTCTTGTTGGGAAACCTGATGGTAAGAGACCTGTAGGAAGGCCAAGACGAAGAAGGGACAACGTTGAGATTGACCTAAAGGAAATCGGTAGGGATGGAAAAGAGTATATAGATCTTGCTAAAGATAGGGACAGATGGAATGCCTGAGTTGCTGCAGCCATGAACCTTCGGGTTTAAGAAGGCTAGAGAGTTAGTTAGTTCATTCGTTGTGTATAAACCCACATCATATGATGCATTTTTGAACTGTTTCGTGGTCAAAGGACCAGATATACGAAATGAATACTAGAAGTACATGATTGTATTAGTGGACCTCGGACCGGAACTTCTGAAGCTAGGCAGGCTTGTTAAAGGTCCAGAAACCTTTCTTTCTCGCACAATTTAAATTCGGTCCAATTTGCGTATTGTTTCATTTCAATATGGAACTTGGACCGTATTAAAACTGATACGGAAGAAAGGTTCATATTTTACAGACAAAAGGGTCTTTTACGATCCAGAATCCATTTACGCTTCCTGATTTTCTCTCCTGGACCAGAATTGAATATATTTAAAATCCCTGGACCTTTTTACAACCCTGAAGCCAAGGAATGACAGACAAATGCACGCTGTGAGTTGAGTTTCGACATAGCTTCCAACACAAGCAACCTTCTCATCTCTGCCGTGTTTCTCCAAGCGCCAAGTAACAGGCGAACGAAGCCACTGCGACCTTAATAATGCCACGTGGGTGATGACAATCGAAAGAGCTTGGTTTATTTTTGAAAATGCTTTCCCAGGAAGAGTAGTTCGTGTAAATTACCACGTGTGAGCATCTCCTCGTTGGATTGCTGCTTGGGCGTGTCTTGGCTTCCGGGGCTGGTGTCATCACTTAGCCGTCAGAAGGGGTTGTGTAATGGATAACTTAAATTACGCACCAGAAAGCGTAAAACTCACTCTCGCATAGGCATGCTGTTCCTAGGAGAGGGGTGTTAAATCCGAATAGAAAATTATCTGATTCCAAACCGAAAGTGACTTCATGAAGAATTCAGTATTCGAAGCACGAACTCTAATTTCAGAATCCAATAACATGGATTCCGATGTCTCTCGGGGTCCGGTGACACGAACCTGGATTTATCTCCGTGTTTGATAAATTAATTTCCAAATTTCACATTCACTTATTTGTAGCGTCCACAATACTTCACCTTTTAAAGAAACCGTTTCAACTGCTTGGAAATCGTTTGCAAACACGAAAGGGTGGCGCATATGGTTTCTCGCAATCTAAGGTTCCGCGTCCGTTGTACCTTCTCATCTTCATCGTCGCGATTAGCCAAAAGAGACAGTAAAGCGACATAAATTGAAACATACAAATACGAATGCGCATTTATTTTTCACATAATCAACTATGAATAACTTTCCGTTATTCCGGATAAAATGCACTAAACTCTGTCTATGGAATCTGTGGAGCAAGGTCGCGCTTAACGACAGAGAAGGGGAGAAAGCGAGTTGGCGGAGAAAAGCAGTGTGCGGTGCTGCAAACGGCTGGTAGCTGCATCCACGTTTTTTTCTTCCGTGCACACACTTCCCCTGTCACGCGTTCAGCCATCTCTACAGGCTTGTTAACGGAAGTTCGGTACATACCGGAAGTAACTCCTATGTTGCCACGTTTAAAGTGTAACAAATGAAAAACAGCAAGATCTTACGCTTTCGCTACGCACTTCGTTCTCGCGGTCGCTCCAGCCGACGCCAAGAGTTTTTTTTTTTCAGTGGTGAAGGGATGCGAGGTGTACGCAAAATCACATGCAGAAATTAGGCGTATTTTTTAGGATTTCAAACGTAAATCGTCTCATTTCACGCATTAAATAGGCTGAAATGCAGAGGTGGCAATCATTTCTTGTCGATTTAAACAAACATGAATGGACATTGGAACCAGACCCGTATCCAGCTTTGGGTCGGAAAATAACAATTGGAACAAACAAGACAGTCGGTTACTGACAAAGCCCGCCGCATGGCTTACAGCTTCACACTCATTGTTTAGTTTCAATTCTCAATAGCATTCGAATATTCTATTCCGCAAATTAACAATGTTTTCGCTTTCTTTTGATGCCGTCACATCTGTACTACTGAATAATCACGATATTTCTATGTTTAGAAAGTAATATATGCTTTTGGTAAATGCACAATTTCATAATTATTTAAATGATACATATTAGCAATGGTATTTAAAATTTTTAAAAAACATTGCTTAATGTGAGTTAACCAAAGATTCTGGGCATTTTTGGATCACGGCTGATATTCGAAGAAAACTCTGTACGAAATTAAAATAAAAAAAATATAGTTATTAACCATGTCATCTTGTAATCGAGTAGAGTGTTTGATTCCCCGTGGAGTCATATGGACAATGGTTCGGATTTCATTTTATAGTCTAGTCTCGATTAGCTCATCTGAGAATAAAGTGAACTGTAAACAAACCTGTTCAATTAAATCGAGAACAAGGAACAAATGTGTTTTTTTTCGCGCGGTCCTTCATATAATTAATGAAAAGTAGCAATTAAAATTTTACAAATTTTAACAATTTGTACAGGAACCTTTAAAGTTATTTTTAGAACGTAACAACATGTTATTATGTTACGTTTACGCCGTAAAGTTGAGAGTGACATTTTAGGAAAATCATGTTCGTCTTTGATGCTTTTATGAAGTTTTCCCAAAGTCAGTAGCTCATTTTCCATATACATAACATGCAATGTCCTCCTAACAGCAGCCTGGGTAAAACTATCATATTTTTCAAGACGAATCGCCCCATATCATTCATCTTACTTGGTGCAGAAAGTTTCCCTCTTTGTTTTCACTAAAGTCTTTCTTAATTTTAATAATAGTCGACCTCTGATACAGCTATCCCAGTTGCTTCAGATGTCATTCGAGTAGCAGTCTTCATTGTGTGATGCCGCCAATAATTTCTTTGCCCGGAAATAAGCATACACGTTCAACACTGTTCGACCGAGGACAAACATTTATTTGCCTTTTTTATTTGTAGCATTCTGGAGAAAAACATGCCATTGTTCTCCTTGCTCACTTCATGCACTCCGCACTCTAACACAACAATAAATAATAATTAACGAAATAGAAACAATAATGCAACACGAATAAATCAAGAAGCTAACGAAAACACAGAAGAACACCGCAATAACAAACACAAGCCGATAGATTTCAGAGCGCGCTTTTCACCCTCGGAACTTGAATTGCAAGTGGTTGCAACACCGCACCCTGTGTCGAGACCTCTACCGTCCAGCAGACGACAGAGAATCAGAGCTTTAGCTCAGCAAGCGCGTAAGAGGGCCGGTGCAGAGAAGATCTGACATCGTTGCTCTCTGCCCCCACCTCACACCTCCCCCCTCGCTCGCCTAGAAGCGCTTCCGGTATGCACCGACCGGGGCTGAACAGGACCTTAGTTCTACTTGCGCAGACACTTGTTTTCGTGCGCTTACTACTTAGAATTCCGGGACAGAGTGTAGACTTCAATCTTTTGGGTACCTTTCTTTGCAGTTAAATAACGATTTTGCCACCGAAGGTTCTCGGTTCGAATCCATACTTGGTTTCTTTGTGAATACTCCCTCACAATTCATCATCATTCATGATGATCGTAGCGATTAACTAGAAGTGGCAGAAAAGCGACATTGAAAGGAAGGAAAAACAAAACTTTCTAAATGAAAAACTTCAGTTTACAAACTACAGCGTGTCCATAAATATACTGTCATACTTTAAAGTGGTATTACGTCGCTTTGGATAATCGTATTTAAATGAAATTGGTGATATTTGAAAAAAAACTCAAATATTTTATTTTATAACTCATAGACATTGAATGTGGCCCCCACGAGTGACCCTGCGGACATCAAGGCGATATTCCCATTCATGCCGCACACGCTCCAACATATCCACAGGGATGGACTGGATTGCAGAAGTGATGCGAATTTGCAGTTCTTGCAGGTTTTGAGGCAATGGGGGTACATAGACACAATCTTTTATGTAACGCCATAAAAAAAAGTCACAGACCGCAAGTCAGGTGACCTCGGCGGCCAATTGTAGAAGACCTTCACCAAACTCTGCGTGGAATGATAAAACACACCAACACGTTCACCAAGCTCTGCGTGTAATGATATTCTAAAACACACCAACTACGTTCTTACATCTTCTGTAATAACAACACAATTTTAAAGGAAAACATTCACATGTAACCTGCCTGCCTGCTAAATATCCAACAATGAACCCACATCGTCCATTGTTTTCAGGAGTGAATTTATTTCAGTTTCTATGTTTGATCTCGTTCATTGTTGTCCATTGCTGACATTGGTGTCCATTGTTGACATGCACAAAAATATTTGAGTTTTTCTTTGAAATATCACCAATGTCATTTAAATACTATTATCCAAAGCGACGTAATACCACTTTAAAGTATCGTATCAATCCCTAGGATTGTATGTTTATTTTATTAAGTCTCTCTGAACGCTTCATGTTGACCAGGGCATTCACTTGTTTTTCTCAGCTGTCTCAAGCCTCTTAGGCATGTTTACAATGCATTGTGTTGTGCCATGCAAACCTCCTGAGTATTCAGGAAGCAGGTAATACTTCTGGGTTTGGTGTCAGCGGTTTGCATGGTAGCAATTATAATAAACACGATTCGGCGATTCGGCATCGAGGAAGAGCTCGATGGCCAGGGAATATAGAGGTGAGACAAGCTGGGAAGTGACTGGACTTTGGGAATTGAGTTGGTAGAGAGAGGAGGTCAGCAAGACAGGAGGTCGATAGTGGAAGCACGCTTTGGTCAACAAGTTAGAAGCTTACAGAGGACTTCGCTATTTTCATCCAGCTCAGAGACTTCAGTTAGACAGGTAATTATCCTACACCCAGCCATGATACAGGTTCAACGGTTCACAAAATCCAACGAGTTGCCATTGTCTTTTCAGTAGTTTAATTCCTTTGTGTAATTTGTACCTTTCGCATGCCAAGCAATAACTCGTCATGTCAATGACGAGTGGTCTCATCAAGAGGATGAATGATGAGTAGTTTACATCACCCCATCAGCTAACTGGTTAACCTGCTAGATACTCTTAAGATCCCACGAACTTTAAGGTTCGTTACGTGGTGGAGATACGTGGGCCTTTTCATTTCTTACAGGAATGAAAAGAGTTTGTTAATCAGTTCTAAATTAACCCTACCCCAACTTTTGACACGTGGTAGAGTTGCGGGCCTTTTCATTTTTTTCTTTCAGAAAATGAAAAGAATTGCAGTTAAATTTTAACCAGTTTAAATTCAACCCTACCCCAAATTTTGTTACATGGTTTTAAATTCAAACCCACCCTAAAATGCTGCTCATTTGTTTAGTTTTTTTGGTATAGTCTTGCCAAAATTAATTTTGAAAATACATAGGGCTTAAAACTTTTGCATTTATGGGGGGAGAAGACTTTACTTGTGCCATGATAGATGTCGAGCTTTCACCTTGCTGATGAACTCGACGAAACTTTAGATCAATTATTAGATATAGCACGAGGGACTACAAGTTTTCATTTAGATGTCAGCGGCCCAGCTGCAAGTTCCACCCCCAAGTTTAAACGTAGCCCAATTTTAACTAGACGCCTTCAGCGAGAATTATTGGAAAAACAGAAATGTGAACCACAATTAGAGCAACAAGATCAGGATTTTAGAGATTTAGACCAAACACAATTCGCAACAATGGCTCAGTCGCAGTTTGTTCCCCCAACTATTTTAGAGGGTATCCCATTTCAGGGGATAGCCGGGGAGGACGTTTCAAAATTTTTAGATAAAGTAGATAGCCTTGCCATATTAAATGGATGGAATAATGCCCGTAAACAGGAATTATTTCCAGCCCTTCTGGCCGGGCCAGCATTACGATGGTACCAGACCTGGAAAGATGGTACAGAAAATCAGGAAGTTACTTACGAGGAGATACAGAAGAAATTTAAAGACGAATTTACAGGGTCCTTGGATCAACTCCAGATCGAGGAGCAAATTCGATATAGATTACACAAAGAAACTGAGCCAGTTACGAATTATGTTCGGGACAAACAATTACTTCTACTCAAGGCAGACCCTGAAATGAGTATTCAACAACAGATCAAACAGATCATATTGGGTTTACAGGTGGATTACATGAAAGATATCCACCATAAAGAGTATGAGTCCGTGCATGGGTTGCTTAAAGATTTAAAATCCTTTGAGAAACTCCAATTTTTGATGACAGCGCAAGCTGAAGGAATTGAGGTACGAAGATCAAAGAGAGAGTTTATTCTCTCCTTTGCATAATCCATCAGCACTTTCGCAACAGCAGCAGATTTTACTGCAGAGTAACAATCTGGCTACTGCTGAGTCAGCGCAAGCGCGACCCACTTCAGACATTGAGGCAAAATTCAAAGCATTGCAAAAGGAGGTTGAGCAACAAAAATTATTTAACAATCCTCACAATACCAAAGCTCAAGTCCAGGCTCAGGAAACTGGTCTGGAAGCGAGATTAGCCAGTCTCACTTTGAGATTGGATAGCATGGAGGATCAAAAACAGAACCCTGGCACCGACTCATCTACTCCAAAACAAATTAGAGAACCTTATTATAAGGATAATTATCAGTCAAGTAATAATTATAGAGGCTCCTATCGGGGTAATAATAATAGACGACAATTCAATAGGGGGTACAGGAATGGACGTAATAATAATGGCAACAACTCAGATCGCAATAGGCGATATGGTAATACCCAACAATCGCGGGGACGTGGAAACTTCCGCGGACAGAACTCGCGGGGTTCCTCGTCGTCAGCAGGGCGAGACCAGGAAAACAGGGAAGAGCAACGGGGGAGACCACGCTGCTCAATTTGTAATTACCCTAATCATACAGCAGCCACTTGTTTTCAGAACACGGAGGCTTTAAACGAACAATGACTGCCCATAGAAGAGACGTATGCGCAGATTTCGTTGGCAAACAGATATCAGTCTCTACTTTCCCCTATGAGGAATTAATTTATATTAACGCAGTATTAGGGGGACAACGTCAGAGGTTTCTCGTGGATTCCGGAAGCCAAGTATCCGTCACCAGTGATCGAGGCATTCCTTCAACCGCCAAACGATTTAAAATTCATACGGCCATAAGGGGAGTAGCAAAAGAACAAATTGAAATTAAAGAGATTGTCCTATTAACTTTTGCAATAAACGGCCGTAATTTTACCCATCCTTTTCGGATGATTCCAAATTTTGAACATGGGACAATCCTAGGAAACGATTTTTTAAGAGCTCATAAAGCAAATTTGGATTTTGATCAAAATCGACTCACATTGAGGAGATTTGGTACTCCTCCGCGAAACCAGTTAAGGACGGAACACCGAAAGACCTTTGACGTTTCCATAAAAGTTGCTAGTCTGATCAGGGATTTATATGTGCCGGAATTTGTAACTTCCAGACAAATTAGAATCAAACCTAGATCTCATTTGTGTATTCCTGTCAAATTGACAAATTCTAGTAATCAAAACTTAACTTATTTGGAACCAGATTTACAGTTTCAAATGGACACAGGCTTAATGGTGCCTCGAGCCATTGTAAATCCGGAGTCATTTTTAATTTGGATTACTAATCCAAATTCTTACAAAATTAAAATTAGGAAAGGGGCACGCTTAGGTACCGCAGAGGCATGGCAAAATCCAGTACCAGCTTCGCGTCATATTGCAGACGACGAAGGACCTAACGTCATGGTGACCAAGGAGACTGGCACCGTGACAAAACCAGTGCACGACATTACTAAATTTGATATAAATCCAGCATTAGAACCCGATCAGAAGTTGCAACTTAGACAATTATTAGAGAAATATGTAGATGTATTTTCTTGGTCTGAGCAAGACATTGGTTGTGCCACTAATTATACGCATCGTATAAAGTTAAAGGACGATTCGGAATTTCACGTCCCAGCCTACCCTATACCAGTTCACCTGCGTAAGGAAATTAACCAGCAAATTGACAACTTGCTAGAAGCAGGGGTCATCAGTCCTACGACATCACCCTACAATTCACCAGTTTTTCTTGTCAAGAAGAAATCAGGAGCTTATCGCATGGTGCAGGATTTCCGATTACTTAATGCTAGGTCCGTTTTCGATGCAGTTTCTATAGGAAACATTTCAGAGATATTGCACAATATGGCCGGTAAGAGCTATTACTGTAGTGCTGACTTGAAACAAGGATTTTTTCAAATACCATTAGAAGAACAATCGAAAAAGTACACTGCCTTTACTATACCAGCCAGGGGACAATTTGCGATGAACTTTACACCTATGGGACATGTGACTTCTCCTGCGGCAATGACCCGATGTGTTCAGCTCGCTACAGCGGGGATGAACGACAATAACTTTGCATTTTATATCGATGACATGTTTGTTTTTGCCAATACATTTAAGGATATGTTGGTCAATTTAGAGAAAATGTTTCAATGTTTACGATCTGCCGGATTGAAATTGGCTGTACCTAAATGTTCATTTGGATATTATGAGACAATTGCCTTGGGCCACAATGTGGGCAAATATGGCTATCGTATAAGTGATAGAATACTGTCATCCATTAAGAATTATAAGGTTCCCACCACCACGAAGAAGGTTAAAATGTTTTTAGGTCTTTGCAGCTACGTGAGGAAATATGTCAAGAATTTTTCTGATATTGCATCACCATTACAGGGTTTAATTCGTAAGGGCAAGAAATTTACATGGGGTCCTGAACAACAATCGGCATTTGAGAAATTAAAGGAAGCTCTAATTACTGCACCTGTTTTGTTACCGTACGATCCAGCGAAGAACACCAAAGTTTTCACCGATGCTTCATCTCATGCGGTCAGTGGCGTATTAATGCAGCCCAATGCAGAAGGAGAGTACTTGCCATGTGCGTACTGCAGTAGAACGTTGACCGACACTGAAAAAAGATTGAGTGTTATTGAGCAAGAATTAACAGCAATTTTATATGCTTTCAAATCATTTAGATTTTATCTTGTTGGCCGCCATTTTGATTTATATACGGACAACAAAGCAATTATGTACATTAGGACATCCCGTAATTTGAGCTCAAAGCTTCTTCGATGGAGCAACCTTTTGGAGGATTTTTCATTTACACCGATCCATGTTAAAACTACGGAGAATATCGCCGATCCCCTCAGCAGAGAATGTGGAGAAAACATAGAGGATGGCAACATTGAAGAGGACATTCCCGAACCCAGGACACTTACTTTATTTGATGCAAGCACAGATGTCGCGGAACATCAGAGACAGGATTCATTTTTTGGCCCAATTATTAAAGTTTTGGAGGACCCAGACAGGGACGATGGAACATTACCTCTATACATCCAGAGGCAGGTCTATCATCATGTGTTGGAAGATGGATTATTATATCGACAACAGAAATTAGGAGCTACTATCAAGAAATTATTATGCATTCCCATGACATTACGTGATTCTGTGATCGAGACACTCCACGCTTCACCCATAGGAGGTTCTCATCTTGGGTTTACCAAGTGTTACAATGTGGCCTTACCAAGAATTTATTTTCCAAATATGAAGTTATTTATACAGAGGAAAATTAGGGAATGTATAACATGCCAGCAGAATAAACGTCGTCCAGGTCTACCAGCAGGAGAATTGTGCACTTTTCCCGCACAGAAGCCATTTCAGCGGATTTGCCTGGACTTTTCAGGTCCATATCCTCCTTCATCCAATCTTCGTCATCGATACATAATCGCTGCAACAGATTTTGGGACGCGCTATTTAATAGCCAAACCAGTTGCGGATTGCACGGCCAGTACAGCAGCAGAATTTGTGTATGAAGAGATTGTGTTACGCTACGGAGTCCCACAGGATATTTACACGGATCGCGGATCTGCATTTAAATCTAAGCTTTTCCAGGAACTTGGCAATAAATTGGGAATCAACATCAAGTTTTCACCAGTCGGTCTTCATAACTCTATAGGTCTTTCGGAACGTAACCACGGGGTCTTACAGAGTATAATGAAGTGTTATGTCAACTCAAAACACACTGATTGGGTCCAATATTTACAGCCAAGTGTATTTAGTTATAATACTACGAGGAATCAGAATTTGCGGTATAGCCCATTCTTTTTAGTACATGGATTCCAACCTACTTTGCCCTGGGAGCGTGCATTACACACACCAAGCTGTGAAAATGTGGAGAATGATGTACGGTTCCGAGTATTGGAGAAAGCAAGAACCAATGCTACGGATAACTTAGCAAAACGACATGTTGAAGTGAAGAAATATTATGATCAGAAGAGGAAACAGATCAAGTTTCAACCAGGCGATCAAGTATTAATTTTTGACAGCACCCAGAAAATTGGAACCGCACGGTGCTTTTCAGGTATTTATAAAGGCCCAGCCACAGTTATTCGAGAAGAGAATCCCAATACATACCTGGTGGAATTCCAAAACAAGCGCGGAAAGACATTAGTGGACTCTATTGCCGTCCAGAGACTCAAAAAATATTATGCGCCAGACGATGGTGAAGGCGAAGAGAATTTGGCAGGTGAAGATGAAGATCGTCAAGAAGACAACGCGGACTCACGCACGGATAATGGTCACTAAAATTGAAAATTCATATAAGTAACAGGTTTAACATTTTATTTCACTTGCATGACATAATAATAATAATAATTTATCATAGAATAGCACTAATAATATTAAAGATTAAAAGCAGACTTATTATTTAATAATGTGCTTTAGGCACAAAAGTTTTTTGCAGTATGTAATTATACTAACTCAGCGGATACATCACTAGAATTTTATAGTTACTCTTCAGAAGAAGGTATATGATTATATTAGCAAAGTTTATTTTAAGCGCCAGTTATGAGAATATTTATATTATATGAATATGTAGACGTCGACGTCAAGATTTTTTTGCGCTCCTATAACAAGTATTTTCCTTCGGATATTGGATAGCTACCGATAATCCTGGAAATCCATTCTGCCATCGCAGAATGATAATGATTAAACCACAACGGTTTTAGTTGCTAACTTTGCCACAATAATATGCTAAGCATATTTTAGAATGAGTAGAGAGAATTAAATATTCTTCAAGTTTTAGTGATGTTAGTATTTTAATGCATTTAAAGATCGCATAAATAATAATTATTATTTTTCAGGTAGTCAGGAGTAACTCAGACTCAATTTTTTCCTTTACCTTGTACCTCAGTACGGTTCAATTGATGTTAAGTATTTAAGAATAGAAATAACACCTGAAAGTAGATAAGAGAAGTTTGCAGTAAAATTTAAAATAAGATAAGTAAACCAGTGCTAATAAATTTAGAGAATAAATAAATTATATTAAATAAATAAATCACGCAGATAATTTGAGCCTAGAGTCAGAAATAATTAAAAGTTGAGTTAAAATATCTACTACTTAGACTAGGCAGGCTTAAAGTACGTATTAGCTTTGAAGAACTGTTTGTTTTGATTGCCTAAGCAACATGAAAATCATTGCGATTTTAGTTATTTTAAACGGATTTCTTCCATACGTAAAAGCTTCTAATTTTATTTATCTGTTGAACAAGTCCTTTGACTACCCTTATAATATAATTACAATTTTATTATTAACAACATTTATTATTAGTATTTTTATAGTTTTCATAATTTGTTATTTTCAATGTCAACGCAAGAAATCTATTACTTATGACCATGAGTGTACCAACGAATTACAGTTAAGCAAACTTAATAATGATCCACCGTCCATTGATCCGATTTATGACGATGTTGCACCGATTGTTGAAGTGGTACCATTAAAAACGAGTCACCCGCCAATTCCCCCGCCCTTTCCTCCAACTGTTCTTACTCCCCATATTGTACAAAAAGAAGTTCAAGACGTATCCAGAAATAGTGTAGTCACTACAAACGACAGTATAGATTTGCCGAAGAATATTTTATCCGTTAAAGATAGAGTTCAGAAATTTGCCGTAAGCAAGGATCCTAATTTTGTTCCAAACAGTTGCAAAATGGAAAGTGAATTGCATATTTCACCCTGTGTTCAGCCAGTTGTAAAAGTTAAAGAGTTACTTGCGAATCAGTCACCAGTAAAAGTCGAGAAAGTTTCAAGTGTTACTTTAAAAGCAGAAAGTAAGCCAAATTTTCAGGTTCCCGAACCTGTTGTATCGTTTACAGACCATATTTTCTACGACTTCATGTTCGCCTAGAATTTTTATATTAATTACGATTCAAATTTTAAGTATCATTCATTTTTTACGTTTGATTGTACCTTATGCAAGGTTTATTAGTCATTTAGTTGGCTAACAGCTTCCCAACTGTTGTTATTTTACCAGCACGGAAGTGTTCAGGTAACACACTGTCGGAAGCACAACGAAGTTTTCTCTCTTTCCATCCAATTTATTACGTCATTTCAAAGACCTTGACTTTATTTCGAACTCCCGCAGCGCTTACTAGACTTTGTTCGTAGTAATTTAAAGTTTTGTAAACAGTTACGCGTCATTCAATGTATCAGCGAATCATGGCGTTGCATTTTTCTTCCTCCGTTCCTTTGCTCGCTGCCCGAAGCAGCGACCTTTTCCCCTCCACCTCTCCGACGGCACCCGAACGTACCCGAAGTCGCCGATCACGGCAGCGAACTTGCCAGAGCTCTCGTTGTCGCCATAGAGAAATTTTCAGTTGCGTCCAGCGACCAAAAATGCAACCTTGCACAATTTAGAATGTCTCGTATCAGCAAATTCCTTTTCTGCACTCAAGCTCTCTTCCGAGTACTTTGAACACGCTGGAAGTCAGAAAACACTTACCATAAGCTTTGCATATTTTTTTTTGCGTTAGTGGCGTTCGTTCAGTAAAATTTTAGGGAATCAGTTTAGTTACGCATATAGCCATCAGAATTTGATTTTTACGATAGAAGTTCATGTAACCAATGTTAGGGATATTTTGTTCTATATAGATAATTTTTTTCCGTAAAACGTCGCATTTATGCACTTCAGACTAATCACGACCAATAATTTTCAAAGGAACAACAAGACGAATTTTTTTTTGCGTTTTTCTCGCAAAATTTTCCCGTTTTTCATAGAGATATTTATAGTAAGTAAATTTTTTGGGAAATCGACGCATTTTTTCATTAAAATCAGGATAAAGATAAACGAAATTTTGATAAAATCAGGGAAATTTCTACAAAAGGGCAATTTTAGCACTTTATGCACTTAGAGTAATCAAGATTATTAGGAACATGCCAGGCTAAGCCTCGGTGATTGGCACAGGCATGTGCAGCAAAAGTCGCCACGGCATCGTTAGCCTTTCCAAATTTAAACAGAGTGGTTTACCACAAATGTTATAATTTGAGACATTTTTATTATTATTAATATTTATTATTAGGAAATTTTGTTCATTTATCCAATTTGCACCTTATTTGACACTGCAGCAATAAATTCATTACTTCTTACTGATTAACTTCATGTTAATGTTAGTACAGTAGGTAATAACTATTAATTTGTATTTATATTGTAATATATAGCATAACTATTCTCTATCTATTTTGTTTAAACATACCTAAGGAATTGACACACCATTCTTATATGGGTCAAGTATATTTTTCCGCGGCGGGTCTGTTTACATGACCAAGTGATTTGAGGTATACGGCGGACTCAAGAAGTTTTGAGTGGTTAAATTTCTTTTGTTTAAAGAAAATTTGAAATTGAGAAAGTTTTATTATTTTTATTGTGTTTCAAATTTGAATATCACCTTTTTTAATTCCCTAATGCCATATTTTGTTACCACCTGGAGTTTCAACGAAACTCAGAAGTAGCATTTACTGAATTTTTTGTCTTACATTGCATAATATGAACCACAGCAAATTGCACCGGCCTATCATTTATTAGGAGACCATTAGACGCTTGTCAAAGCAATGTTTTAGCACTCTAATAGCTTGCTTTGCACAACTCAAATTTTATATATTTATTTTAAGGGTTCACAACATAATTTATTTTATAATTTTCAACAGACTTTAGAACATGCTTGCAACACTTTTGTTTATTAATTCTACATTTTGTAATTTTGAAGTGAAGTCTATTACTGACAATAAATCATTTCAGTTTATTAGGACACGTAATGGTATTTTAATATCAGGCTCAGGTCAATTTATTGTTATTCAGAATTTGAATAATAATTTGAACACGCACAGATCAATTCAGCTTAACGAAGGGGAATCTCTATTTTTTAATTATCAGGATTTTTCGCAAATTATTGTGGATCAACAAATTTTACACACAAGAATTTTAGCTTTCGAACAAGTCAAAATGCAGGAAATTGAGTTATTACTTAATATTCCCAAGAATTTATCTGATTTCACTATTCCCCAATGGACTTCGCTTGAACTTGCTTTAAAACAACTTAATCAATCAATTAGTAAGAAAATTTCATTTCAGGAATTAATTCTAAACCCTTTGCCTATGTCTATATTAGTTTTGTTATTTGGAATGTGTTATTAACCGCAACCTTAGGATATTATTTTTATAAGCATCATCAGCTTGCGAAACAGATAAATTCAGAGCAGCACAGTAATAATTAATAGGTTAAGGCAACACATTAATCATGGACATTAATATTTTAATTACGGTTGGATATTTTATTTAAATTTTCCTTATTTATTTTCAAAGAGTTATGGCAATTATTTTATTTATTTATTTTAATCATATTTTATTTTTGATGAGACAATTTAATTTGATTTTAAGAAAAGGCAGTGGAAATTAGTTGGTTTTGTGTACATGCATACTTGAATTATATATACCCATCCTATTGCAATTTCCTTTCTTTGTCATAATTTTTCCTTTTAACCTAACCTGTCTATACGGAGCACCATGGACAAGCAATGCCTACACCATCCATGGGCATTTTTCGTGACGGACATCCGCAGGCAGTCTATTACCAGGCAGAAAGACTGATTACCATTCTACGAGGGAGACATGCAGACATTATAATTACTATTTCAAGGAGAGACTCGTCACCACCAATTTGAGGGAGACATGCAGACATTTTTAATTATTATTACACGGAGACTACAGGAAGGATGTAGTCAACCATACATTTCCCAGTATAGCGGACTACACATTATCAACAACACCTAGTGATGGAGCTAGATACAATTTCCCTCCACACTGCAGTTCAAACAACAACTTTTCCCCATCTCCCAAGTTCTACGGGTAATTTACTACATTTTTACATTGCCCAATGCAGTCAAGACGACAAGCAATCCAGAAAGAAGAGGAAGCAGAGAAAACATACATTCTACAAACAGCAGTTCTGGTCACAAACAATAATTACAGAATTGTGCTAGTGTTTCTACACATACACATGCGAGCTCCTATCATGTGTATCTATTTGGTTATTTAACATGCATTATGGGAAACAATACTTTTCCATAGCCCTTATATACATTTTCAGTTTTGTGCCATGCATGAGAACCAGTTTCATATGCATTCAAATTTACATTATACTACAAGGAAGCGACAAGCACCAGTGGTGTCAAGTGACCAGTGTTAGCATCAATTAGTGCATAATTTTTTTTTTACGATGAAATTTTGCACTTCGAATAATAAATGGACATGCAAGCAATACAAATAACATAATTATAGCACTTTCGAACATTTTAGAAAGCATGCTTTAGTGCCAATATTTTATGCATATGTTTGTCGCATGCAGGTATTATTGTTATTTTTTTTCTCTTTTTTCTCACCAACATGGAATATTGAAAGCGACACATTTGTTCGCAGAACGTTTTTGATATCTATAACTCAAGTACATAGTTTTGTTACTTGCAAGATTAATAATTTTTGTGTGCAGTCATACAAAGGTATTCACCACGCCATAGATGTGTATACAGTGTACAGATTAATGTAGAAAAGAAAAGTGAACGCTATAATTAAGTTTTTACCAGCGACAGTTCTCAGTGTAACTCACTATATGCATTGAATATTGTATAATACTACCTTGGAATGTGCAACACAGCCGTGCAAGTTCATATATTCAACGATTTTAGGAGTACAGTGGCTACGTAGTTTGTAAAACATACGCACTTTGATATAATCAGGCTTTCACACGGACAAAACAGTGAGATGTGACAATGTTTTACATGCTTACTTACGTGTACTTACTTGTGCACCTTTTTAAGGTATTTTTTAATTTAGTTGAAGAGTTAATATCAAGGGGCAATATAAACAAACATTGTGAATTCCGTTCCATCTTGCAAGACGCTCCAGCCGTTGGCTTCGCGGAACACACAGAGTCGTTACCGCGTGGCGAGGCATCACAGACTCTTGACTAGGAGCAAATGGATGAGCAATTATACATAATAAACAGTACGTACGCACAAAATGTGGTACATTAAGAGTTTTTTCGCTTAACGACACGAACTTTTGTGATTTCTAGTCCTATAATAGTATATATTATTGTTTTTTACATCGTATAAACATACGAATTTGTTAGTATTAAGGGTATTATTCATTATAAAGTTTAGGGAATAAAATTTTTTTTCCTTCAGGCTACGGCAAACAAGGGAAAGTTATGTTATGGTGTATTTCTTTTGTATATTTGGTTTTTTTAAGAAAATATATGGAATTGGCGAACCTGAGTCATGTCAAGCTTTGCGATTTGACTTTTAAATTTTCAAAGGAGAAAATTTTCCTACGCGAGGCGAACGTATCAATCCCTAGGATTGTATGTTTATTTTATTAAGTCTCTCTGAACGCTTCATGTTGACCAGGGCATTCACTTGTTTTTCTCAGCTGTCTCAAGCCTCTTAGGCATGTTTACAATGCATTGTGTTGTGCCATGCAAACCTCCTGAGTATTCAGGAAGCAGGTAATACTTCTGGGTTTGGTGTCAGCGGTTTGCATGGTAGCAATTATAATAAACACGATTCGGCGATTCGGCATCGAGGAAGAGCTCGATGGCCAGGGAATATAGAGGTGAGACAAGCTGGGAAGTGACTGGACTTTGGGAATTGAGTTGGTAGAGAGAGGAGGTCAGCAAGACAGGAGGTCGATAGTGGAAGCACGCTTTGGTCAACAAGTTAGAAGCTTACAGAGGACTTCGCTATTTTCATCCAGCTCAGAGACTTCAGTTAGACAGGTAATTATCCTACACCCAGCCATGATACAGGTTCAACGGTTCACAAAATCCAACGAGTTGCCATTGTCTTTTCAGTAGTTTAATTCCTTTGTGTAATTTGTACCTTTCGCATGCCAAGCAATAACTCGTCATGTCAATGACGAGTGGTCTCATCAAGAGGATGAATGATGAGTAGTTTACATCACCCCATCAGTTAACTGGTTCAGATCCCTTCATTCTATAGAATGACACGGTATGACAGTATATTTATGGACACGGTGTATATTTTTAAAAAAATAACTTACAACCAGATGTCTATACTTTTCATTACATATCTGCAACTGTGACTGTATCCTTCCAACACTTTAACGATTTACGAAAAGCAACGAGTCAGTGGCGGCGATTGGGTTCCAAAACTGGGGGGGAAGGTGCATAAACTGGGGGGGAGGACAGTATATTTCGATTTGTAGATAAGGTTTAGCATAGTGCCGGGGCAAAAGTCGCGAAAAGTGGGGGAGCAACTGCCCCCCTCGCCCTCCATAATCGCCGCCACTGCAACAGCTTAATATATAGTTGTGAGAATTACTTTCTTTAGGTCCCTACTTCTGGTACCTTAATGTAGCGATGACGTAATATCATAAGTACACGTAATGAGCTCTTTTAATAACAAATACCATAGAAATATCATGAGTCCACGCAACGAGTTCAGGGATCGATACCCGGTGGAGGCACGTTGAACATTGATTCGATTCAATTGTAAACTAGGTCCAGCCACGATTAGCCTATCTGTGCATAAAATGGTCTTAGACTTTGCCTGTTTTCTTGTGATTAGAGTACACTACTTCCAAGACAGGGTTCGACTCCTCTTTGTGGCGCCTCTCTCACATAACATTGGATTAATGAGGAAAGACAAGGGGTGCTGTATTTTTGTTATTTAGCGCTGCTTTTCGTCCACTTTTAAGCTACCCAGGGTGATAAGGATGAGTAATGATTCTATGGTGTTGAATGGACACTCACAAAGAACACTAGGCCGAGACTCGAACCCGTTAACTTCGGTGGCGCTAGAGAAAGATTTATGTAAAATAACCTTAACGCAAATATAGTTAATCAGTGTGAGAGAGTTCAAATGCCGTCGAGTTTTAGTTTCGCCTTCGTAACTACAATCGTATGTCTAATGTTGTGAAGTAAAACCAATTGATTGATATTCCTATACATTAAGACAATCTGTTTTTGACAGGTAACTGACAAGTCCTGTCATGCCTTACTGTGTACGGTGAGATTTCCTCCAGCAGTAATGTCACTCAATGGCTGTAACATTTCCACCAGTCCAAAACTTTAATCTTTCTTTTATCTCTAGATGTGAGAAGGGATGTTAACAGGTCTGTCTTCCTCTATGTTCAATTTCGCGGAACTATTACGTCTGTATTGTCGTTAACGGCTAGAAAAGTCCAGTGGCAACAACTTCTGTAACAAACCACATGACTCCGTGTTGACTGGTTGCCCCCTTCAGGCACATCATTAAAGTTTTAGGAAGCTATTCTCTGTCCCAGGAATTTTGTGGAGCCAACAAACGAAAACCTCTGCCAAAGCAGTGACTCGAGAGGGCTGGACCAATGAACGCGTCAGTGAAGAACTGAATGCATGGAAGGGAAAACATAGCTGCAGCTACCAGCTGTTTGCAGCAGCGCGTACTGCCTTGTTCCGCCCACTCGCTTTCTACCCTTTTCTACCGTTATGCGCGGCATTGCTCCACAGACACCTGGGACGTACACTCTGTCTGGAGAATATGTGGAGCAACATTTTTATATCCAACATCCGATTTATAGCAGTAGTGAATATTTGTAATCTTAACTGTACACCTGAAGTATACGAGGAAGAAATAATTTTTCGTTATTTACGAGTATAACAATAAGAAATGCATTCACTCGCATTTTGTAATGTTTTTTTGTAAAACATGATAAAATGTTTTATTCACAAATTCGATTGAATTTCAAAATGGCGATGAACCTCTGTGAAATAGACCATGATTCCATCTCGTATCACTCACTCATAACTTTGTACTTCAGCCTCAACGTTCTTCTAGGAAAAGCTAAAAATATGAATAGTAAGTAAGAAAAAGCTTCAGATGTGCAATATTTCTCTTCAACTCTCCGTGGAAGAACAAAGATGCAAACCGAACTTCAGAAAACAACTGTTTTTTATTGAATGTAAACACAGATTTCTTGGAGGTAAGAACAGAACCAGCTGTTCTGCCACCTGGTGATCAAGGCCGGAACTATGTAAACAAAGAGAACGTTGCAGGTGTTTAAAATATCGCAGTTTGCCAAAGCTTGCATGATCGCTGATCAGTCAGAAGACCATTGTCCGAAAGAAAACAAATATAAAGGGTATGCGGGGGCCGTGCCCCCTTCCATCCCTGGGCGTTTTGTGAACGAGAAATTTGATATTTTATAACTGCCTGTTTAGTACAGGAAGTATGAGATTTCTGTGTCCAGGGAGAGACCACCCCTTTTCCTGCTAATTTACACTAATTTTATTATTGATTAATAGAAAAATGACTTCTTTGCTCCGCCCACTCGCTTTCTCCCGTTCTCTACCGTTATGCGCGTCCTTGCTTCTGGTTTATATATTTTTATGAATCATAAAATAAAACTGCTTCTAAATTGTCAGTCTGTTACTTTTGGAATTTCTCCGCCCGTGGATATTTTAAATATTCACTTGAAACTTGCTGACCTTCGAAGGAATTCATAGGAAAACTGGTATCATTGTTTTCTTACTATGGCAACACTGTCCTGCAACAAAGATGTCGGAAATGTGAAGACGAGGACTGGAAAAATGACAATCTGTTAATTTTCGTTGTCATCTAACTGCCCTGAAAAAAAGGCCACATCCGGTTTTATAATGTTCAAATTGTTAAAATTATATTTGTGGTGCACACAGCTGCATTTTTGTAAACATTTCTAAATATAAAATACGATGCTGCCCAGGGGCGGCCAAAGATAAAATTTTCATCCATGCAAAGTGGAGCCTTCCCCCCCCCCCCCGACTTTCCACCCTCCCCCCATTTTCTACACAGGTCCTCCAACAAAAGCATGACCATGTTGTATATTTACGGTTTCGATGAAAAATGAAAATATTAATAACCTTATTTTTTAAATACTTTGAGCGTTGCTGTTAACAAACACGTTTATTGCAGGCATTTGTTTACTTAATACCTAGATAATGACATAAACGAACAGTAATCTCTTAGCTCAAATTCTTGATTTTCCAATATACTTATTATGTTATACAGCTGTAACTTCGATTTCTTGTGAACAATAATTTCAACATCTTAAAAAAACATAGCCACGTACCCGGTGGAGGCACATAGTGATTTGGATCCGACTTTAAACTGTAGGTCCAGTCCCGATTAGGCTTTCTGTGCACAAAGTGGACTTAAGACAAAAACTCAAACAAACAAATAGCTGCGCTTAGAATCTGAAATGAGGTTTGGTGCTATTCAAGGAAGACACTCCGGTTTGGTGCCCCCCGGGTCTCACCGCCTAAGCCGCCCCTGGTGGTGCCTCGCATAAAGAACTAAATCCGACGGCGTTCTTTATGCAATAGTTAGTTTCTCATAGGTTAGTACAGGTTTAGTCCGGTCCAAAATCAGCTTTTAACCTGACTTAGATTATGGTAAAAGTTTTCGCCCCGTGTAAAGTGGTTGGTGAAAATATAGCCCAGTCAATGAAGGAAGAAAACGTCGATGCTGGGAATAATTCCGAAGGAGGGGAAAAGATGGAATCAGGAATTCAAAACAAAATATTTTGTAAACAATCTTCCCTATTTTCGTACCATCAATTGCAATGAAAATGCGCTATTGTTCTTTCGTCACTTAATTTATTCCAAAAATACGCGGCAAAACTTTTGAGATGAAACAAAAAAAAAAAAATATTTTCACAAATTATTTTTAAAATTGCGGCAAAACAACTTACATTATCGAAACATCAAACCGAACATTATCGAAACATCAAACCGAACCTTTTATGTAATCAAGACTAAATGATGATCGACTAAAAAAAAAGCTATCTTCCTACGACCATTAGTTACGAAGATGGAGGTCAACGGGCGAAGATTTTGGAATTTTGCATTCCTAGTAGTGTTCTAACAACTAACCAGTATTCAACTTTTACGAAATTATTCCAAACATGAAACCTTTATTGACTGGGCTAATAGCCTAAGCGCTGACGCACCTAAAGGTTTCATTTAAATCAATCAAAAAAACATATATGCATTTGCTTTAAGTAGTGCTCTTAGAGAAGCATATTCCGAACAGAGCGAGCACGAAATTTTTTTCTAGTGCGCCAAGAATTCACAGTCTAGCTGGTTTCAACACCAGGCTGCTCCGAAAAACGGCTGAAAACAAATGAATATCATCCTGACAGATGCGATGAAGCATGATGAGTGTTGTTCCGAATTCTTGACACGCAGTCATCGTCGATTTTTCAAGGCTCTCGGAAAGTTTCTGAAATTTTCCCCTACGTTAGTTCCAGCCCTTGCTGATGAGGGCTTGCCACGTGGAGTGCTGAGATTCTTAACTTTTTTTCCTGGCATCAGTGTTGCCAGCTGAAAGAAAATATTCTCTTTCACATAAAAAAAAAAATCTCTTTGCGTTCAAAAATTCTCTCTTCGTACTGGAAAATCACAGTTCGTTGTTGAATGAATTCTCAGTTACTCCTTCAGAAGTTCTGAAAGAACGAAATGCACACAAACCCCAACAGGCAGTAGTTTTGCGGTGTCAAATATCCAGAGAATTGTTCACATGTGTGCTGTTCTAATACATATTATCATGGTTTCATATTTTTTTTTAACTAAACGCACGGCGTGGAAATTAGGCGGGTGGCAGAAGTTTGCGCTGTTGCCACGTAGGAGCACAACCACGTGAGTTCGTAGGCTTAAGAGTATGAAAGATCTCGTTGTAGAGTTGGTCTTTGTAATCCATGTGATACAAACTGACAGTATTTGCTCGAAAGGTCAGGGAAGACACAAAAGTGCCCGGAGAGAGGTCGGCCTGACTCTCTATTGATTGATTGAATTGCTTTATTTTACTTCGCTTCTTGTGCCACTTTTGGCTAATTTTGCGAAGATGAGGATGAGTGATGATATCATGAAATTGATGAATGGGGACTCGCAGACATCCATGCCCAGGCCAAGATTCGAACCCGAGACCCCTAATGTGGTAGCGCAATGTAGTCTGACGCTCGAATTAGGCAACGCAGCCCGATTGACGTTGCCACACAGTGCGCGGGAACCAGCTACTTTTGTCCCGCTCTCGCTTTGCTTTTCCCATATGTGGCAACAGCGCAATTCTGCCCAGCCTCCTATTTACACGGCAGTGCAATTTAGCCGCTTCGGTGACTCAAGATCAGAGTCGACCTTAAATGGGGCGGGCAAGGGTGAACCACTGCCCATCAGAAAGCAGCAGGTCCCTTCCCACCAGAAAAAAGAAGTATATGTGATAGATTGTAATCAATATGTAAATGTACAGGGTGTCACAGTTAAAAGTAGCCCAGATTACATGTCAAGCATCATTAAAAGATATGAAGTGTGTGTACTGGTGATATTGAGTACCTATCACGGTTCACGTTACAATATAGCCGACATTTGCCTCATAGACAAATGTCTTTGAGCTGGGCAACTTTAAACTACGTATAATATTGTGATTTAACTTGTGAGAATGTTTTAATCATACCACAGAACAGGCACTCAGCCCTCCCCCCAAAAAACCACGTCCATCTATAATGTTTGTGTCGACGCTACTCTACAATATCGAAGGTAGGGCCACACACATTCACAATCTCGGCTGTGTAGATATGGTCAGCACCACGCTCCTTCCTCTATTATAACCCAAGCTCCCCCAGGTACCCATTTATTAGAGGTTGGGTGATCCCCAGAGTACACGGCCATTGCTGGAAAAAAGACCACTTTATGCACACTTAATATACTTGTAGGGCCTCCCCGATGGCTCAGTGGTAACGTCATTGCCGTGTAATCAAGGGATCTCGGGTTCGATACCCGGTGGAGGCACATAGTGGTTCGGATCCCACTTTAAACTGTAGGTCCAGTCCCGATTAGCCTATTTGTGCCTAAAATGGACTCAAAACACAGACTCAACCTACAGTATCGTCGCCCTTATATCCCGCGCGGGAACCGCCTTCATGGCAGTGACCATCTATTGCCGCGTTTACCTACAAAGGAACTTTCGCTCAAACCCACCGCTGTCCCTCTGTTTGGGGAACAAGCGGCACCTTTGAAATGCTCCACCTCGAAGCAAGCAGCATGGAAACAGGGTTTGTCAAAAAAGCCGTTCTACGCTGTGATTAGACACCGGCAGGTACAACGGCAGGATTGTAATATACTCGAATAATATTATTGTGTTCCTGAGAGAAACCACACTATTGTGTTACAACATCTCGGGTAAATTATGATAAATATTTCTTCTATATTAGCGTACATTTTAGTATGTGTTCTGGGGAAAATTATGTATTTGATGAATATCTAATGTAGATGAGAAATTATGGAGTTCGAGGCTCACGTAGTTATTTTTAAAATTTTTAAATGAGCGACAACAGTTTCTCCAACACTTGCAGGAAGAACTCAAAATTTCCACTTTATTTGCTATGCATATGTCGAGTTATATTCTTATTAGTTAAATGAACTGGAAATTTACAACAGTTTTCGTGATAACTCAGGACAGTTAGAAGTTTCTTGAACACTACTGCTCCATCTGTAATTAATTGAGAGTTTTCAATTTAAATATTGTTTTTTAAAAGCGCGAACAAGAAAAGGTTATTTTAGTTCTACGTTACTGCGATGTCGAAGATATTTCGGCGGGGGTTGAAACCCCAAAATCCAACCTCGCGATACGCCGTTGCAATCAGGGAATCTAAGGTTTGAGGTACCTTCCCATGGAATATATATATATATATATATATATATATATATATACAGGGTTATTATAAATGATGGACCCATTTTCAAAACATCATATTTATTGAGGTACAAATCCAAAGTGAACAAGCTATATACCAATGGAAAGAGGAAGGTTCAAAGTTTGTTACCACAATGTTTGTAACTGTTATAAATGTTCAATGTGGCCACCGTTGGACATCGTCCTCTAACACACGCGGTCGGCCTGTGCTTTTTCCTTTGCACACACTTCCAGTCGCTTGAAATTGCTGAAACCAACGGCTAATGCTTTTCCTAGTTGGTGGTTTGCTACCGAATTTGGTACGGAATGCCCGCTGCACTGCAATTTGCGACTAACTTTTCGCGAACTCAAGCACGCAGAAAACATTGTGCTCCAAGGTCGCCATCTCGCTCGCAACTGACAGAGACGGTCCTCTCGCGAACTCTACCGGCCGCTTCCGCAACCACCACAGCCCGCCGGCCGCTGCCCGCCAGAAACTCTGAACCTTCCTCTTTCCATTGGTATATAGCTTGTTCAATTTGGATCTGTACTTCCCTACCTATGACGTTTTGAAAATGGGTCCATCATTTATAATAACCCTGTATATATATATATATCCCGGGAATCTCTGGAACAGCTTCCAGCCGTTTGCAGCAGCGCGCACGGCTTTGCTCTGCCACTCGCTTTCAACCCTTCTCTACCGTTATGCGCGCCCTTGCTCCATAGATTCCCGAGACGGAGCTTTTCAATCACGGTGGAAGTGAGAAAAACTTACAGCACTCTCGAAACAGATGCTAGCAGTCTGGAATGGACATTTCAATCCGGGGCACCCATTGGCAGAGACACATACGAGCGAGACACAGATGCAACGAGACTAATTTGTCTGCATGACATTCTAGGACACTCAAGACGACCCCCTGTTTCTTCACTCGACCACCCTTGTTTCTCTCTAGAAAGCATGCTCTGCAAATGGCTTCCATTTCGAGCGAATCCTCCAGCTTTTGTTTGCCTTTGGTGGTGATGGATCCTGCCCTCATGCCTCATCCAGCATGCCCTGTGACATGGAGGTCTTTCCAAGTGTTTAATTTATATGCCTATTTATCACGGTCCTCCATGTCTAATGGGGCGTGCTTCTTCAAGAAGTTTGTGAAACATGGCCAAATTCTTTGAGGAAGATCTTTCCGTTTCGTGGACTTGATGGCGAAATAAAAGGGAAGTGCATTGGGTTCTATTTCTGCCAGGAATGTGAGATCTTGTAGAAGTTCAAAACCCTGAGTGCTTTCTGAGTTACATAAAGCGACTGGACAGTACCTATTAAGCTCTGGCAATATCACGTGGGGTGGAACTTCAGGACAATTCGCCACGTGTCCATACTCCTTCCCCACCCTTTCCGCTAAGAAAGGTACCAGGACAGCTGAAATTATATACTGCAAATCGAAAGCGAAAGGACATTCTCTGGAACATTAAGTTTCATTAGAGAACGTTGTGGTAATTTGAGCATGGAGGATATAACAATCAAACGAGCTGTGAAATCGTAGTAACTTTTTTGCAATGGATTACTAAGAGTTGGGTCGACCTCCGTGGCGGAGTGGTTAGCACAACGCGCTACGACGCCAGGGCTTCTGGGTTCGAATCCCAGCATGGAAATTTCTGTGAGCGTCCCTTCATCATTTCCATCATATCATCACTCATCTTCGCTATTAGCCAAAGAGGCAGAAAAGCGAAGTAAAATAAACCCAAAGAATACTCAGGGTTGAATGGAAAAATTGGTGCCGGATATACGAGGGTGATTCAAGAAATAAGCTACCCCTGTCTACATTGCAAACCAAGGAACATTTATAGCGTTAACCAGCAGAGTGTTATTTTTCCGTACAGTCAACCTAAACCCCGTACCAGCTAACTGTAGACCAGGAGAACGAGAACAAGTCTCTGCGCAAGTAGTGACGCGAGGCGGCTCCACCAATGAACGGTGAGAGAAACGGGATTGCGTAATGGGCGACTGGAGTTACATACCCCCTCTCCTACATCTGGAAAGGATAATACCGTACGCACATGGCAAACGGAACGCATTTTTGTCTCCAGGTCCGTGCGATTGGTTTAAGAATTTCTTAGAGAAATATTAGTAATAAAACAGCAAGTGCGAATTTTGACAAGGCGTACATTTAGCGTAGGCCTAAGGTCTGGACCGTACGTCCGTACATGCCATGAAATTTCCGTACATGTACGGTTAGGACCGTACGGTTGGCAAAGCTACGCTTTCACCACTCGATTTTTCTCCTCCTCCTCCTCTGCCGCTATGTGCGGTCCTGCTCTACAGTTAGCTGGAACAGGGTATAGTTCCTGTTTACATTTATCTAACGTGGGACTTAACAATCCATTCTCTGATGTTGAGATTTGCTCCTTGTGCATGAGTCCCGTTTGAGAAACGTTTTTTCGCCTGCTCAACGTTTGCAAATCGTTATCCTACGAGATGATCTTTCAGCTTGCCGAAATTGTGAATA
Source organism: Lepisma saccharinum (assembly GCF_977018435.1). Lineage (NCBI taxonomy): Eukaryota > Metazoa > Arthropoda > Insecta > Zygentoma > Lepismatidae > Lepisma > Lepisma saccharinum. Next base: position 41,124,546 of record NC_139247.1, on the reverse strand, counting down.
TCACAACGCGCCAGATGTGGATTGCACAGAGGATGCCTTGTGTGGCGTGGCATTGTCGTGAATGAGACCAACAACGTTACTTAATTTTTCACACTACTTGTTTTTCAAAGTTTTGCGTCAGGACCTTAATGTTTGGCAGTAGGATTCAGTATTAACTATTGTGCCTCTTTCCATAAATTCCCACCTGCTGGAATTCCTGCCACTGCCACAGTTACTGCGATTATTGTGAATCGCACATACGCAACCGTTTATTCACGATGAACCTTGGAACAATTGAGAAGTTTCCCCCACACATACTGTGCTGTTCCTCTTACTTCGATCTCAATTGACGCAATACTTTTCACGCTTGCTACAACGTAAGGAGCTCGCTGCGTAACACCATTCCACACATGCGTAATACTTGTTGTGCAGTTCGACCAAGAGATGGCGGGAGTGTAACTTATTCTTTTAATCGTATTTATATGCTTCCTAATTTTTCTTAGCTTTTTTAGAAGAAAGAATTAAATATATGAAAATATGGAGAAAACTGAAGCACTAATTAGGAAAAACGTCATATCATGTTCTTTCGGTCACAGCATTCTCTTACAAAAATCCATGTGTGCAATGCATTATAAGCGGAACTAAAGAGAGCACATCTAATCTGTTTTATGGAATTTTAATGAAATTGTACAATGGTACTGGTTACACATTCTAGAGAACAAATTTCAATTTTTTTTTATTTTTTTTTGTATCCTGAATGAAATATCGTGTTCCTTACTAATTTCGGTGCGAGGAATTCAGAGAAAGTCTGAAAATGCGTGTATCACGTCACATTTCCGAGATATACAGGGTGTCCCAAAAGTCACGGAACCGAGACTTTGAACGTTCTCAACTTTTGTACAAGAAACGATAGAGACATGAACCTTGTATTAGTTATTAACTTTGTCTATAGGCCTATGGATATTCTTAAAACATTAAACACGAAAATAACTCTCTGCATGAACGTTAAGTATGGAATAAAAGCTTCTAAGGTGTAAAAAAATGTACGAAGAAAAGAAAAACATGGATAAATGACAGATATGAAGTCACTGGCAATTTTTTTTATGTGTATCGATGGTCTCTATGGGTATTTATCGAACTGATAAAATAACGATACATATTTATGCATTCTATACATAGAAAGTAAAAAAAGGTAAAGTTCCCCGTGCATGTAGTACCGTGCAATGAAGGCATATTAGGGAATGTGGGAATAATTCTGTGTATAAGAGACGATTTATGGTGCTAATATCTTAATTATGTAGGAGTAGAGATGTGACGACCTCATCGCCCAGTGACTTGTTCACTGCAGTTAGTCAACCAACAGAGTGAAATGGTCAACATTTTGCTATTTTGGGGGTCTACAGAGCTGTCCTGTCATGGCTCTATGAGCGTTCCACAATCGGCAGAAGTGGGGTATGGTTGGTGGACTACAATGTGATCCTCCCAGCTAGATCCGAGGGGTCCGCTGACCAACGACAGGTGCGGTCCTCCATTCATGTTGGGGGTTAGGCGTAGAGCTGACAACTCTGCACTGTAAAAAGACATGTCAAGAAACAGCAATATGAGGCCATGGATGTTCCCAAGGTAAAATATTCCCGAGGTAAAATAGTCCCCCATTCGGTTCTCCGGGTGGGGACTACTTTGGGAGGTCACTGGACTAAGGATAAGATCTACATTAGGAATATGGATATTAAATTAGGCACCTGGAATGTTCTGAACCTTTACCGGCCTGGGGCATTTCAGTGTACAGTTAATGAGATAGTTAAGTATAAATTAGATGTAGTAGCTGTCCAGGAAGTTTGGTGGCCAGGAGAAGGTAATTGTAAAACTAAAAATTATACTTTTTTCTATGGTGACTGAAAATCATAATTTTGGAACAGGCTTTTTCATAAATAATAGAATTATCTCGGCTCTTAAAACAGTAGAATTTATTAATGATAGGATATCTTATGCAGTTTTGCAGGGTAGGTGGTGTAAAATTATTTTAATAAACATACATGCACCAACGGAAGATAAAGATGATAATACTAAAGATGATTTTTATGCAGAGTTAGAACAGGTCTTTGATAAATTTTCTCAGTATGATATGAAAATTCTGTTAGGTGACTGTAATGCACAGATTGGCAAAGAAGAGACATTTAAACCCATGATTGGTAAAGAAAGTCTTCATGAATTAAGTAATGATAATGGTATAAGATTGATTACTTTTGCAACCTCAAAGAATTTAATTGTGAAAAGTACCACTTTTAAACATAAAGATATCCATAAATATACCTGGTCTTCTCCAGATGATAAAACTCATAATCAGATACATCATATTGATAAGAGAAGGCATTCTAGTATAATTGACGTTCGTACACATAGAGGTGCTGACTGTGCCAGTGACCATTATTTAGTAATTGCTAAATTAAGAGAAAGACTCTCAGTGATAAATCATAAGCAATAAAATCTAAAAGTTATAAAATTTAATACAGGAAAATTTGCTGATGAAAGAATTAAGAAAGATTACCAAATTAAACTGTCAAATAGATTTGATGTTTTGAAGGATTTAAATGATGACGAAAATATAAATGAAACAGACGTAAATAAGAATTGGGAGCACATACGTAATGCAATAGAATCAGCAGCTAAAGAAAGTATAGGATACCATAAACCGAGAAAAAGTAAGCCATGGTTTGATAATGAATGTCATAATCTAATAGAAATAAGAAATCAGGCTAGACTTAGGTGGTTAAATAACTCTGATGATACAAATCTAAGCAATTATAATAGAATAAAGCGAGATGTTAACCGCACGTTTAGAAGTAAAAAAAAAAGAGATTACTTGAAAAGCAAAATTAGCGAATTTGAAACAAACAGCAAAAACAAAAATATCAGAGATTTATATAAGGGTGTAAATGAATTTAGAAAGGGGTGGCAACCTAAAGTAAACTTGATAAAATATAAAGACGGTGATTTTCTTGCTGACCCAAGCGATATTCTAAATAGATGGAAGAACTACTTTAATGACCTTTTAAATGTTCATGTAGGAGATAAATCAGAAGTAAATGAAGTGCACACAGCAGAACCTTTAGTTCCAGAACTTAACTTGACTGAATTTAAAGATGCTATGAAAAGGCTAAAGAATAACAAAGCACCTGGCATAGATTTAATACCAGCTGAGTTAATTAAATATGGTGGAAATTCGTTAATATGTCAAATTCATAAATTAATTTGTTTAATATGGAATAAAGAAGAAATCCCTCAACAGTGGAAAGAATCCATAATTGTTCCTGTGTTTTAAAAAGCTGATAAAATGAACTGCAATAATTACCGTGGAATTTCTCTACTCTCAACAACATATAAAATATTATCTAACATTCTTTTAACATGACTTACCCCATATGCTAATGAAATTATATATGAATATCAATGTGGATTTAAACGTAACAGATCAACTACAGATCAAATTTTTCACATTAGACAGACACTTGAAAAAAAGTGGGAATATAATCAAAATGTCCATCAGCTATTCATTGATTTCAAAAAAGCATATGATTCGGTCAAAAAAGAGAAATTATATAATATATTAGTAGAGTTTGGAATACCTAAGAAGCTTGTTAGCATGATAAAAGTATGCACCAGTGAAACAGAAAGTAAAATTCGTGTGGGTATTAATATGTCTGACAAATTTACAATTCATGATGGGTTAAAACAAGGAGATGCATTATCTCCATTGCTCTTTAATTTTGCCTTAGAATATGCTGTTAGGAAGGTAAAAGAAACTAACGAAGGACTAAAATTAAATGGTGTGACTCAGTTGTTAGCATATGCAGATGATGTAGACTTATTAGGGGATGATATAAATACAATCAAGAATAATGCTAAAATATTTTTCAAAACTGCTAAAGAGATAGGTTTGGAAGTTAACAAAGAGAAAACTAAATATATGCTTACAGGCCGAAACCAAGTGTTAGGTAATAATCAAAATCTAATTATTGATAACAACTCGTTTGAACCAGTTTCCAAATTCAAATACTTAGGAGTAATATTAATATGTGAAAACTATATTAAAGAGGAAATAAAAAGTAGGCTTAATTCAGGAAATGCATGTTACTTCCCTCTTCATAAACTTTTGTCTTCTCGTTTAATATCTAAGAAACTAAAAGTTAAAATATACAAAACAGTAATTTTGCCTGTAGTATTATATGGGTGTGAAACTTGGTCCCTTACCTTAAAAGAGGAACATAAATTGAGAGTATTTCAAAATACGATCCTTAGGAAAATCTTTGGACCTAAAAGGGATGAGGAGACAGGTGAGTGGAGAAGGTTACATAATTTGCATTTGTCCAGATATTATTAGAATGATTAAATCAAGCAGACTTAGGTGGGCAGGCCATGTGGCACGAATGGGAGAGGAAAGAGGAGTTTACAGGATTCTTGTTGGGAAACCTGATGGTAAGAGACCTGTAGGAAGGCCAAGACGAAGATGGAGGGACAACGTTGATATGGACCTAAAGGAAATCGGTAGGGATGGAAAAGAGTATATAGATCTTGCTCAAGATAGGGACAGATGGAAGGCTTGTGTTGCTGCAGCCATGAACCTTCGGGTTTAAGAAGGCTAGAGAGTTAGTTAGTTAATATCTTAATAATGCCATATTCATTAAAAAAAATTAAAAAAAAAAAGATGCGAAGTGTACTGGCAACATTGGTCGTGTCAGAGTCCAATACCAGGTGCACCGACATTTGGCGATTTTATTCAATTAATTTCCAGATGAAATAAAAGATTTGAAAATTGTCGTGCAAAAAAGTAACCTATATTTTTCTATCTAACACTTTTATATTTGAAAGATCCTTTCTGGTCACGAGAAATGTTGAATTCCACTGTGGTGGATAGTGATTTAGGAATTTGGAATCCCTCACTATGTGCTACCGATTTCAATGCGAAGGGCACATCGGCATATACACATGCTTTTATTCGTCGAGAAATAGCCATGCATTACAGTGCGACAAAAATAACAATCTGTTGCGTGGTCCCTTGGTTCAAGCCATGTCATAGATACATCGAAAGACATTGAATGAATACCATTCAACCATTCTCTTAGTGTTACAGCACAACTTTGACATGTACCATGTGAGGTACATGGACGGTCTTGATCTCCCAGTGACAATCAAAGAACACTATCTTTTCTCAATCTGTGATGTTTTTACATTGCAATTTTCTTGTGAATTTGTCAGAAATGTAACAGAATGTGTTAGGGTGATATATACAGCTAACGGGTTCTTTCATCAGTAGACCTAGTTTGTCACAGCACAGTTCACTGTGTCACTGCATAAATCAAACGCTGTCAACTGCATGTTTATTTATTACGATACATATACATATTAATATCCTTTATTGAAGCAAAGAACATTACAATAAACCTCACATACCAACACACGAGACACGACTGAAGGTATACACAATGAATTGGCACGCAAACAGTTTGCAGTGTTGGCAGATTACAAGAAAAGCGGAATTCAGTGGCGCATACATTACCCATATTATACCAAGTATGACATCACGCGTATCTCGAAAATGGTACGTGATGGAGAAAAATGAGTGGCAAATCCGAAATCAGCATGCCGAAATTAGTTAAGAACACATTCGCTAACAGGATACAGAATGGCTGTTTTATTGTTATGTGAGTTTTCAGTTTCAAATTTTCGATTTGGTTTGACGCAAAGCCAAATAACACCTTATCTGTGCATAAAATGGAGTTAAACTCGTTCTTATCTTGATTCTTACCAACCCGTGTGGGTACCATCCCTAATTTACAAATCGATATGCTTACATTGTTACGCACGCGGCCCCTCGACCCTCTATTGTGGGCAAGGGCTTTGTATCCTGACCTGCTATTGAAAAATTCAGAAATAAATTCTTGTTCCGCTGACATTTTCCTTCCTTGGGAAGAACTAGGATAATGGAAAGTATTTTTAGGTTCAGATAATTCCAATGAAAGAGAACAGTGTGTCTGCCTCTCCTTTTTGACATTTTATTCTATGGAGTTTCTAAAGTAAAAGTTCTGAAGAGTGCTTAACGGATTCCACTGATTTATTTTCCCCTCTTGTTAAAGAAGGAGCCAGTGGGGTAGGCAGGATTTTTTTTGGGTGGTAGCTCAAAACCTGAATGCTGAACACATGATATATTATTATATACAGGGATTTGTAACGTTTTCAAGTGCAGTGTTCTTTTCTTGAGTTTCTTTGAATTTTTATTGACTATAACGTTGCGATTGGGCAGTTACGATGGTGACTCAAGTTGCTTGAAACTAGTATGCAATGTTAATAGGACATTATATCCATTGCCTAGTGCTTTTGTCTACACTCTGTCCCGGGAGTCTATGGAGCAGGCGAACGAAAACAAGTCTCTGCGCAAGTAGTGACTTCGGAGGGCTCGAGTAATGAACGAGTGAGAGGGAACGTGGGTGCATGGAGGGGAAAACGCGTCCAGTCGTTTGCAGCAGCGAGTACTGCTTTGCTCTTCCCACTTCCTGTCTTCCCTTCTCTACTGTTATGCTCAGCATTACTCCACAGATTCCCGACGCACTGACACTGCATTTTGAGAAAGCACATCTCTCGTCTTCACTGGCGTGCGCAGGACTGTTTTTTGTTTTTTTCGGGTGGGGCTGGAATTGTAAAAGTGGATTGTACATAGCTGCTTTTTATGGAGACTGTACACATAAGATATTTCGTATATTTAAGGCGAGGATATACAGTTACGCACCATGTGTGCATTTATTTGAATATCGTCTGAATGGGCAATGCTACTGAAGAAAAACGTGGTGGTACAAGAGAGTATGAATTTCTCCACATGTGGCAGGTCGAAGAGTTTTTCAAAGCTAAATACGACCTGTAAAACATATGACGAATAAGAATTTTCGGAATCCCTTGTATTCCTTATGGGGAATCAACTTCAACATCAAGTTACGGCTAATCAAATAGGAGTTTCGAATTTTCTGCTGGGCAATCACTTCTTCAAACTGCCCTCTTCCCGTTGATATCATTTTCTATTACATCGGAAGTTTGATATTCCCAAGAAAACAAATCAAAAAATACTCCCATATGCCCAATGCATTTCTCCTTGCCTCCTAGCAGTGTTGCCAAACCTGGTGCACATAAAAGAGCTAAATTTTACCTTAAATGGAGTTGAAACTGACTTTCAAGGAGCTAGATGTACGAAGTGCTTCCTAGAGTAATGTTAGTTGTCAAAGGGGTGGGGCGCTGCTATTACCGTTACAATTTATTCTTAGTTTTCACCATTTAGATCCGGCGGCATCACCCATCTCATGGTCGTACGAAATCGAAAATAAAGGATTCCCTGATAACAATATTATGCCAATTTCACGTCAACACGGCGCTATAAAAGAGTAGCTGGGGATATAAGAGGGGATGGGGCGACGCAGCCAATATAACAATATCACGTCACGTGCAAAATGTATAATCATGGCAATAGTTGGTCTATGTGGACCGGAACCAGTGATGGTATCATAGTGGGGCACGGGGTTGGGCGCCCCAGTTCACAGCCAAACGATTGCACGAAAGAGCTAGATCTGGCTCCAAGAGAGCTAAGTTGGCAACACTGACTCGGAGGGAAAAGCCGGGCAGGGACTTAAACGTTTAAACGTTTCTAATCTCAAACCTGGCAGTCGGGAATGATTTTAAGGGGGTTTCCATTTACCACTCTGTTTTTTTCCCTAGTTCTTCACTGCTTTTAATTGAAATTGTTAATTTTCTCAAAATTTAGGAGGGGGCTGTAGGCCTATCAGCTCCCATCCCCTCTTCGTACGCCAGTGAGGTGAATTATTTTTTTCGGTGGGATGTATGGGTTGACGCTTTTTGATGACACTCAAATGTGAACCTCACTTCCACGTAGTACAACCTGGGCTGCAATTTTGCAGACTAGCGGAGCCCTGGCGTCTAGACTCACAGTCAGTATAATCCTCTGTGTGGCTCGTGTTCTGTTTTCCCTATATGTGTGTCCCTTCATCCATCTCATCACCATTCATCCTCATCTTCGCGATTAGCCAAATCGCAGAAGAACGAAGTAAAATTAGATAACAATGTTTCTTTTGGCCAGTGGGCGCTCATTCCATATGAATAGGAAGCGGAAGTTGATGACACGATGCCCATTAAATATACACGATATTACACTTCGTCTAGAACCCAAAAAAGGTAATTTTAAAGTGCATTTTTTTGCCAATTTTCAGGTTTTGGGTCATTTTCCCCGATTTTCTGCATTTTCCCGTCATTTTTCGCAATATTCGGTGTACTGTTTCCTCATATTTTGTCACTTCTTTCATTTTGGTAATATTCTTGAGTCTTTTCTCCAAGGTGAACATAGGCCTATATATATATCTCGCAGGATTTACTTTTCTTTACAGTGCCACAGAAACACACCACACTACATCACCAGGCATAGATGTGGGAAATTAAGGCATTTTACACCAATTCATTCAGTGTATATCTATGACTTTTTCATAAAAATGTTTTAAAATTATTCGGTTGTTTCCATTGGAAATCCTCGCTGCAATTGAATGTGCATGTGGTATCATTTGGTGCTTTTTTTAAAAGCAAGATTGAATTTTGTTTAATTTTCTTTTCATTTCAATTTTTAACCTGAAACTAACAAATTTAATGGTCATTTTTTGCATTTTTTACGTCACTTTTTCCCATTTTTTCAGGACATTCTATAGGTCATATACATATATTTTTTTGCTCATCAACTACCGCTCCCTACATATGAACATTGAATTACTTCGCGTTTCTGCCACTTTTGGCTAATTGCGAAAATGAGGACGAATAGTGATTAGATGAAGTAGGACAGACACAAACACATACGGACAGCACCCATAGAGGATTATAGTACTGGCCATAGGTCCAGACGACACAGCCTCGTTAGTCTGCAAATTGCAGTCCAGGGTGTACTACTTGGAAGTGAGGTTCTTATTTTGGTGTCTGGGGGCGCTCATTGCAACATGCCGTGATGTCATATGGGGGAGAATGTGTAGGTGATGTAATCTGCACCACCCTCAAGTACCCGATTATGAAAGGCTGGCTGAACCCCAGAGCATCTAGGTGCAGGAACATGCCCGTGCCTGAAATCACCATCCCGGAAATCGAACCAGGTCTTCTAGCCCTAATTTTATTACTCTCTGCAGCTCTACGCCGCCAGTTTTTAAGAAATCATTCCTTCAGGAGGGTTGGTTTTCCGCAATCCCTAGGGAACCCTTTCCATTCAAGTTAAATAAGATGTGATTGCCATTTCATCTCGCAAGCGCATCTTTCCTCTAACCTCCAATCTCCTATCGGAAAAATGATCCGATCTCAGAAGAATCATGTCATTGCTCGGTATCAAATTTCCCGCCATTTCATGACATGACGTGCATTAAAATTCCCGAGAAGTAATGCGACATTCTATAGTACCTTAGCCAGACTTCCGGGCATGATATGTTCCTCAATTCCGTTCCCATATTTTACGAGCTATATATGAGGGGCATTCAAATGAAACCCGGTCACTAGTGTAATCAGTGTATTAAGTGAAAAATGTAGTTATAAACATTACACGTACTCAAAAATGTAGATACACACAGTATACATACTCAAAAATAATCGCCAAAACTGTTTGCACATTTATCCCATTGCGACACAAGCCGGTCGATACCATCCTTGAAGAAGCTAGTAGGCTGCTCTCGGATCCAGGCCTGGACCCATTCACACACTTCGTCGTCCGATGCGAATCGATGTCCGCGAATAGCTTGTTTGAGAGGTCCAAAAACATGGAAATCGCACGGGGAAAGGTCTGGACTGTACGGTGGATGTTCAGCGTTTCCCACCGAAACTGCTGCACTGTCGTCTTCACCGCATTGGCCGTGTGTGGGCGGGCATTATCATGCAGGAGGATAACGCCATTGGACAACATGCCTGGGCGTTTCGACTTGATGGCTCGTCGAAGGTTCTGTAACGTGGCTTGATAACGCTGGGAATTGATGGTGGTTCCACGTTCCAGGAACTCGACAAGCAGTGGGCCTTGTGGTAAAAAAAAAGGACATCGTGACCTTACCAGAACTGGTGTGCACGGCCTTTGCTTTCTTTGGAGGTGGTGAATTCGAATGTTTCCACTGCTTGCTCTGACGCTTGCTTTCCGGTTCAAAATGGTGACACCATGTTTCGTCACCTGTGACAATACGAGACAGAAAGCCGTATTCCTCCTCATGATAACGTTGCAGATGACTCAAAGACAGGCCCATTCGATTTTTCCGCTGTTCGGCGGTCAGGTGGTGGGGAACCCACTGCGCACAAATTTTGCGAAAGTTCAGGTGTTGATGCATGATGCTGTGGGCGGTGCCCACGCTAATACCCAGTAACCGATGGATGTCGTCTACGGTGATTCTGCGGTTGTCCAAGACTAAAGCATTCACTTCCGCAATTATTTCCGGTGTGATGACACGATGAGCCTGTCCAGGACGAGCATCGTCTTCCAGTGACTCGCGCCCCTCAAGGTATCGTTTGCGCCATTCCACAACACTTGAACGACTCAGACTGTACTCACCGTACACAGCCTTCATCCGTCGATACATTTCACGGCCTCTAACTCCTTCCGCCGCCAGAAAACGAATCACTCCTCGTTGTTCCTGCTTACTCGCCTGCATGTTCTGTACTGGACGATAACTTGTGTGACCACCTTCTCTTCGACGTGATACCACACTGGCTCTATGCAACGTCAAATGGTGCGCGCGCCTCAGTCTCTCGACCAATAGCTGTCGCTACCATACCCGCAGTTACGTGGTGCCACCGTACATGTACGGCACATTTAGACGCACTGACCGGGTTTCATTTGAATGTCACTCATACATTATTACAAAGGATATACTGAGGAAAAGAACAACTTTATAAAAACTTCTAATGAAGTTGGTATCTCATTACTAGGGATTTGCCGATACCGGTTCAGATGTATCTGTATCTGAAAGTATCGGTGGATTTTATTTACCGATACCAGGCGATACTTTTCCGATGCTTTGATGGTTCGCGGTGTCCGCTGTGCGACAGTTTCGTGCAACCTAATTATCCTGGAAGTTATGCAAAACTCGAAATTTCCAATTATTATGACCAATAGTATATGACAAAACTGTATTTTATGATTATACCGGGTGGCCAGAATTAAAGTTACCCAACTCAGAGCCCTCTGTAGCCTGTTTGAGGCATCCTAGAACTCTGTAATTTGGTAAATCCACTATGCAGACCATGGGGAAGAGGAAGGCGATAAAAAAGTTCAATTTTCCGCCACCAGATTTAAATATGGCGCTGTACTTCCATGATGGATTGTGTAAATAATCACGTTAAGTGATTTAGCTGAGTTATTAATTAGAAATACATTTGTTAGTGGCTGGAAGTTGCGAGAAAATAATCTATCGTTTATTGCAAGGTAAAGGCAAATCCATAACCAATTGGAGCAGTTTACGTCATTATTATAACCCATCATGGAAGTACAGCGCCACATTTCAACCTGGTGGCGGAAAATTGAACTATTTTTTTTATATATATCGCCATTCTCTTCCCTATGGTCTGCATAGTGGATTCACCAAATTTCAGAGTTCTACGATGCTTCAAACAGGCTACAGGGGGCTCTGAGTTGGGTAACTTTAATTCTGGCCACTCGGTACTTTATATTCTGATGTAATTTTCGAATATTTTAAATCAAAACTTTGGTTTTAAATGTATGCAGTGAAATACTTATCCAGTAATATTAACCAATATTTTGAAAAACTTTTAATTATTATACATTTTTCAAAGAATCAGTAAGAGTATCGGTATGGATATCGGTTGAACGTGGTATCAGTTCAAAGTGGTATCGATTCAGTCCTACTGATTATGGTCTACGTAATAAAAATAGAATAAAAAGTGAGTGTGTTTACAAGCAAGAAAAAATACATACAAATTGGTGGACGTTTATGGTAGAAACCTGTGTGAAACCCGAACGCACGTTTGAAAGGTATTGATCCTACAATGATAGGCAACACGTTCGACGTGCACGCTTTGCGGTGTTGCTGCTTCGAAGACGGTCCAGCTGGTTCTGTGGACACGTATCGGTTACACGCAGGTGATGTGACCGTACGTGTTACAGGCAACTTTTTCTTGTATATTCACAGTTCTGATAAATGCATGACATGTACTCGTGACGCAAATGAGAATGGTTTCGAAGTGATTAGCGTATGACTGATAAATGAGGTCGTAATGGCGTTTTAAGATACCCTTTTCCTTCAACTTTATTGTTATTCCAACAAAACGTAGTGACGTAAAGATGAATATATTCCTATTGTGGTTTTGTTTCGCATTTCAATCCCTGGGGAAATATAGATGCAGAAATCAATTGTTGAGGAAGCGAAATTTATTGTTAGCGACGATTCATTTGAGAACTTCTATATTTTTTCCTGTTTTGTTTGTAGTACTTTTCGACCACATCAAACCTATACTCCGTCCCAGGAGTCTGTGGAGCAACGCCGCGCGTAACGGTAGAGAACGGGAGAAATCGAGTATGCGGAGCAAAAATAGAGCGCGCTGCTGGAAACGGCTGGTATTTGTAGCGTTTTCTCCTCCATGCACTCACTTCCACTCTCACGTGTTTATTGGTCAAGACCTCTCGAACCACTACATGCCCAGAGGGTTCGTTTTCGTTCGTTTGCTCCACACACTCCTGCGACAGAGTATAATCTAATCATTATACTGTAATGTATACTCTGTCCCGGCTATCTCTGGAGCAGGCGAACGACAACAAGTCTGCGCAAGTAGTGACGCGAGACGGCTCCACCAATGAACACGTGAGAGGGAATGGGATTGCGTGGAGTAGGGAAAGCGACTACCAGACTTCGCAGCAGCGTGTATTACTACGCTCTGCCCACTCGATTTCCTTCCCTTCCCTGCCGTTATGCGCGGCCTTCCTCCAGAGATATCCGGGACAGAGTATAATACTCGGACAATGAAGTTGTGTGTTTGGTTCCAAGGTTGGAATGTTCTCTTGGCTCTCTCTTCTATCATGTTTTTTTAATCATTAATTCTCCCATTTCCAAATTAACAATTAAATCAAAGGGGAGGCAAAAAGAGTACTAACTATTGTTTTACAGTACAGTTACCTTTTAATAAATATTAGTGCATTTCTAATTGACAAACAACTTAAGAATTTAGTGTCGATAGAAATTGAAGGGAGAGTCAATTGAAAACCTTAGAGTTTGTTTATCTAGTAGATTTCTGTATGTAGGGTTGCACAAGTTTCCTGCATTTTGACAAATATAATTCTGATCTACATATATACAACTTTGAGTTAGTTCCTGTGTACCTTAAGAAGAATAAGTCTTTGGGGTCCACGTGCAGTCACTTATGAGCCACTGCGAAGGACTTTCCACCCATCTGCCTGCGAACTGAGGCCATTGTCGAACTTTTTCCTCCATTAGTAACTTTGCTTGTGTGGTAAGCATCCACAGATATATTGAATTCTCATTTGCACCGAAATTTCTGTAGGTTTTAGGCTGAAAGAGGGTACGAAACAACTCCTCCTCACTAGTGCAAGTGTGTAGAGGAGGCGCCATCTTTAAAATGACAAAAATGGCGTTTAGAAGCTCACTTGATTAGCGTTGCATCCTTGAGGTCGTTTGGTAAATGACAGTTGATACATCATGTAAGTTTGAGCTGTATACAGTCTGCCCTACAATTTTTATTGGACTTTTTAGGTTTTCATGTGACTATGCATCTTTCTTCCTCCTGTATATCTCCATTGTGAAACAGACTTTCGAAATTCTGCTCACGGTCGCTGAACCCGCTTCGAGAAAAGCTTCATCAATGTGCTTCAACCAGAATTGATGCAGATGATCAGAATCCCTGCATTCTGCGATGAGCCTATCCTTCCTGACACCTTAACCGAAGACAAACTTCTCCAGTTCTTGGATTGGAGTATCCCCCTATCGATTTCATGTTGATACAGGGATGCTGGGCTCTCCGGGAGGGACTGGTAGGGATTCGTTCTCGGTTTTCCTAATTCTTGAAAACGTGTTGCGGTTTCCAAACAAAATAGGGCGAGGAAAAGAACGCTCGAGCTGTCAGAGAGGATGGGAGGAAATTTTCATGGCTTGGACGGTTCTTTGTGAAGGCTTGCTATTGATTTCTAGAACAGCGTATCTATAGATTGATTTAGATCTCGAATTTAATAGGCTAATCTTGTTAAATTGGTTGTTTGTATTGGTGACTGACATTTTGCTCAAGTCTAAGGAGATTATTGAGATACTCTTGTGCATTCTCACACCTCAATAATTGGCATGGAAGGGAAAATTACTTACTACTGTATGAAGCAGAAGCAGTAGAGAAAGGGTAACTGTTGCATGCATAAGGGTTGCCCAAATGAAAGTCAGACTCTTGGTTTTTTCTGTAATGATTTATTGGTTTAAATATATGAACATTAGTCGCCTGTAATGTGGGAAGAACACCAGCTATAAAAGATCTTAATGTGGAATCAGGGTACTGAGAGGGAAGAGAAATGTTGGCCTATTTCAACGTTTGAGATCGTCTGTAGTAGAACTGGACAGTTGAAAGAGACAATGTCCTAATACCATCTTATCAGATAAATTGTAACGATTTAGAAAGTATACAGGCTGTCTGTTACAGGTATTTAAACTAAACAACCTCCTGAGAAAGCTTAGAAACACTAGATATTGCTGGTCCTGTCATCAAGAGATGCACCAGAGGTAGATGTTAGAACTTAATGGAACATCTATAACGAGTCGTTTCTGAAGAAAGTAACTATTTTACGAAACTTTTTATTGCGTCGTTTTCTCCATTAAAAACTGACCCCATGATTCAGACTGCGGTTCATAATATTTGCCAAATACGTGGTGACACAAACTGTTAATTTCAGCAATGATTAAGGACACTCCTTCAAGATAAGAAAAACGAAGGAGCAGAGCAGTGCGTACTGCTGCAAACGGCTGGTAGCTGCACCTCCATGCATTCACTACCCCTATTAGTCTACTTGCTCAGAGACTAGTTTTCGTTCGCTTGCTCCACATATTCCCGGAACAGAAAAACAGACAAGTTATACCTCTCACTTTTCAGATTATTTGTAAGAAAAGCTATCAGTTTGTTTCCAGATGTAATTTTCAACTGAGTGTTAAAATTCTAGAATTTATTATTGAAATCACTTAACACATTCTTTAATTCAACATCGCCTTACCCGCTATTTATCAACTGAAGTTTTCCTTCGGGAGACAGAACGTATAAAAGTCAATAACTTAATCGCTTCATGTCTCCCGTGCAAACACTTGACTTCATCCATTTGGAAAATGCATTAATCACGAAGAAACTTTTTCGCCATGGGACACTTTTCCCACCAGAGGGACCCGAATGAACGAATCCATTCAGTTAATAGTTTCGAAAAACCGGTCGCGCCGAACTTATTTGCCCCAGACGAAAGTGGGAAAGTGATATCGTGGCTAATGCGATATGAGTGCAAAATAATTTTGGAGATCAGTTTTCGCGACTTCGGCGCAATTAAGTACGAAGGATTTGTTTTCAGACTTTGCTTGGTCTTTTGGAGTTAATCGATAACGGAGGCTGTTTCTGGGATATTGTAGTATGTTTTGCGAGAACAGACTTCATGTAATCCATTGGAGAGGAGCAAAGAAACGATCCGGGAACTTATTAAAGAGGACGCTGTCTTGTTCCCACTACGGATCTGGTAGGAGATATATGCTGGTGGCTATCTCTCTCTCTCTCTCTCTCTCTCTCTCTCTCTCTCTTTCACTCTCTCTTTTTCTCTCTCTCCCTTTCACTCTCTCTCTTTCACTCTCTCCCTTCCACTCTCTCTCCCTCTTTCACTATCTCTCTCTCTCTTTTTCTCTCTCTTTCTCTCTCTCCCTTTCACTCACTCTCTTTCTCTCTCTCCCTTTCACACTCTCTCTCTTTCACTCACTCTCTTTTTCTCTCTCTCCCTTTCACTCTCTCTCTTTCACTCTCTCTCTTCCACTCTCTCCCCCTCCTTCACTCTCTCTCCCTCTTTCACTCTCTCTCTTTCTTTCTTTCACTCTCTCTCTTTCTCTCTCTCTTTCTCTCTCTTTTTCTCTCTCTTTCTCTCTCTTTTTCACTCACTCTCTTTCTCTCTCTCCCTTTCACTCTCTCTCTTTCACTCACTCTCTTTTTCTCTCTCTCCCTTTCACTCTCTCTCTTTCACTCTCTCCCCCTCTTTCACTCTCTCTCCCACTCTATCTCTTTTCTCTCTCTTTCTCTCTCTTTCTCTCTCTTTTTCTCTCTTTTTCACTCACTCTTTCTCTCTCTCCCTTTCACTCTCTCTCTCTTTCACTCTCTCTCTATCTTTCTCTCTCTCTCTTTCTCTCTCTCTTGCTCTCTCTCTTTCACTTTCTCTCTCTTTCTCTCTCTCCTTCACACTCTCTCTAGAGAGAGAGAGAGAAAAGGAAAGAAGAAGGCAATGAAAGAAAGAGAGAGGGGTCTGCAGTTCCTTCTCTCTCTCTCGGGGAGGAGAAGAGAGAAAAATAAAGAAGACATAGAGAAAGAGATGAGAGGGAATGGAGAGGGAAAGTATAAAGAGAAAGATAGAAGAAGAGGGAATAAAATAGAGAGGGGGAGAAAGATATAGCAGTTAGCTTACGAGAAGGTCCCCGAACGAGGGATGACGGAGTGCAGGGGTAAAGCGAAGGACAGGTCCATTTGCAGATTTCAGGGGTAGCAGAAAGTCTTCCGGCGTCAAGTCAATCACACAGAGCGTGTGTCTGCGGCAACAGGTCTCTGCATTTTTCTCTCAGTGCCCAGAATACTTTTGTATTGCTTATCCTATACATTGTCCTCCTCCGTTGCCGTGCTGTCTAAGGCGCTGTGCTTTGGACTCCGACTGCGGGACGGCATGGGTTCGAGTCCACTTGAGTGCAGTCTCTGGGTTCTCGGCCTGTGTATAGGACCGGTGGCAACCCACCATCGTGAGGAAATTGGGGGGCTACGAGTGAGTAGCGTAACCGGGTCATAAAAATCTCCTAAAACGGATGGGGGTTCAACGTTCTGACCCCACATCACCCCATTGAAGATCTCCACATCTCTAGGTAGGATTGTGGGAGGGAGACTGGCAGTCGGGAGATCTGCCTAGGTCATTCAAGGGAGAAGGAGTCGGGGGTTACTTTTATCTTTACATTCCTAACTGGATAGCAGCAGCGTCACATAGATCTACAGGCTAAGCTGTTCATAGAAGTGGTGCAACCAGGAAAATGGATAGCTCGAGTACATAGGTCCGATCCCTTGGCACCCGCGAAGTCTCTATTTCACGATGGATTGTTTCTTTTGGGGCTATATGAAAAACATTGTGCATGAAGAAAAAGAATAGTTATTTGACCAACTGTGTCAAAGAATGACAGAGGGAGACAGACCTACCTCTCTCTCTCTCTCCTAACTCTCTCTATCTCTCTTTTCCTCTCTTTCTTTGAAACGAAGATAGAAACAGTCTGTCTCTCTTTCTCGCCTTGTAATCTAGGGGTCCTGGCTTCGATGCCCGGTAGAGGCACAAGTGGTTCGTATCCCACTTTAAACTGTAGGTCCAGTCCCGATTAGCCTTCCTGTGCATAAAGTGGACTTAAAACAAAAAAAAACTCTCACTTTCTATATCTCTCTCTATCTATCTATCTCTCTCTCTCTCTCTCTGGTAAAGGAAGAAGGATATATATATATATATATATATATATATATATATATATATAAAGTGAAAGAGGAGAGAGGAAACACTCACCGAACACAGAAAAAAATCAAATTTTCGTGATGGGATGTCACATCTTCAGGAGTAGAGAGACTTTTTTTGATTTTTTTTCTGTGTCCGGTGAGTGTTTCCTCTCTCATCTTTCACTTTTTATTTAGCCCTTGTGGCCCTCCTTCCTTTTATCCTATATATATATATATATATATATATATATATATATATATATATATATATATATATATACCTCTCGTTTTCTCCCTCCCTCTCTCTCTCTCTCCGATAGAGAAAAGAGAGAGGGAGAGAGAGAAATAAACTTTTTCTTCTTCTTTTCCTTGGGAGGAAGAAGAAAAAGAAAGAATGAGAAATATGAAGATCTCTCCTCCACCTCTTTCTCCCCCTCTCTCTCACAGGATGGGAAGAAGAAGAAGAAAGGGACTTCACACTCTCTTCCCCTCTCCCTCTCTCTCCTATGCTAGAATACAGTTGGTTTTTATGACTTTTGCACAAGGTACGAATTTCTCATCCCTGGATCAATTGGCGCCATTCGAAAGGAACTGTAGTACCAATAAAACCCAGTTATAACGAAATGAACCTATTATTGTATGGGCTGGCTAAAATTGCAGCATATTAAGCGCTCCACTGTCGCAGGCAACCAAGCGTTCAATCGGAGCGCTTTAAGCAACGCTCGCAGGAAGAAAATGATCTCACTTAATCGTATACAAGGTTTTCGCTGTATCGGCAGCACTAGTCCTTTTGTATTAGCGAGCATGAAGGCAATTAAATGAATGTTTTGTAACGCGTGTTATATAACGAGGCTTTCTAATTACTTCTCTGATGAGATAGAGCAATTGTAGATACTGATATACATAATTGCTCTGTCCAGAATCCTTATTGCACCAATATATTTTAATTTTTTTCTGCGCAAGCGCCTTACTTTTGAATCGTCAGCTTTCATAGAACATAATTACCAGAGACAGGTTTTATATTGAGCAGCTTGGGAGTAAAACTTGCAGAGGCGTCTCGTGAACGTATGCGGTGCATGCTGCGCATGCGTCAATTGTGGGTAAAAGGAAAGCTTGCTCTGCGACGACATTCATGAGCATTTCTACATTCTAATTTCTTCATATAGGAGAAGTATTTACTTTACACGAGAGCGCTGAACTAAGCTTATTACATTTCTTGGATCTGAAGTGACACATGCGTCAATTGTGGGAAAATAATTATTACTTTCTTTCACTTCAGATCCAAGAAATGTAATATAAGCTTAGTTCAGCGCTCTCGTGTAAAGTAAATACTTCTCCTATATCAAGAAATTAGAATGTAGAGCAAGCTTTCCTTTACCCACAATTGACGCATGCGCAGCATCCACCGCGCCAAACTTTATAACACACGCTCCGTTCAATATTGAGTTCACATTGAATGCAGTTACTGCACAGTCTCCAATTGCTGTACAACAGTGAGTAAAGTTCCTTCAGTAGCAGCTGGCAGCCAGAAACTACTGGTACCTCTGGGTAGCCCGTAAGCCACAATGTAATAGACGAACTTTCACCTGCAATTTTCTCGGTTTTATACAAGCGAGATTCAAATGAAAACATTAATTTGTATTTGTTTCTTATCTGTATGTAGGGTTGCACAAGTTTACTTCATTTTAGCACAGGCCTATTGCTGATCTACAAATATTTTCAACTTTGAGTTAGTGCCTTTGGGGTCCACGTGCAGTCGCTTATGAGCCAATGCGAAGTACTTTCCACCCATCTGCCTGCGAACTGAGGCCATTGTCGAACTTTTTCCTCCATTAGTAAACTTGCTGGTGTGGAAAGCATGCACAGAGATATTGAATTTTCATTTGTCGAGACATTTCTAAGTTTTAGGCTGACGGAGGGCAAGAAACCACTCTTCTTCACTGGTGCAAATGTGTATATTAGGCGTCATCTTTAAAATTACAAAAATGGCTTTCTGAAGCTCACTTTATTAGTCTTGCAGCCTTGAGGTTGTTTTGTAAATAACTGTTGATACTTCATGAAAATTTGAGCTGTATACTGTCTGTCCTACAATTTTTATTGGACCTTTAAAGTTTTTGACTCCCCTAGTACTTTTGTGGGTTATCAAGTTTTACTCCCAAAAATCTCATTTGTATTATCTTTATAAGCTTGAAAAATGCACTTTATTTTCTACATTTTTACATAGCGTATAGCTTCTGGCACATATTTTAGTTAATTTTACATTCAGTTTCCACACTTTCAAATATTTTCTGACCCATATTCCATATTCATGCTATTACCACATTTTTCATTCTTGTGTTAAATGGCAAATTATTTCCTTTCATCTGTATTTTGTTTATCAAATCGTGACAATAGACAATGCATTTGTTATTCTAACAGCGAATGAAAGCTCACCATTCACTGTGAAATCCATTGCATATTTAAATATACTTCCAGTACTTTATGCGATATTGAACGCACTTTCAGTCAAGATAAATCTCTCTTTACGGACAACAGGAGATTCACGTTTCAGCACTTAAAAGAAAGTTTGGTAACATGTTGTGTGAAGCACTTTTTGCTTTACAAGTAATGTCTCATAAGCCTAATGCATCTTATTTACTGACCCGCTTGTATAACGAAAATTATAATTTTTCACAATTGTAAGCCCAAGTTTAATTCCACAGTTTCAGTAAAATACCTATATATACCCTTCTAACACCGTTTTAGTACACATATATCCGTTTCCTAATCACTACATTACCCTGTTTCTTAGCTACACAATTTATTGTGTGCAACTAAGATTGTGTATTTCCATGTATATAATGCATGCGATTAGTTCCTCTCTAAACCGTAGTATGGAGCCACCGTCGCTGATACTCATCATGGGATCTCACTTGAGCTGTAAGCCCACTCCAGATCAATAATTGTGCTCTTAAAGAGGTATTTAATACACAAACAAACATACATCATTTAGTTTCTTTCTCGCTGGCCGAGTGGAGTCAGACCGAATATAATTCAATTGTCTTTGTATGTAGATGATAATGATTTATAAAGAAATATGAACACTGCACCGCGATATCAGAGTATTTGCATAAATGCCTTGAACTAACGTTGTCCTGAAAGTATGCATTAGAGAAGATTGAAACCACACCACTTATGCACTGGCAGTGTGTTAACCTAGCTTCCTGCCGGAATATCTCTGATCGTATCCTGTGCTTTAATGCGAGTCTATCGGTAAACGTTGACTGTAGACTCCTCCCACTCGACGCCTTTTCACCTTTGGGCGCATGCGCAGAAACTTATAGCGCATCTCATGGCGCATGCTTCTCCACAGCAGGGCCTACCTACACGCTCCCTCGGGAATCTGCGGCCCCGTCTCCACTAATGAACACGTGAGAGCGAATGGGATTGCGCGGAGGGGAAGCGACTGCAGTTACTAGCCTTCACAGTAGCGTGTACTAATTCGCTCTGCCTACTCGGTTTCCACTCTTCTCTGCCGCTATGAGCGGCCTTGCACCAGAGATAACCGAGACAGAGTATACTTTGTTGAACGTAATTTTTTTGTTACCGACATGACACCGGGATACACCTGCACTACACCTGGTGTCAAAAAGTGTAACGGACTAGACGGGGTTGTGGAGCAAGGCCGTGCATAACGACATAGAATGGAGGGAAGGCGAATGAGAGCAGCGAACCAATGCGCGCTGTTGCAAACGGCTGGTAGCCCAAGTCGCGTTGCCCCCTCCATGCAATCCCTTTCCCACTCGTGTTCATTGATCAAGCCCTCTCGAGTCATACTTGCGCAGAGGACTTGTTCCACAGACTCCTGACCATACTTGGTCCCATCTTAGTTGTCACTTTCCATAATTATTGTAATTCGAGAGCAGAGGCAGATGAGGACGCGGGACCAGCGAAATGGAGGATTTTTTAAAAACAAATCTGGACGAGAAAATAGAGCTTTAAAAAGAAGAATTATTTACCAATTTAAATTGTTTACCAAAACTCTAGGAAGAGGTCAAGATTTGCTTCAGGTAAAGGAAAGAAAGAATTTACTTTACCTAATTGAAAACGAACAAACTACGTACATAGAGACGGCAGTCATAATTAAAGCAATTAAAGTTGAGGTCAATGATGTTAATCCAAGAAAAATACTTCTGTGGTTATTTTGAATTATTTCAAATATCTGTCTAATTTAAAATCATCGGTATTTATATACTTGGCATGTATGAGACTTATATCATAAGATAAGTTCATGTAATAGCCACAAATGTATCAGCCACATTGGTGGCTGAGTGCGTTGTTATATTCTAACAACTGCGGCGTGTGAGCTACTCGACACTAGGCCTGTAAACAGACCCACGCAGGTGCAGATACCAAGAATCAGCTCCCGCCCTTTCGCAATGAAAATTCGGCGTATTTATACCCGTTTTCTGTAATCTCGAACCCCCGTCTACCAAGTTATGAAAACAAAATCTTTCTCAAATTACAATAAAATGTGCAATTTATACATAAGTTAGCTTTGAGAAGTTATCTAAAAGGTTCTGGTCAGTGATATGCGTCTACGCGTAAACAACGACAGTCTACATACATTCTACACTTAGACTATTTTATACACGTAGATGACGTAATCTATGTAACCAACATGGCGAGAGTGATAACTTAGCAAAGGGCGCCGTGAAAGTAAAACAAAATAATACTACGTATCAGTTGCTGATGTATGAGGAGAACTTTTCATACTCTTTCTTCCAAATTCGAACAATTTCTCACCTAGGAAGAAACCTAATATAGGAAATATTCTAGTGTTTTATGGGAAGAAGACCACTCTTACCTCAAGACTGCCAACTGTAGTTGGTTTTTGCATACTATTTATCTTCTTCCATAGTTGATAATAGAAGAGAATATAAATTTTGTTGTAAATAGGGTTATTTTCATTTCGTTAGGAACCAATATAGTTGAATATGTCACTTTCCCTTCATGAAACCCTTGAAAATTAATTCTAATGCACTTTAGATTGTCTACCTAGTCTATGTAAACTACAACGAAATGTAATCTACGCGAAGATTACGTGTAGACAACGCATGTAGACGTAAACTTATAGTCTACTGCACATCACTGGTTCTGATACATCTTTTTGTGTTAACAAATATTTGTACATTGGTAAGTAAAAAAATTAACATTCCGCCATAAGTTTCATCCATTGTAATGATGCGATCATTACTGGATCCTTTTTTATGTTATAAATTGTGTATGTCTATGTATTCCTGTACGTTTGGATTCTTGGCCGTTGGGGAGCGGTAAGTTTCCAGTAACGGTTTAGGTCATTAGCGGGGCCTATAAATAGGAAGGGCAGCGGAGCAGTGGGTCTCAGATGTTTGGCGGAGTACAGAAATGTAAGAGGTATCTTTTTCTCTGAGGGGAGCGGCTGGGCGAGCATTCTTTCCTTACTATGTGAACCGACGGCGGGGATGTTAACTTTCTTTCTTTTAATACACACACTTGCTCTTTTCATATCATTCAATTGTTCATTTCATGTGCGAAACCGGGTACACAACACACATACCTTCAGCCACCTTTTTTGGTACTGAGGGTTATGTTTTTTTTTACTCGTGGAGCCAGTGGCTACGCGAGTCTACACACTCTCTTCGGGAAGGGGGGACAGGGTACACCGGAATGTAATTTTGCGAATAACGGCCAAGAATTAACTTCTGTAAATATAATATGAATAAACCTATATATATCTAAAAGGAAATGGGCGTTAAGTTGTAATTTGAAGAGGTACGTGTCTCTTGCCTAAACCAGCATCCACAGAACTTCAGGTACTGCAAGTTTTGAACCTCGGGACAAGGATTCAAAAATGTATGGTAGTGTATATTGTGTATGTTGCTGAGAAACAGCTTAAAAGCACAAAATATACCGTTACATACTGGGGGCTCAGTCAGGGATATTTTTTGTGAAAAGTACTGAAGGAATTAGTTATTGTGAAGTTGAAAGAAAATAATAGAAGACAAAATGGCAATTCAAATAGACAGGGAGCTCATTAGCAAGTTGCTAGGCAATGCGAACTTGGAAGGAAGGCCTGAGGAAGATATTGTGGGGGAACTTGAGAGACTTTCTCTAAATGTTACACAAGGAACTTCGATAAGGACCGGCGAGGAAAAAATGAGCAAAATCTTGGAAAAAAGCAACATAAACATTCCGATCTTTAAGGGAAACGTCGGCGATGTAAGTCCACACGATTATTTGTATGAATTACGCAATTATCAGGAAATCATGGAAATTGGGGATACTTTTCTCTTAGATAGAATCTTGCCGCTTTCGTTGAAGGAAATCGCCGCAGATTGGTTCAGATTTTCGAGACCTTTCGGCACTTTTAGGGAATTCGAGAAGGCTTTTCTTGAGGAATTCTTTAGTGTCGATTATGATTCGGAAATAGCAAGGATCATTCAGAACAATTACCAGTCACCAGACCAGTCTCTTCTTGCATTTATTCGACACACCAGGAAGCTTTTTGCAATGAGGGAGAAACGGGGGACAGAAGACGAGGTCATCCAGCATGTTTTGAAATTTTCCCACCCTAAATTCAGAACACACTTGTACAACAGAACATTCGCAACAATCAAAGATTTGGAAACCCATTCTATGGACATTCAAAAGAGATTGTATTCAGAATCTCTGTACTATTGTCCTGAACTAAGAGATAGCAGTTTACCACTAGCGTCAACTTCAGGGAGTGTCGCAAGGCAATTAGCAGCCTCGGGGACAATGAACCCTTTCGGCCGCGTGGGAACAGAAGTATCAATGAGTGCCATAAATCCGGGTCTTTTCAACCGCTTGAGCCTTTCCGGGAATATTGGAACCCCGTCGAGAGCAGAAGAACCGACGAGGAGAAGGGGGTATGATGGTTCGCAGAAAGGCGCCACCTGTGCCGTCTCTGAAGATACCGTTAGACCAGAACAGATAACTCCGGTTCTTGCACACGTAGAAGGAAAGCAAAACAGGTGGAGGAATAGGGAAATACGCAACTGCAGAAATTTCACTTCTGGCGACAAAAAACCGTTAGTCACCTGTAAGGTTCAGGGAAAGGACTTCTCGCTATATTTGGATTCTGGTGCGTCTGTGAGCACCGTGTCTGTTGAGATCGCAAGAGAACTGGAAAAACAAGGAAATAAGATTAACAATAAATGTATTAATATTTCTTTGGCAGTAGGCTCTGTACAATCATGTGGGGAAATGTATCTTACTGTACATTTGAATGGGATGAAATTTAAGCATAAATTCGTCGTTCTGCGCAATTGTTTCACGGGATTTATCGCAGGTCGTGGGTTCATAAGGAAGGCCGGCATATCGCTACATTTGAAGCAGGGAGGCTACAGTTTCGAGGACAGTAACGTCATTCACTTGTTTTCTGCGGAGAAGAGGGAAGTGGGAAAGAGGCTTCCGCTCTCGAAGCAGGGGAGAACGTCGACTGTGGAAGCTGGAGCTGGACTAACCGCGACGATGACTGCGACGATGGAAAGAAATGAAACTGTTACTGAAGCAACCGCGACGATGGGAAATTGCAAACCACACCCCGAAACTGAGGACGTGATTGACCGTGTCGAATGTTCGACTGACACTGTGCAGAAATCAGTTGCAGATTTCAGCGCTTTGTGTACTGCAGAAAGTGCGAAGCAAATGAGGAAGAAACAGAGGGAAAATTTGCTACGGAGCACAAAACTGCCCATGGTTCGTCTCTCTGAAAGTAAAGAAATGGAAGATTCTTCATTGTTGCCATTCTCTGCCACTGAGGGAAATGAAGAATACAATTCTGAGGAGCCACGTAGGCTTCTGGACACAGCCTCCCTCATTTCCGAGCAAATGAAAGACACGTTTCTTGCTGACGTAGCGAGGGCTACAAGAAATGAGGAGGTGGAAGGAACGAAGAAGTACAAGGAAAAGGTGAAGACCCAGGCCAAATCTTCGTATTTCGACAACGAGGGAATTCTTAGGAGAAATTTGCCTACGGAAAAGTACAAAGAGAAGGGAAAAGGGAAAATATGGGCACCTACTTCTCTACGTTCGCAAATTCTCGTGTCGTTGCACGATAATGCATTCGTTTGTCATCCTGGGAGATTGAAAACGTTAGCGAAGGTTAGGGAACAATACACTTGGATAGGCCTAACTAAAGATGTTATCCAGTATTGTAAGCCATGCTGCGTATTAAAAGATGACAGGAATAAGCAAGATTTCATGTCAAGTAAGGAGGAAACGAAATTCAGGATGGAAGACGCCAAGAAGAAAGCTTGTGATAGGAAACGCCGCAAATGCACGTTTCAGGTGGGGGATAAAGCTTGGCTTAAGGAACATCCTATCTCTGGTAAGGCCCGCAGAGTAACCAGTAAATTCTCGGGGAAGTCCTCTGGATCACACGCAATTGTGGAGCAAACTTCGGCAAATACTTTCAAAATGAAACACAGCGGGGACGGAAGAATATTGAGAGCAACAGTGACCAGTTGAAGCCTTATTCTTCGCCACCTGACTTTGCAAGGAAAGTAGCCAAACCCAATTCAGCAAAGAGAGCGCACGTAACTTCGGCAGGAGGAGCAAGACGAAGATATATCCCGGATGCGTTACAAGCTGAGAAACAGATTCTAGTCTAATTTCAAAAGGGGATTTTTTGTAAATATTGTACATAGGGATTTATCTATCTTTTCTTTATTCTATCCTTCACTTATTTTCTCTATCCCATACCTCATACAGTACTCATACAAAAGTCTCGTGCCGCAGTCAATTTCATCGCGAAAGTAACGCAAAGTTAGTGCGTATTCTTTTACCGTGTAATTTCGTCGAGAAGCCGCAGTTCGGTGGCGAGTGAACGCAGTTCTAGCGCCGGGCATAGCAGTGACATCTTCCGATGTAGAGCCAGTTCAATTCATTCATGTGGAAACCGGTCGAAGCGGTGACTTCCGATCTCGGCAGGAGCGCAGAGCAGTGGCGTTGCCGGGAGTCGAACCAGCAGCCTTGGTGACTTGGATGGATTTCCAGGAGACTGTCTCTCATTGGTCCAGGAGGAAGGATGGAAGAGATGCTGAGTGGGTAAGAATCGACGTGAGTTAACCAGCTCCAGTGCTGAGGGAACAACGCGGATCTCGAAGTACACTTGTGGACAAAATTGGAGTGAACAGAAACTGCGGACAAGTGCTTTGTGTATATTATTATTATTTTTCTGAGTTACAGAACTTGGATTTTTCTCTCTTCAGGAAGGGGGGACTATGTAATGATGCGATCATTACTGGATCCTTTTTTATGTTATAAATTGTGTATGTCTATGTATTCCTGTACGTTTGGATTCTTGGCCGTTGGGGAGCGGTAAGTTTCCAGTAACGGTTTAGGTCATTAGCGGGGCCTATAAATAGGAAGGGCAGCGGAGCAGTGGGTCTCAGATGTTTGGCGGAGTACAGAAATGTAACTTTCTTTCTTTTAATACACACACTTGCTCTTTTCATATCATTCAATTGTTCATTTCATGTGCGAAACCGGGTACACAACACACATACCTTCAGCCACCTTTTTTGGTACTGAGGGTTATATTTTTTTTTACTCGTGGAGCCAGTGGCTACGCGAGTCTACACACTCTCTTCGGGAAGGGGGGACAGGGTACACCGGAATGTAATTTTGCGAATAACGGCCAAGAATTAACTTCTGTAAATATAATATGAATAAACCTATATATATCTAAAAGGAAATGGGCGTTAAGTTGTAATTTGAAGAGGTACGTGTCTATTGCCTAAACCAGCATCCACAGAACTTCAGGTACTGCAAGTTTTGAACCTCGGGACAAGGATTCAAAAATGTATGGTAGTGTATATTGTGTATGTTGCTGAGAAACAGCTTAAAAGCACAAAATATACCGTTACACCATAAAGGTTAGTACATCAACATCTTTCTAATTTTTGATTTGCGTTCATTTAACTACGTCATAATGTTCAGTACATCGGAACAATAAACTCTACTCTTTTGATCATAACTTAGTTTTCAACTTTTAAATTTGCAGCTTATACATTTTTCTTTCTTTCTGTCAACTTGATTTGTCAAATTTATTAAATTAAGCAGGTGCTGTCGGCTCACAATCTCACCATCCAAAGTTCCAGGTTGGAGCCCTGAGCTGAGCATTTCATCTAACCAAGTCATCCTCGTCGTCGGGGTTAGTAAAATTTTGCAGTAAAAGCGGCGTAAACTTGGACAATTACAAGTAAATTAAACTGTGGTGACGTATAGTAGATCCTTAATTTGTCTTCGAGATGTTCTGTCGGCACCGAAGAACTCAACAACCGCAGCAATTTCTTGCAGGTGTTCTGCATAGTACACAGCCGCCTCTACGCAGGTTCCCCAGCAGGTTAGAACATGAGGTGGAGGAAGAGGAATTTCGGGGAGGTCTTTCGCTGAATGAGGTAATTCCGGATGGGGCTTTGCAGAAAGCCTCCTTCGTGTTAGGAAATTGACGTGAGGTATTAATTCCTTATGGTTTTAGATATTCTATGAAAGGCACGTGCCAATCAACACTGACGTTGGGTCGAACGAACCCGTCAAACCCTCTTCCGCCCACCCTTTATAAATTGATATCGATCATTTAAAGTTAGAAAAAAGCAGAAAGATGGCTATTTTATTGTAATAGAAATAAAGTTTATCTAGTTAGTATTCAAACAGACTAACCAAAAGAGTGAAAGTCGTCCCCGTGGCGGAGTGGTTAGCGCATCGCGCTACGACGCGAGGGGTTCCGGGTTCGAATCCCGGCTTGTCCATTAATCAATTTCATCATATAAACACTCATACCCATCTTCGCAAAACTGGCACAAAAAGCGAAGTAAAATAAAGCAAATGAAATAAATAAAATATAAATTAAAGAAGTGAAAAATACAGGAACTAGTTATTTTCATATCTACCATTTAATCCAAAGAATAAATGGTTCCACAGTTTTCAAAACTCCAAAAATTATAATTTTAGATGAGAAACCGTACAACATAAGCTTCATGAATAAAAATTTTCACTAACCTTCTCCTGTACGAGACGTGTAAAAGTTAATAAGAAAATACAATCATTATAAATTTTAGTACACTTACTGTATGAATAGTAAATAATGGAAAATAGTTGTGCCGTTGGATAGGGAAGCGAAATCTCGCCATCATCATCATTATTACTATTATTATTTAATGATGCGGACGGAATGACAACCAAGTACATCACTATGTCAAAATATGAAATAGAGAATTACAAAATTGAATACATAAATGTAAAATTATACAATAAATCACAAAATATTGTTGCTTTCCATAAGTTCAGTTATTAAACCTCTAGCCTTTCTGTGAGATGCCGTCATCGCCTTGTAATCAAGGGGTCCCGGGTTCGATACCCGGTGGAGGCACATAGTGGTTCGGATCCCACTTTAAACTGCAGATCAAGACCCGATTAGCCTTACTGTGCATAAAGCGGACTTAAAACACCAATTCAATCAATTAATGAATCTTTCTGTGATATGCTTAAATTGAGATATTTCGCGTATTCCACTCTGGAATTTTATAAGATATATTATTCAAAAGCTATTCTATCCAATAATAATAATAAGTTAAGATAAAAATACCCATGAATGCATATGGGGGTGATGTGGATGTATAGAGAGAGCTCCACATATTCGTGATCTCGGCCATAGTTGGGATCATGTGATCAGCATCACGTTACTCCCCAGAGTTCACCCAGGTATCCATTGATACGAGACTGGGTGGGCCACAGAGCCTCACAGAAATAGGGAAATGGCGGTAAAGTTTTCTGGTCCAGATCACCTGCCCCCTGATCCAATAATAATAACACATTTCGAATAAAATTTGTTTATTTTTATTAACTTACAATATTTATTATTGTTAAATAGTATTCATAACAGGAAAACCACCGTAGGCTACCATGAAGACACATAGGAGATTTGGGTTTAGGGCACCACATATTCTGGATCTCGGCCATTTTGGAGGTGTTGTGATCAGCACCACGCTCCGGCCGCCTCTAACCCCCCCCCAGAGTCGGCCCCAGGTTTCTATTGATTTGAGGCTGGGTGAGCCCCAGAGCTGCTTTATGCGGGTACCTTAGATCATCTACCCCTGGAATCGAACCCTGGTCTCCCGTGTAGTAGTCAGGCACCCTACCTACTAGACCATTGCGGCTCTTTAATAGCATTCAGAACCGTGGTAATAATAATTGTTGTTAATATCGCCGCAACCGAATTGCGCACACTTTAGATCCAGAATTGCGCACAGATCTCACTGACCTGTTTTGCGCACAGATTTTGATCGAACGTTGCCACTTTGATAGCTTTAAAGTCTGTGCGCAAAACTGTTTTTTCTTTAGACAAGAAGAGAGAGAGAAATTAGAAATAAAATAGTAAATATCTTAAGGATTAAACAAAAAATATAATTTGACCAGTAAATGTAGCAAGTCAAGATACAATTTTCATACCAATTTACATAATAGAGTAAGTCACTATTGATGTTTTCAAGATACAATTTTCATACCAATTTACTCAAACTCAAAAGTTATTTTAGGTTAATGACTGGACAACAAACACTTCTGTCAATCGAAGCTCGTGCCCTTCGGTATAAATACGGAGATGAACCTACCATTACATTCTAGTCAACCAATCAGGTTCATCCTCTATGCCTATCTAATGCTACCCTTCCAGCAAAAACACGTGTAAGTCCACAAACAAACATAACAGAAGTGAGAACGGCTTGAGAACATTTTGTATCTGAGAAATTCGCCTCATTCTTTTGTGCGCAATCCTGTACATTGTGACAGCTTGTCAACGGCTTATCAGATACCACTGATGAAACCGGAAAAGTGTGCGCAATCCGACTGTAGCCGTTAATATTTCTATTTTTAGAAGAATGATTCATTCTGTTAGTGGGGCCTGCACTGACGAATACGACAGTGTAGAAGTTTGGCAGAAGAACTGTGTTTTCGGAATCTTGGGCCAGTCTACCAATCTGCGAAACATTCAGCCTGTAAACACAGCCCCAATTCGGGTTTCACTTTATTAAAGACAACTTTGGCGTTACTGAACAGTATCGTGTGCGCTTGTTGCACTCTTCCCTCGCTTTATTTCCCTTGAAACCCAACGCGAAAAGGACATGGTTTGGTAGGAAGGGTGAAATTGAGGCCAAACCGCATCATTTCGTGAATCGCAGTTTGAGAACCTGTTTCCGAGAAGCTGGTGCGACTTAATTCGGAGCAACCGAGTTTTTATTGCGCCGGGGATACGGAGGGAAGGAATAGGGGCGGCAGAAGATCACGAAACAATTACGGTGTCGGTGGCAAGAAAGGGACGGAGATATCTCGCGTAGACACTTCGCTCTCAGCGCCGCCTAGCGTGTTTCTTCAACTTCGCAAAGCAAGATCTTGCAGATTGTTATGTGTAGAGCCAGGATTTATAAGCGTAATGCATATTCTTTTCCAGACATCTAATGGTAAGAAGAAAGGTTATACTTCGTATTACATACCTTCATGGGCTCTTTAACTAAAGTTGAAAGTGCTTATAAATGCTTATTTCTGCAGGAAACGGTTATGTTTGCTTATTTTATGATTTTGGTTTAAAATAGCATATTTTACTCAAATCTGTCATATTTCAATCCTATTTCAATCACACTACGGCATCGGGATGACGAGATCAATGCTTCTAAATAGCCGCACGAGAGAAACGGCATCCTAGAAAAGATACAGTGCATCCATAATCATTTTCCCCAATTACCTGATATTATAACACAGTTGAAAGCTCGAACTAATACATTGCAACATTCGCTTTCTTTCATTGATGCGTAACATTTCAGGAGTTGCGTTACGGATGACATTTCAGTAACGTTGTCTTCAGAAACTCACGGTGTTGGTAAAATTGTGTCCGACAAGCTCAGTCAGGAATTACTGAAAAATCACGGTTACAAAACACTGTGCCAAATTTATAAAAACATTTCTGGTGAAGAAAGAGACATTGAAGAGGAATTCACAGAAGAAGAACTGTGGTGTTTTTCACATGCGCCTGTGATGTCATGCTACGTGGAAAGAACATGTTCACTGTTCAAATCATTCTTCACTGACAGACGCCTTCACACAAGAAAGAAAATCTCAGGATGACCTTCCTTACATAATTAACAGCTTTGAATAAGTCAAGAGATCTAATAAACAAATATTTTTTCAGATTTTCCTGTATTTGTTTATGCTTATTTTGGTGCTTATTTTTTCATTTTTTGTGCTTATTAACTTGCTTATTTTACTGTTTGATTGTGCTTATAAATCCGGGCTCTAGTTATGTGCAACCGATAGCTATCTCTAACTCTCTCCTTTCTCATCACCGTCTATCACACACACATACACATTTTCCCTTCGATTTGGGTTTCACTACACTCCATCCAGGGGATCTCCGGAGCGAGAGAACGGAAGCAAGTCTTCTGTGCAATTAATGACACGAGAGGTCTCGACCAGTGAACGCGTGCATGGAAGCGAAATCGCGGCTGCAACTACCAGCCGTTTTCAGCAGCGCACATTGCCTTGCTTCGCCCCTCACTTTCTCCTCCTCCATACCCTTATGCGCGACCTTGCAAGACATATTCCAGAGACAGAGTGTAGTTTGCAGAGGCGTCTCGTGAACGCATGCGGTGCATGCTGCGCATGCGTCAATTGTGGGAAAAAAGACAGCTTACTCTGCGACGACATTCATGAGCATTTCTACATTCTAATTTCTTCATATAGGAGAAGTGGGCCTATTATTTTACACGAGAGCGCTGAACTAAGCTTATATTATATTTCTTGGATCTGAAGTGATGCATGCATCAATTGTGGAAAAGAATTATTACTTTCTTTCACTTCTTATCCAAGAAATGTAATATATGCTTAGTTCAGCGCTCTCGTGTAAAATAAATAGGCCTACTTCTCCTATATGAAGAAATTAGAATGTAGAAATGTTCATGAATGTCGTCGGAGAGCAAGCTGTCCTTCTTCCCAAAATTGACGCATGCGTTCACGAGACGCCTCTGTTAGTTTGTTTTATAGATCTCCGCGAAACACAACCATATCGAGATGAATAATACACACAACACCATCTGTTGAGAAGTATTTTCACGGTTTTACATCCAGGCATTTGGGCTGGAAACGTATTGAAATACATAAAAACAAAGTTTTTGACCCCCCTTTTCTCCCGCCTCTAGTGGCTGACATTCGGAAAATCCCTTCTTAGTAGGTCTTACGTCATAAGACGACGACCCCTTGAAACTTGGGCATTACTTTGGGCCTGATTGGGGGGGCGGTTAGAATCGCACTTGAGGCTTAACTTTGGGAACCAGGCTCGAAAAAGTTCTTCGTCTCACAAAAATAGTACCTTTGATAACTTGTTAACAACTGTTGCAAAATCGCAATTACTCCTCCATATTACTTTGCTCGTCGTGTCCCTTGAGGAAAACAAAAGTACCTACCCCTAACTTGTAGATTTTAATATACCTGAAGACCCCTTGACCACGCCAAGTTACGCCTATGACTGTTTGGGTTTGGACTGTAAACGTATCGAAATTTTTAGACAGTTTCCTTTGGCATGCAAATGGGCGAATTTTTTCAATTTTTCCTCTCCATTCGAAAAACCTCTTGGATATTTCAAAATATGAAACATTACATCAGCTTAGAAGTCCTTCTAGAGCATTGACGTGAATTTTCTTGTACGAGGGTCACTATTTATATTTTGAGCCTAACAATGAAAAAACAGGAATTTGGCATTGAAAACTGCTTTATTGTTTTTTTGAAGTATTCTCCTTTATGGTCAATACACTTTTGCATTCGTTCGAACCATTTGTCAAACCAGTTTTTTTAATCTTCGTGAGACACCCCCATAATATGGTTTTTGAACGCATCAACGGCGTCTTCCGCCGACGAAAATCGTTGTCCACGCAATTTATTCTTGACATTCGGGAACAAGAAGAAGTCATTGGGTGCCAAATCAGGACTGTACGGCGGATGACCCATCAATTCGATTTTTTGACTGTTCATAAAGTCGGTTGTTAGACGAGATGTGTGACAGCTGGCATTGTCTTGATGAAGAATGATCCGACGGCGTTGGTTTGTTTTCCGTATTTGACCGAAGACCTCTGGCAAACAAATTGTTGTGTACCATTCAGAGTTGACCGTTCTACGTCAACCGTTGACCGTTCTAAAGGCACAGTTGCCACATGACCAGTTTTCCCGAAAAAACAGGCGACCATTTGTTTCGATGTGCTTCGAGCGCGAACAACTTTTGTTGGATTGGGTTCATCTTGAAACACCCATACGTTATGGTCAATAATGCCAGTCGATTCCGTGCAAACGTCAAATCGTGCCTAACTTCAATCAGTGTTGCCAAGGCTCAAAATATAAATAGTGACCCTCGTAGTTTTATTTCATTGTTGTCTAGATATTATCAATAGTTTAATAAACTTATGTAATCACAAAACTATTGATAATATCTAGACAACAGTGAAAGAAAACTACACGAAAATTCACGTCCTTGCTCTAGAAGGAATTCTAAACTGAAATATCCAAGAGATTTTTCCAATGGAGAGGAAAATTTGAAAAAATTCACCCATTTGAATGCCAAAGGTCCAGCTGAGTTTTATAAAATCCCTTCATAACCTGTCCTTATTATCCCTCAAAATCCCTCAATATTGGTTCATAAAAGTAAGATTGATTGATTGATTGATTTAGTTTATTTTACTTCGCGTTTTGTGCCTCTTGGCTAATTTGCGAAGATGGGGATGAGTGATGAAATGATGAAATTGATGAATGGACATTCACAAACAACCAAGCCCGACCGGGATTCGAACCCGGGACCCTTGGCGTCGCAGCGCGATGTGCTAACCACTCGGCCACAGGGTCGGGCATAAAAGTAAGACAACCCTCATGTACGTACAGGGGTTTGGGTTGTAAAGGTATAAAAATATAAAAGATTAACACCCCTTTCCTCCCCCCTATTTAGTGATAATTCGGGAATATCCCTTCTTAATAGGCGCTTACATTATAAAGGAAATCAATTTTCATCTAATTGCTCATTCTCATGGTATCAATAACTTGCAGTCGATTCCGTGGTGGAGTGGTTACCACATCGCTATAAGACGCCAGAGGTCACGGGTTAGAATCACGACCTGGGCATGGGTGTTCCTTGTGAGTGTTCATCAATTTCATCGTATCACTAACTCATCCTCATCGTCGCGATTAGCCTAAAGTGACAGCAAAGCAACACTAAATATCAAAAGTCAAATCATATCAAACCATACGTTACAGAAACGCGACGTTAAGTAACAAAAAATACAGTTGAATTCACATACAGCATCCGCACTGGACATTTCCCCAAAAATCGTCAATTCTCACACGTCCAGGTTTGTTTCGCTTCGAAGCGACTAATGAAACGGCCATATTTGCCCACGACCTGTCGTAGAGTCCCTCTCAATGTGCAATTAGCTCCCGCTACTCTAATTAGAGGTCCTATTACACCAGAATTTTCCTCGCGTACCGCATTGCATTGCAAATTACACGTAGCGCCAAATCGCATATCTTCTCCCCTGTGCGTTGTCTCTTTCGAACGTCGGGTCACATTTCGTTTTGTAAACTGTGGACTGGATCGTTACGTGGAGTATTGTTGTGCCCCGAATGTCGAAATGTCGTCACTATGGCCTCCCCGATGGCGTAGTGGTAGCGTCGTCGCCTTGTAATCAAGTGCTCGAGAGTTCGATACCTGGTAGAGGCACATAGTGGTTCGGATCCTACTTTAAACTGTAGGTCCAGTCCCAATTAGCCTTACTGTACACAAACTGGACTAAAAACACTAACTCAATCAACCGCCACTCCTTTTTCAAATATTGGCCTCTGTCGTCGGAAAGCTATGACGTTACTTGAAGCAGTGTTATCTGTACATCTCGAATTTCCGTTTCAAGCCGCGGTGGCCTTGTTGGTAGGGCGTCTGACTGCTACGCGGTAGACCCGAGTTCTATTCCCGGTGTGCGTGATCTAAGGTCGGAATACTTCCGGCCTTGTCCCCGCATAAAACGGCTCCGGAGCTCGCCCAGCCTCAAATCAATGTGTATAGTCGACGCGCTAGCTACGTTAACGACAGGCTGGCTTTGAAGTCCACGGAGTGCTCTCACCAGCTGCAACAATCACATTCAACCAACACTGTTGCCACACATCTACTCTACGCCACCTTGTCCCTCCACGCAAAAGCAACTCCACACGGGCTTCACATTGAAGTTGCAAAGTACGGCAACAGCGTATCCGAAGTCATGTGACTGAGACTCCACGTGGAGTAGACGAGCAGAATGTCAGCTGCGCCCATTGGATGAAGGTTGAATGTGATTGGACGAAAACAACTCGCCCGCTGTTTATCCCCGCCCACGTTCCTGGTGGCGCCTTTTTTCAGTTCGACTAGTAAACGCGTGGACTTTACCTGGGGGCAAAGACGACCGGAGCGTGATGCGGATCACCTCCAAAATGACCGAGATCGAGAATATTAAGGGCCATACCCCCCACATCCCTTAAATATGCCTTCATGGCACAGGGAACTTTACCTTTACCTTGGGCACGATAATATCGATTGTGTAAAGATTTTTTTTCTGTTATTTATTGTCGCTTTTCTTCCACTTTTGGCTACTCGCGACGATGGATAGAACTGATGAAAGGATTCTCGCAGAGAACACCTAATGCCATGGCCGGGAATCAAACTCGGGACCCCTGGCATCGTAGCGCGCTGTGATAACCATTCCACCACATGGGTTTGCATTGATATTGAAGAGCGTTCCGTTTCGTTTCCGGAAAACATATAAATTTCGGGTATGGTGTTATGTTCAGTGAAATATTTGATTAAAGTGTGACATACTGTGCTCAATGTTAAACGAACATTTAACCAAACCGCTCACAGCTGTGTGAACCGATAATTCATAGCATCGGAAAGTTGGCAATAAGTAGTTGTATTTACGGTACTATAAACCCGAGAAAGTATGAACCCCTCCTCAAGCAGATTTGCTATACTTAAAACAAGCTTAACATGAGCATATGAGCTTTTTGTTCAAGTGTGGAATCTTGTCTAATCTAAGATTTTTGTGAAAATGCCCTCGGGAATTTCCTCAGAAAGTATGACCCTCTCAGATTGATTTGTTTATACTTACAAAAGGCACTTCTGTGAGATTGTTATCCATAAATTTGTTAAAAATATGCCCCTCTTGTGGCCACACTTAAAACTGGCCATCCACACACATACACACACACACACACATATATACACACACACACATACACACATACATATTTATTTCTGGTTTAAGTTCTTGGATACCAGGTTCAATTTACATATCTAATATTAAAACAATGTAATTCTTCTAGAATTGCTCCGTGACTCTCTCATTTCTTACATCATAAACATATGATTTTTCACCTATGAGAATGACACTACAAATGGTGTCATCGGGTAATGCCTCGTGGAATTCACAGATAATTTTAATGTTTGTCCTGTCGTTCACTACAACTTGTTTTCTTTTTGAAGTGTTGATTACAAACATGGGTCTCCGTGTTTTGAATTCATCTGGTGAGTAATACATATCAGTACTGCCAGTAGTGACCCTTTTGAAAGCCGAAAAAGCCTCATATAATTTGAGGAAATCATCCTTGGACATGTCTAAATTGTAATTTTCTCTAGGAAAGACCTCATTTCTGCCATTTTTAAGATAAATGTTCTTGATGTTGCAGTTATCAAATCTACTTGAATTTTTTTCCTGATTGTTGTGTCTCCCAGTCTGAAACAGTACCACCACAAAATCAGGCATGTCAAATTGAATACTGGAGAATGAATTTGTGGCATCAAACTCATAATAAGTACCAGAGGCAGGCTTCTGTACGCATTGATATGTATAAAATTGCAGAGGAACCTGTGGATTTTTTAGGATATCTGCTTTGTATTTAAGAGCGTAACTGGCCTCATATTCAACAACGGGGATTCTTAGCTCCATAGTCTGAATAATGCATTTGCCTGCATCAGGTAGAGTATTAGGCATAGCTTCCCCCGTAGGGTTTAATGTGCTGTACCTCATCAAAGCATTATTATCATTTGCAGCTCTTCTAAATGTAATTCTTAACCCACCCTTCCACATAATTTCTTTGTAATCCGAGAAGAATCCTGGCAACAGGCGCATCGGGAACAGCACAGTGTGGTTCTTAGATAATATTTTATCACCAGCCTCAAATCCACCTATTTTGTAGTAAGAAGCTTCGGTTTTGGATAATTTTAGTGTGGCCAAAGCCGTGGAGGTAATGCCGGGATAATCTATTCTGTTTATAACAACGCCATGCTTTCTGATCTCAATTTCAGAGAACAGATGCGGCACAAAATTATCCACCAATCTTATATTTGAATTTGCCGGGTAATCTGTTCCATCGAGCTTTACAACATCAAATTTGATGTATAGATCTGCTCTGTGGGGGTGTATAAAGCCATCCCCTACATCAAGATCAACCTCAATCTCTGTGTTGGGTTGATTTAAATTTGCAAATGTCCTCCTGTTTGGAGGGAATGATTGTAGCTCATAACTCTCAATATTTTCCATTGTATGTATTTTTATTTAAATGTTAATCTCTATGATAGCAGTTGTTGTGGCTCCAGCAAAATCAACTAATTCTTCTTTTTCATTAGTGACCATCAATTCAATATAATCTATTCTATTATGGCACACAGGAAAATATAATGTTGGGGATGGATTGTAGATGATTGGCTCCATGAATTCGGAATTAGGTTTGAATGTTGCAATGATGCCGGTTTGTTTGTGAGTGCCTATGCCATTTGATTTGGTGATCATACCCTCAGCCACATTACAGTGAATATTCAGAGTCTCTATGGCTAAGAATTTAGGTATATTCATAGCAGTGTGTTTGATGCTTGCTTCAAGTTTTGTGTTGTTCTCAAAGCCCAACAGCTCTCCTATGGTACCCAGATCCACTGTTTCTGTAGCAGATACAATTTCTACTCTGTGAGTGACAGAATTTTGACTTAACACTACACCTCTGGGTAATTGAGCATTTAGAGTGGACAGATTATATTGCCCTGGAGTGATGACAATTTTTTGATCCCCTACTGCAATTGTATTGTTGTGGTGCGTAATATTAGGGATCAGGTACATGCCGTAAAATGCTCTGAGAGCTATTGTTTTGGGATACACTATGTCATCATGCAATTTGAGTTTCAATATTGAATTTTGGCTGGTGAGATGGAATACCCCCATGATGTTTCAGATACCACAAGGCTTTTTGAAAATTTTCAATTGATGGTTTATTTATTTGAGACATATATCTGAGAACAGATAAACACAAATGTCCGCAATTAACATCTTTGAAGTTTTGAACACGGGCATTATTGTAATAAAGATTAGCTGAATTTAGATATTTTACTAAATTTTCAGGTGGAACACCTCCAAATGAATCAAACACAAATGCCTTATTGTTTAAATATTTAAGATAACAGATCCAGTGAGTGCCCTGATTTTTGTACTCATCCAAATTAACAATGCCACACTCTTTGTTGAGTGGTTGTTCCGGTAAAGAATCAGACATGTACACACCTCTAAAATGTTTGATGCCCAATGGCTTGATTAAAGCTTCAATATCTTGGTTTGTAAGCGCCTCTTGTTTTTTTTAAACTTATTCATGGCTCTCTTAAGACCTTTGCCCTTTTTCTCCATGGCCAGGTTATGGCGCCTCTGCTCATCTAATTCTGCCCTATTTTTCTTGGCATCTATTACCGTTTTTGCTATGGCAGCTGATCCCCCAGCCAAGCTCCCAACAGCCCCGAGAGCTGCTAAGATGGCCGGGATAGTAAATATGAAACCCCCCACATGTGATTTTTTCCTTGATTGCTGTAATTTTTTTAATTGGGGGGTACTAAGCAACAATTTCATACCATGGCCCTTTGCAAGACAAGAGCTTTTTTTCTTGCGCTGCTTTTTGGTTAAAAGACTGTCAATAGTTTTAAGAGATTTGAGACCTGCATAAGGTATTTGATACATAACACCCTTGGCCTTCATTGTAGGTTTATTATATACATGTTCACAACCCCCACCCCAGTTTTTGTTTGGTGCTCATAGCTATGGTGGTCCCCAATGCTGCTATTCTTTCACTCAAAGAAGCATCTTTGCTTACAAATCTACCAAATGCAGCCTCTTCTAATTTCTTGTCTGCAACATGTCTCTTGTCAAGGTCGGTATGTGTGTTGTATGCTATGTCATGGTCTCTACAAGCAGCATCTAGGGGATTTATACCAGGATCACCCCTGTTTAATCTATGGTCCAATTTTGTACCGGGACCACAATACTGATAGCCTGGAATGTGTAGTTCAAATGGCAGCTTGTTTATAATGTCATTAACCAACCCCCGACCCTCAGAAATATTCCAAAATTTAGGTGGTAGAGTATTAATAATTTTTATAAGATATCCAATCCCCTTAGGGTCATTCACTATAAAATTAGACAATTTTGTGCTTATCATGTCCATAATTCCAACCTTTTCATTGTAAAAATTGTGGTTGCCAGCATTTTCCTCCCCAGCTATCACCAGCAACCTATCTACAAGTTTCCTGACATCATCAACCCACACAAATTCTTTAGGCAGGGTGTTGTATTGTTTGATTCCACTGCCAGTCTTGATCTGTGACCATATGGGTTTGATTAAGTTGTTGTATTTTGCTCCACTGCTCGACTTGACTCTTTTTTGTGTGGGATCATTGTTCTGGTATAGAGCATCTGATTTTATTAATATTTCTTTGTAATGCTCATAATCTTGATCTGTATAGCTGCCAGGCCTTTTCCTAGTCATCAGTTCCCACAATCCAGGTGTGCCAGGATATTTAACAAAAGCACCTTTTTCTCCGAGACGAGATTCTGAATAAACAATCAGATCATCTCCCATAAAAGTTACTCTGAAATTGCCAATTCTATGTATGATGCTGCCATCAAGCTCTGTGTCAGCATATAAGCCAAACACCTCATCTTTGTTGTCTTTAGATGTGGTTAAATATTTTTGAGCAAGAAGACCCAATTCAATAGGATCCTGGGTAGCTTCAATTCTTCTAGGAGCAACAGGACTAGGTGTATGAATACTGGAAAGTGGGGTGAATGGATAATCTAATATGTTCCTAGCAGCTACAGGTACAAGCTCTGTGATCAAATTTTGATTTTGCTCTGTAACAGTTTTGATATTCTTACCTAAATTATTAATAGCATCAATGACAGGCTGTTCTGTTTGTTTGTGTTTTTCATAAATTCCACGGTTCTCTGATTTCCATCCCCTAAATCTTTTTACAAGATAATCTCTTAACTTAAGATCATCAATGATTGGTCGTTTCATGGTTGTTTATTTATGTCTCAACGTTTAGAAAATCGTTGATTTTATTTCTGTATTTGCCACTATTGGGTTTTCTTGTCATATCAATTGTGACAAACCCATAACTGTCCTGGCTCCAGCACCTACTGCAAAACTTGGAAAAATCATTGTAGCTCAAGTCCCCACCTACATATTCATCATGTATGTGTTTGAGGTTGGTATGGTCTTGATGAAACACACATATAAAATTGCTGTTGTCACGGATCAGTTGCTTGGGTATTTTTGAAAAAGTCTGTGCCAGGTAGAAGCAGTCAATGTTTTTGTGCCGGCCCTGTGTAAAGAAATTTCTAACCTTGTTTTGATTATCCAGTATAATGTCATCAAACACAACAACAGAATTATCGAGACATTCATGAAGTGGCTTAACATCTGGTTCAAAAGTGGCAATATCCAGTCCATCATATAGCTTCATCAGCTGCTGATATTTTAATTGTTCCAAGCTCTTAGAGAAGATATACAAGTGCCTGTTTTTCCAATCTAACCAGTTGGGTGCCAATAAAAAATTATCAACCATTAGTGTAGTTTTACCACAAGCAGATGGCCCAACAATAAGACACCTAATATTATCAGGCAGCAGCACTCCATTTATCTTATTCTGCTGTTCAGGTTCTGGCAGCCTTTTTATAACATCCCAGGTGCTCATATTATCACTTTGTCTGCATCGATCCAGCTGTTTTCCGGATGACCTAGCCATTTGACAAGTAACTTGTTGCCTTTTCTGCGGATGATTTTTTCTATGAGATATGTGTCAGGCTGTTTAGTTTTGCTGAGCTC
This sequence comes from Lepisma saccharinum, assembly GCF_977018435.1. Lineage (NCBI taxonomy): Eukaryota > Metazoa > Arthropoda > Insecta > Zygentoma > Lepismatidae > Lepisma > Lepisma saccharinum. Next base: position 41,082,573 of record NC_139247.1, on the reverse strand, counting down.
TTGTTCATAAAACCTGCCTTTGAGAATTTCTCCTCGGTGATCCTTTATTATATATGTGTTAAGGGTCCCGGGTTTAACTTGAACTACTGTAAATAATTCGGTGCTCCAGTTTCTCGTAAAGCCTCTCTTGAATAAGTGCTTATATTTGCTGATTCTTACTTGATCGCCTACCCTGTATTTGGCCCTTCTTGTTGTTGGCTGGTATCTAGGATAATAAACAGTCCTGATCAATTTTTGCTCATCAGATGAAGTTACTTCAGAGGGTTTCATGTTGATTGTGGAATGGACCGAGTTGTTATATTTATGTAGAAGTTCTGGTAGGATTGTAAGCCATTTATAATTACCTTGAAGTGTAAATTGTTTATACATAAGATTTTTTAAGGTTCTGTTGAATCTCTCTACAATTGAGGCTTTGAGATCACTGTAACTCGAATAATGTTTTATTGCCTGGCTTTTAATAAATTGTTGAAACACTGAATTATAAAATTCTTTGCCATTATCTGTTTGCAAATAGCGCGGTGATCTTCCTGAATGATTGATGATTGTCCTGAAGGCTTCTGTAACACATTTTCCAGTCTTGGATTTGAGTGGCACAGCCCAGGCAAATTTTGAAAATGTATCTATTACAGTGAGTAGATACTTGTAGCCCTTGTTGATTTTGTCTAAGTTTTTCAACTGTCCAGTTGCCATTTCAATCAAGTCGCTCTGCCATAAATCATCTATGCCCTTTGTGACTACTGGGAGTCTCTTATAATTATGTCTGGCTTGTCTGTGTAATTCATCAACAATAATTTGTCTAGACATGATATGTAAACAAGAATATTGCAACTATAGGGTGTTCAGCAGCTGATACTGCAGGATTTTCTAAATATAATTTGTCCCCTATTTGTATTTTAAATTCCAAAGAGCCATCATCTTCAGTATAGGCTGTTTCTAATGTATTAGGATCTGTAAAATCCTCTAACTCTACATTGGTGATTTTTGGTTTGTTGTCAGCATTTGTTATTGATAAGGTGGGGTAGTGGTGTGCCTGTGGCTGATGCCAATATTTGATCTTGATTGGTCTCAATGTGCCTCCAACAAAAAACTGGTAATAAAATTGTGCAGGGGACAGCATATATATTTTGCTACCTGGTGTAAATGGTGAATCATATTCTTTATTGGGGATGCTGTACAATTCAAGAATTACTGTATGTTTTGGATTCTCGATTATGCCTGTTATTTCCTTTTCTGCTGTGAGCAATCTGCTTGTTACAGATTCAAGGTGCTCATTGATGGTCCTAACAACATCATCATGGCCTGGCTTGATCTTTACGTCCACAACAAGTTTCTTGTATTGTTGCACTATTTCTTGGAGCTGGGTGGCAAAAACAGACAAAGCACTTGCTTGATTGGATTCCATGGTTCCTAGCTGTTGCTTGATATTAGCTACAATTTGTTGCAAATTTTCAACAACTGCCAATTTTGAATTTTGAGCAGTAAGATCATGGACCTGTCTTCTGATATCCTCAAACAGGGCATGCAGTTCATTAATATGTTGATTGGTTGGTAGAGTGGCAACTGTCTGAGTGAGATGTTTGATCTCTGCCTGGATATTCTTGATATCTTCTGATTTCAATATGCGATTCACTGCCCTCTTAATATTTTTAAGTTCCTGTGATGTAGGCAGATTTGATACAGTATTTTGCAAAGATTCAAGTGCCAATTTCACATTGTTTAATTCAGAAGCATCAGCCACATTTTGCATAGCATTTTGGAGCAGGGCTATATCTGCCTGAGAGGGTGTTGATTGTTGTAAAATTTCAAGTTTTGTTTGGATATCATCTATCAAGTGATGAAAATGAGATAGTTCAGATTCAGTGTTGAGGTTTTCAAGCTTTGTGATCTGTTGCTGGACACTAACAAGTGTATCTACAATCCCGGGCAGGCGAGATTCTAGTACATTTGCCAAATCACTTTGCACTGCTGCTATTGTACCTTCAAGATGGGTTATGGAACTTTGAATTTTTCCAAAATCTTCATATGTTTCAAGTTGCAGCTTGATGTTGGCAACACTCCGAGTTATTGCATTCAAAGCATCAGAAGATGGCAAATTGTTCATAAAATTTTCAAGTGTCTCAATTTTTCCTTTAACCTCGGCTATGGCATTGTTCAGAGGGTCCAGATTAGGTATCTCGAGTGACTGAATCTGTTCTTTTAGAGTGGAAATCACTAGATCAAAATCTTCTTGTGATTTTATGCTTTTGACAATTGTTTGGAGCTGTGCCTGGACATTATTTATCTGCTCTTCTAATTGCTGTTTCAATTGCTCAGAGTTGGTAGCCTGGGTCTTAAATTTGGCTTGAAGAGCTGCTACAGCTTCTTCCAAACTTTGAAAATTATCCAATGTAGCCAGATCAGTATATTTCTGAAGCAACACTTTGAGTTCGGAATCAATTTTGAGAAGAGGGTCCATGCATTGTGATTGTAAATTTGTAATTTCTAATTGAAGACTGGCATTGAGTGTGGTTTGTAAAGCTTGTAAATCACTTCTTAATTTCTTGACTCTGACATCAAGCATCAGAATCTCATCACTGTGATCTTCATGCCTTGTATGGCCAAATATATCATTAGGCATTTTGTTTTACTGGTTATTTATTATAGAGTATCTGATTCTTAATTCTATAAAAAAGGGTATAAGCTTGTCATAGGATCCAGGGACCTCAATATATAAGCAGTCACCAGCAGAAACAGTATATACAGTGCCAGAAACCATGTTTGAGTGCTTAATTCTGTAAATATTTCTCCCTACTGAAATCTTGACATCACCCTCGGGGGTTGTAATAAATTGCAATTGCCCACCTACAGGTAATTGGTAGTGATTTAAATTATTGTTAAATATGTACAATGTTTTGCCTGTTTCTTCATCATTATCTGTAAGTATGCTGTTCAGATGAATAATTAACAAGCCACTCAGTTTAGACATTACAGATTGTAAATCAGGAGAGGGTCGTGGTGTCGGCAGGTCCATAATAGCCTGTTTTTTGAACCCAAATAAGTTCATAGGCATGTTTATTTATTTCAAATCATGCTCTGGAATTGGGCATTGATTTCCATTTTTCAAATCACAATGCCCCCAAGGTAAAGTATGTGTGCCACATGACAAAATGCATCTCTTATCATCATGTGGGTCCAGGGCCACTTTTCTTACAACATTTGAAGTCAACAAGTGATCCTCACTCTGAATTCTATTTTCTGATGTTCTGATTGAACTCTGTGATTTGATGCAATTTTTGTAATCTTCAAATACAAGCTCTTTTTCAACAGTTACTCTGCCAATGCCCTTGGCCTTTTTGGCAACAGCACCACTACATGTTTCAAAACTGTACATCTTGGCTCTTAACCCAGCAAATTCCACAATAACATCACCAAGTGTCTCATCTTTTAACTTGCCAGGCACCTTTTTGTTGTGGTGTTGTTGAATTCTTGTATGTTCACTGGTATCAAAGTATTGAAACAATTCAGGCTGTGACATATCTTGATAAACATCTTCTGTTTGAATTTCAAGAATAAAACTATCCGTGTCCATGTACAATAATTTTACACGATCACCGTAAAAAGGTTTCAGCACATCATAATACAATATTAACATATGTAATTTGGACAATTCCAATATCACAGCCCCTACATAAATAGGTTTATCAAACTTGATCTTTGTTTTCATCATGTTGAAAAGTGCCATGTACTCATCATAAATTCTTCTGTAATTGAAGTTGGGCTTTGCAACCAATTTTTTGCTCCGGCTGGGGTCAGTAATTATTTTAACATCGGTATGTTTCCTGACATTTTCAATTGTTTTGCCATACACTGAATTCACCATCAATTTAAACAAGCCCTTATCAAATTCGCTCTTTGCAGATGTTCGAAGCTCCGTATTTGTATCAATGTATGGTTTCAACCATCTTGAGTGCCTGAACCTCAAGACTTTGCCAACTTTGGTCACTTGGACACCATGTTTCATCAGGAATTGGAGGTTTTTATAATATATGACATAACCCTGTTTCGGCTCCAGTGTCGTCATGAGCTTCTTCTGTTTAGAGCCAGGTGAGCACTGAACCTCGGGAATTGGGGGCAGATCAGAAAATTTGTTGTGTAAATGATCAGGAATTGTCAGATCAGTCTCTAAGAAGAGGCCATACTCACTGTCATCAAAATCCTTAAGATCTTCAATATTGAAATCTTCGACCCACTCAAGCTCTGCATATGGCAATTTATCCATCATAGCGTGACCATAGAGGTTGTTTGCATCTCCATACAGTATATAATTTGATGGCCGTGTTGGATCATAATCAGGCATGTATTTGTTATTTGCTCTGGCATATCTCTGGGAACATTGCACCATCCCCCCTCTTATACATTCCTCCATAAACAGATACTTTTCTTGATCGTGGATCAGATCCAATGGCTTTTTGGTGTTGAAAAACATTGCAGCCCATGCTAGGCCCGGGGCACTGTAAAAATACACTGGGTCCAGTCCATAATTTTGCATGGAAGATTTTCTGAATATCTGTATTATATCAGCTAAGAGGGTAACATCAAGTTTCAAATAAGCCATGTGATAATCACCAAATGTCTGGCAATTTAAATTGTCCCACATCAACTGGGCATGGTGATAATCTTCATCACTGATTCCAGATCCTCTGATTTTGCTGTAAAATGCTTCTTGTGGTGGCAGGGAACACTCATCAAATTTAGAAGAATCTGTGACATAGTCATATGGATATACACCCTTCCGCCTAATTAATTTCAGGTCCTGATTTGGAAACAATGCACGTGTGATTTTCAAGTCATCATCAGATAATTGAGAGGCCAGTGTATCCAGGCTAGCAGGTAAAAATCTGTAAGAATCAAGAAATCTTAATTGAATAGGAACACCATCAACTTTAATTATCTTGCTAATAGATATATATTTTTCATCATTTTCAGCTAAAATATTTAAATTCTGCTTCTCAAACCCCTCGTACTTGATCAGATGATGGAAATCATAATTGGATGCTCCATGGCAAAATATGGGGATAAATCTTGGTCTCTTGATCTTAATATTACAGCTATTACACAGGGCCATTAAGAATTTACCATCTGTATGAGAATGGTGTTTCACCTTGATATTTGTATCTGAAAATTCAGAATCACATACCGGGCATTTTTCTGCATTGTTGAAATCCTCAATCTGTTCCTCTGTTAAAGGCAACATAGGCTTTGATTTTAATAAGATGTTAGATGCTATGTCACGACACATATTTTCCATTCTATGTGCAAATTCTTTGATGGCATCTTCTCCCATGTATGAATCTATTTTAATAACAACACCGTCCCGTATAACCACATAACAAAAGCTGGATGGTTCATGTTGCTGGTATGGTGTACTTGATGATTCTTCTGGATCTGGGCTACAGAATGCAATAGGTTTGAGGTTCGATTCGAAATCACAGACAATATATACTGGGTGTTCCAACAGGGCTTCATACTTTTTGAATTTGCAATTTTCACCTGGATTGGGCATCACCATATGAACAGGTTTATGGTTGCCACAGTATTTCAGATGCTCTTTTAACTTGTTTTTTGCAATTTCTGCATTCTCTTCCCGAACCCCCTTCACCATTTTTTGACCATCAAATACAGTCAAACATCTTCTGCACAACTTGAATATTGTATGAGTTTTGTCTAGTTGTTTTCTGACTAAAGCTTCAAGACTGTGTATCAGAGTGTAATGATATGTGCCATCCCCTTCAATTAAGAGCAGATCAATCGGAATTGCAGATTCATCATCAAGTGTACTGATTCTGAGAGGTTCTATCAAAGAATTGCCACGTCCAGTAGAACAAATAAAAACATTAATAGATAATTGTTTGCCATTGATGTGCCTGGCCCTTTTTTCAAATTTATCAATATTCTGAACTGACATTGGATATTCTAAACCCTTCATTGCATCGTCAAAAATATGTTCATGCTGTTTGTAATAACTTATTCTCTCAGGATGCCTTGAAACTAGAAACAAAGCAGCTAATATACACCACAGAAAACATTTCTGGTCGGTATTTTCTATATTAACCACGGCTCTTCTGTTTTTAATATTGGCAGGTAAAGGCAGATAAGTGGATCCTTGTAATGGAGTGAATTCAGAAATATTAACATATAACTTGTGTGATGAACCGCATAGGCTCCATCCGGACTCTTTTGCCGCAAATTCAGAGTGTTTGATATTTAATTGATCAATCAACCTGCTTATTATTTTGTCTGAATTTGCATTTGAATATACCGGTACAGTTTCTGTTATGTGGGGCTGTGTAAATTTTGTGCCATTTGGTTTCTTATATTGTACAAACAATTTGAGGGATAGCTTATAAGAGCCATTTTGTGCATTAAGAATTGCCTGCAGATCAGAATTTATACTGTTCAAGAAATTCTCAATGCCGCATCTTAGCTCTGATACAAACTGGTAATCCTTAAGTTGGGCATTAAAACTGCTACGGGTAGGTTCATGGCGTGGCTGTTTTGCTGCTCTGGCATTAACAGGTGCTTCGTGCCTTCTTTTCAGACCAGATGTAGATGGTTGAGAGGGCAATGCAGAGCAAGTATCTTTATGTTTATATGTGAAATATTCCATGTTGTATTTTCTATTGCATTTGGGGCAAATTTTTGTGGGAGTTTTGTTTTTGTCTGGATTACAAATTTTTTGATGCTTGGCCCAATTGGGGCTGGATATATTTTTATTGCATTGATTACAATATTTTTGATTCGGCATTTTTGTTGTTGTTTATTATATACAATTTCCTGGGTTTCAATTCAAAACTTTATACTGAATAAAAATATCAGTTGGGGTTCAGCACTGTACTTTGTGTGTGTGTATGTATATATGCGTGTATACACTTAATATTTTTTGGCTTTGGTATTTATATACAATTTCTTGGGATTCAATTCAAAACTTTATGCTGGATCAGTTGGGGTTCAGCACTGTGCTTTGTGTGTGTGTGTATGTGTGTACGTGTATTAATAGTTTTGGCTTTGGTATTTATATACAATTTCTTGGGGTTTAAATTCAAAACTCTATGCTGGATCAGTTGAGTTCAGCACTGTGCTTTGTATGTATATGTATATATGACCTTACTTGGATTATTCCGCCAAATTATATGCTTCAAGTCTCCTATACTTTGGTGGAGCAGTGGGTTCCACTGCCAATCCAGCAATGGTGAAGAATCTGCACTGTACCCTGGCTTTTATAGTTTTACAGAGCCAATAGAAACACTGTAGGGGTATATTCAGAAACATGAGCTATTCTCTAACATTTTTGCCGAAGTACTTTCTTCTGAGTGTATCCCGTTTTTCTGCTGAGCGTACATGCAATCCCGACCGCAGCGCCTCCACGCTTAGGGGAGCGGAATTGTCTGGAACTAATTTGTAAAGGATCGCTGCTCCAAATATTGATCGACACGCCGGTGCTGGGCTCGAAATGAACTGATCGCTGTGCAGAAAGTATCGATCCCACCGCTTTGGGGCCGTCATGCGCACATATTGTTCAAGTATTGATCTTATATTTTCTCGGGGCTTGATTTTATATATGAACAGATTACAACAAATAAATTGAATATAACAAATGCAAAATATCCTAGTTTCTATTCAATCCTTTTATGTGAATTGAAGAAACCAACAATTCACATATCCCCATACCGCCATATGCTTGTCCTATTATTTCACTAATAGGCAATGTTCTCGAAGAGTCCTAATAGGCAATGTTCTCGAAGAGGCCTAATAGAACAAGATACAGCGGTATGAGAAATATGTGAATTGAAAATATTTTAGTAATATACGACGTCTAAGAAAAGGAATATTCAGCTCCAAAGTACTTTGTCTAATGCTTGCTACCATTTCCCTATTACTGGCAAAAGAAGTTAAAAATGTTGACATAATGAAAAAAATGGACTTGTTCCCAAGTATTCACCGAGTTCAGGCATTTGCACATAGATGGGTCTGTTGTCACGGAGCAATTCTAGAAGAATTACATTGTTTTAATATTAGATATGTAAATTGAACCTGGTATCCAAGAACTTAAACCAGAAATAAATATGTATGTGTGTATGTGTGTGTGTGTATATATGTGTGTGTGTGTGTGTATGTGTGTGGATGGCCAGTTTTAAGTGTGGCCACAAGAGGGGCATATTTTTAACAAATTTATGGATAACAATCTCACAGAAGTGCCTTTTGTAAGTATAAACAAATCAATCTGAGAGGGTCATACTTTCTGAGGAAATTCCCGAGGGCATTTTCACAAAAATCTTAGATTAGACAAGATTCCACACTTGAACAAAAAGCTCATATGCTCATGTTAAGCTTGTTTTAAGTATAGCAAATCTGCTTGAGGAGGGGTTCATACTTTCTCGGGTTTATAGTACCGTAAATACAACTACTGCAATACGAACTGTCACGAGTGCAAATCCATATTTATGGCATATTCGAAATGACAGTCACTGAATGTACAGATTTTGCCATAAGCATTGCGATTTATACGCAAGAGGTTTTTCTGGTAATCGTACATTTCAAGGGCGGGAGGGGATGAAATATGCGCGGGGTCTTCAGGGTGTCCTACAGAGGTTGTTCCGTCTACGTTTGGCCAATTTCGTTCCTCCCCCCCTCCCGGGCAGATTGGACTCACCCGAACTGGCGCGTGGCGTCCTGCAGTGTTGTGCAGTGACTGTCTGGGAACGGAGTTGTTTATCCGGGCGGACGAAAATAACGCACAAAAGAGGACCATTGTTGTGAGTGTTGTGTAAAATCTTTTTCCAAGTGTGTGGGTTTCCGCTCTGTGACCAACATGCCGCCCAAACTCAGCCGGTTTTGGGAAGGCTATGTTGCGGCTCTTTATGACGCCCAGTTTAGTGTTTCTGTCATTAGAAAACAGTGCAAGAAGAATGGTTGCACCATCAGTTTACGTGGAATAAAAAATGTTATTAAAATGTACAAGAGCAACGAAGCTCCACCATTTGGATCACCAACGAAGTTGCCTAGGAAACGGGAATGCACCAAGGCCACCCCTACCATGCAGAGGAAACTGCGCAAAATGGCAATGCAAGAAAATCCGCCAACACAAAGGTGTATGGCTAATCGTCTTGACTTGTCTTTGGGGACTGTGAGCCGGACCTTACAAAATCAACTCAAGGTGGAAAAAGTCATGAAAGCTCGCTGCCATCTTCTCACGGATGCCCACCAAAAGGAACGAAAGTGTAACGCCCGGAAGCTGTACGAACGGCATCTGGCAAAACAAAGGTGAAAGCACGTCGTAACGCTCGATGAAGCATGGATTTACCTTCCGACTGCGGTAAACCGAGAGCCATCATGTACCGAGAGAAAGGCGCAAAGAACTTCAGAAGGTGGGTCCGTGTATGTAAAGAATCCTTCCCAAAAGGGTTCATGGTCGTTACTGGCTACTGTTACCGAGGTAAACTGAAGATTCGTAGGGTGGCGAAGAACTGCAAAATAAACTCGCAGTATTATCAGGAGCAGATCATGCGGCCGATCTACGAGCATGAGATTCCAACAATGTACGGAAATGATGCCAATCTGGTGCGCATTCACATGGACAAGGCCTCATCACATACTTCACGATCGTCCCTCGCATTATACAGGGAGATGGAGGAGGCAAGTGGTATACAGGTGATACCTTTCAATGAGGTACCTGTTAAATCTCCAGACGCAAGTCCTATGGACTATTGTGGATTTGGCTTGCTGAAGCGGGCTTTGGGAAAACGGCGTGTGACAACTGTGGAAGGACTTTGGAAAGCTGTGTAAAGTGAATGGGACAAGATTCCCCTCCCAGTTCTTCAGAGAAGCCTATTACAGTGGAAATTACGCTGTCGGGCTATTGTTAGGAACCAAGGGACACACATCGAGCACTTACGGACCTGGCGCCATGGATTCGTCTAAATTTTTGGGTAAGTCAAAATTGGCCAAATGTAGACGGAACAACCTCTGTACATGTCCCGCATCATAGGCTGAATCATAGAACTTGTTCAATATGACCTCCTCCAAGTTCTAAACATGTTTGGATACTTTTCCTCGATCCGCGTTCGTAGATGTTGCAGATCACGTATCTTCACTTCGTATGCCTGTTGCCACAAAGCGAAGTCAAGTGGATTTAGGTCAGGCGACCTTGGAGGCTACTCGCTGGGTCCTCTGCGTCCTATCCACCGATCGGGATTCACCTTTTATACCTTTTATAAAACAAATGAACACGTGGGATGGAACGGAATTGCATGGAGGGGGTAAATAGACTGCAGCTACTTAGCGTGTACAGCTTCGCTCCGCCCACTCGTTTTCTTCCCTTCTCTACCGTTATGCGCGGCCTTGCTCCACAGATTCCCGCGGTAGAGTATAAGTGCTGATTACCCACATTAGTCTAGTTCGCTGCACTATTTGACTTTCTCTGTACTCTCTTGTGTAGTTGCTTACACGATGCAACACCGACTCGTCTACTTCATTGATTTGGTGTCAACTGGTGTATTTGGTGTCTGCACCGTTTGCACTACGTTCTGGAACGATGTAGTGTGCGATGTATGGTCACGTGGTGCGTGCTAACTAATGAAATGAACATTCAAAGCAGCAGACAGACATTAGTTCAATCTTCTGAACTTGAACACCGCTATTCGTCTACTTGGCTGAACATCATTTCCCTGCACCAGCCTGACGCAGCGATACAGCTACACCAACACCTAGCGTCAAAAAGTGCAACGGGGCCAAGGTGACAGGTGCCAAGGTGACGCACCAACAATTTTAATTTCAATGAGCCAAGCAAAACAAGAAAACTGGTTCCAAATGCGTGATTTCCCACCTTATCTCATCGCAGTTGCGATTTCAACATTGAATTTGTAATTGCGCCATCGGGACCTAACTACCAAAGATTGGCGAGCATTATCATGCAGACTTTGTCAGATCTTCCTCCATCAACTTTTCAGAATCAACTCGTTCTCTAAGTCCCGCCACGGAGCCTTGGCTGGCTGCAAGTTTTGCCGTCAGAGGGCCCGTACAGAAGACGTCCCCTATGATCTACGACGTCTCCTCGTGGCTACTGCACCAGGGGGAGGGGAGCCTACTTTGAAATGCTAATGAGATGGCATCTGTTCCTTATGAGTTTATTGCTTTCACTTCCGTTTTCACATTTCCAAGATTTATACCTCCCTTCAAGAGTGGCTAGACTCGCAACCCACTCGTGCAAGATTTTGTAAAGGGTCGACCCATTTTTCGTAAACAGGAAACAAATCTTTTCATTCACTAATGTTGACAATATCGAAGGATACATTCATGTTTTCAGAACAATTGTTTGTAGCAGTTGCATACTGTATTCTCCATGTTACCGGTTGTACCTTCGGTAAACCAAATTTCCTCAACTTCTTTATGGGAACCTTCTCGATGGCGTGGTGGTAACGTCGCCGCCTTTTAATCAACCCATACCATGTCGGTGCACCTGAAACTGCGTGTGGTGACAGAGTTTCTAACTGCAGAAAATGTGTCTTCCAATTGACATTCATCAGAGAATTAAGTCTTTTTATGGCAATGAATGTGTAACGTCAGTTCTGTATGATGTTGGGCTGTTCATGCTCACAATGAAAACCCCTGCCGACGAACTCTCAACGTGTGTGACAAAGAACTTCTTGAGAGTTGAGAGTTCCTCAGCCGGGGTTTTCAGCATGAACAGCCCAACATCATACAGTACTGATGTTACACATTCATTACCATAAAAATACTGTACTTCATTCTCTGATGAATGTCAATTGGGAGACACATTTTCTGCAATTAGAAACTCTGTCACCACACGCAGTTTCAGGTGCACCGACATAGTATGGTTACATCGCTCTAGTTCAGCAACCCCTGGTGATAGAAGTTTGAAACTTGGAATGGAGAAGGGGGAAAGTCTGAGGAGTACAATGCATGGTTGCTCAAAATCCAAAATGTCTTTACACCGTCACAAAAATAGGAGGCATTACTTTTCAGCACGCCCTCGTATATTATGTAAAGTACTAACACAAGCTTTTAAACCAGAATTTAAGTAAATTATTTAATAAATACCGTAATTTAAATACTGGTTTATGTACGCCACTGATAGTTCTCCATCGCACCCTCCTAATGACCAGGTTTCCTTCCTGGTTCTACGCGGGGGAGGTGAGGAAGCCGAAGAAAATGTGGGTCGGTAGCAAAACACCCGACCTAGAAACTTCGTTGGCGGAAGAAACTGCTTGTACCTTTATGTTTCTGCTGTATGAAACTAGATCCAGTTCAAGTTTTCAGTGAAAAGAGATATTTTATGAAAAATATCGAAATTGCTGGAAATTTTGAAGTTGTTTTACTTGCATACCTGCGTTGGTGTTTCATTTCTATTATATCTAATTCATCTAGATACACCACTGGCTTGTAGTGTGAATCTTTGGAAGCTTTCAGACCGAAACGACAAGAGACACGGCTCACTTGGACACTAACTTTTAGAAATAAATGCGACCTTTAAAACTGAAGTGACACTATAAGCTGCACATGTCGCTCGAACTAAGGCACCTGAACCCAATATGGCTGTTTCCAAGTATTTACAAGGTTAATTCAGCACATGTTTGTATGTCATTTAGACTGCCCGAATGACGTGATTGAACCGGTTGACTGTACCTGTGTAGTAAATTGAGGATTCCGTGGACGAGACGCACGTGGGCGAAGCGCACAAAGGGGATTCGGTTGGTCATGTCGTGGGTTACTCTTCTGTACAAGCAACTTGTATATTACTAGGATGACTAAGCCTAAGCCACAAATACAGTCAGAAAATATACAAATATTTACAAAATGACATCCCCATCTACAGAGAACTTTTACTTTTCTGTAGAATAGTACAACCAACTTGTACAAGCGGCATGGTGGCCTTGTCAATTGGCATGCTATAGACTATAGACTCCTAACCTAACCTAAAAAGCCGGTACCTTGACTAAATCATACGAGATTCACTCTTCTAACACACTCCTATGACTGACAACTCCTACAACCCTCCATTCTACTATCTTAGTCATACGGACCGGTTCCGCGAACCGAAAGTTAGGTGCAGTCAAGGTCACGAAGTCAGGTGCGCTTCAACCACTGTGCGCTTCGCCCACGTGTGCTTCGACCACCGCATCAAATTGAGGACAAAGAAGCGAAATAGCTGGCTGAAATAGCTGAAATAGTTGCATAGTCAAGTTTTTACTTACTACATGTTCCAAGTGATACGTGTTTATTTCTCTAGTACATACACCCTTGTGCAAATTAATGGAATCAAACTCAAATTTTCATGAAATTATGTTTATTTCTTGCAACATGAAACCTTTTCAATAAATAATTGCAATTACCACTTGGTATGACCACCCTTCATCTGAATTAACATTTTTTCACGATCTGGCATAGAATCAACAAGTCTTTACACATTTCCTTAAAATTTTCGTCGTGATACCACACCTTCATCAACTCAGAAATCATCTTCTCCTTTGCAGTGCAATCCTTTCTGCGAAGCTTCTGCTTACAGATCGCCCATAGGTTTTCAATAGGGTTTATATCCGGTGAGTTGCCTGGCCATTCCAAGACATTTAGGCCTTGTTCAGCGAATAAAATCTTCACTTTCTTTGATGTGTGACATGCTGCCAAATCTTGCTGGAACACGCTGGTGCCATCAGGGTGAAGTTTCTGTAGCTGGAACGACTCTGGCTTGAACTACTTCAATATATCTGTCTTGATTCATCATCCCCTCCACTGGGACAAGTGACCCAGGACCATAATAGGAAAAGCATCCCCAGGACATTTTCTTCGCAGGATGTTTTACGTTTTGAACAATGTGCTTCTTCGTGACTTTTTCTCCATCGGATCTACGAACATGCTGGACTCCGATATCCTGTATTAGTAAGTGGCTCTCGTCTGAAAACAACATCCTCTTCCAGTCTTCTTTTGTCCAGTTATTGTAATGTTTCGCCCAATTAAGGCATTTTGTCATCATAACAGGAGTCAACAGCTGCTTTTTTAATGGCCTTCGGTCTTTTCGTCCGGCTTGCAGTAGACGTCGACGGACTGTTGAATCATGCACACATGTCCCACTCTGAGCAAGTTCTTTTTGCAGATCGAAACTAGACTTAGTAGGGTCTGTTTTACTCACTCTCAATAAATAGGCGTCGTCTCTAGCAGTTGTAGCTCGTTTTCTACCGCATTGTCCAACTCTCCTAGGAGAAAAACTTCCAGTCTCCTTCTTTGGCTTGACAATTTTACTAACTGCACTTTGGCTAACAATACACTTTGCAGCAATCTGCCTCTGGGTCAGCGAAGTATTTTCAGCAAGTGTGATTATCTCTTGCCTCTTCCTTGGAGTCAAATCCATGGCAAAATTAGGGAGTTATGAGGAACTTTCACAGTATACCTGAACACAAAACAGCACTGAATCAGCAAAACATTAACAATTTAACAAATAGCAAAGCCAAAGACGATAAGAGATAATCTGGAAGTAAAAACAGCTGATTAGATGATATATCAGCTGATAACAATGCTACCAACATGGCAAAATTGGAAATTGTCTGCTCGATTCCATTAATTTGCACAAGGGTGTATTATGGTAGCTCACAATTTGTATTTGTACTTTACAACAATGTACTTAGTTTAGATTGTAATATAAAGTCCTGTTTATAACGAGGGAAAAAATAACACTATGTAAGGTAGACTCAATATGGCCTACATAGAAATATATCGTGGAGTGCATGCGCATTTGTTACTCTTATGTTCACGTAGAGTGTGTGGAACTCACTAAGGATGATAAATTGATTGATTTAGTTTATTTTACTTTGCGTTTTGTGCCTCTTGGCTAATTTGCGAAGATGGGGATGAGTGATGAAATTGATGAATGGACATTCACAAACAACCAAGCCCGAGCGGGATTCAAACCCGGGACTCTTGGCGTCGCAGCGCGATATGCTAACCACTCGGTCACAACGTCCGGCTAAGGATGATAAAGGACCTAGGCTGTGATGTATAATGCATGGTGTTCTGGCAACATATTGTGACATGTCATTCCCTTGTTTATTGGTTTCTAAACAATGTTCTCTTTGTGCGAATCTCAAATGACATTATGTAAATAAAATGTAAGTGTATCAATATACTCCTGTACGTATAAAAACAACATTGTGGTTCTTTCTTTACAATTTCTATTGCAATTTTTGATGTAAAAAACATTGGGTACGATTAGAAATAATCGCAAACCTTATGTAGGCGATATTAGGTTCAGGACCTTAGATCGTTTTCTCAATATCGTGCATCGTGTCACCTCGGTCTGACGCATGCGCAGTGAATTCTTTTCTACACATTGAATGGGGTCCGTGTCGCTTCGGCGTGAAATCTCCGTGTAGCTTGACTGTTCGATCTGAAAGGTGGCTTAAGGATGATGGTAACAAGAAACTCTTGCGCAAGACACATGGTTCGGTCATCTTATCCACTTAAATGTAATCAAGCGGTTCCGTGCTAGATACACTGCGGAAACACAATAGTTCGATCTCACATTAAAATTGTGTAAGGGATGACACTTTCCGAAGACACCCAAATGTCAATCTTCCTTTTGCAGGCTATCGAGGCTCTGGCGTCTGGATTCACAGCCAGTATAATCATCTGTGGGGCTATATTGTGTCGTCCGCATATGTTTCCAATTGTCCCTTTATCCATCGCATTTTATCATCATTCATACTCATCTTTGCGATTAGCCAAAAGTGTCAGAAAAGCGAATCAATCAACCAATCAATCACTTTAGACTGTAGGCCCAGTCCAGATAAGCCTTTCTGTGTATAAAGTGAACTTAAACACCACCTATAATTCAATGTTTGAGAAGTAGTTTTAAAATAATTAATGTCATAAACGTCCTGATTTTTCAAAACACATTGTGAAGCCGTTTCCTTATGCCAAACGATGCAAGAGTAAGTTTCAGTTTTTGCAAGTATTTACGTGAATCTTGATTATTCCGTGTGTTAAATGTACAGTCCGCCCAAGGGAAACGAAACTAGCTGGAAAGTACGATTCCAAACGCGAGAGGGGAAGCAGGTAGAACAGCCACCAAACCACACTGTGGCATTTTGCTTGCATGGGTTTCGCTTATGTTTATTACTGCTTGCTGTGTGTTTGTTATGTCTCTTGCAAATTACAATTCTCGTAACAAACCGTTTCGCAGTGCAACAAAGAAAACTGTATCGTTTTGGTCCCTGTTGCACATTCTACAAAACACTCTCGATATAATACACAATGCCAGTTACTACATTTTCTTTATTATATTTACTATTATTAGTGAATAGTATCCTGATTAGTGCTGTGTACATTTGTGCTAATTATAATATTTACTAAGGAGATCAATTTAATTTAATGATCCAAATTAAAGTTACTGGTTTACAAACAAGTTTATCTATTAATGTGATGTGATGAATATTTTCCTGATATATTCTGTTTGCTTATATAGTATATGGATGGCTATTTTTTTCATTCTGTACCCTTACAAAATTCGTAAACATCTATACGTATTTTGGCGGCGATGTTACTACGTTTGGAACTTCATTGTTGTTTCCACAGCAGTCCATTTTCACGGAACCTGCTTCCTGACCAAAGTGCCATCACCCCTACTTTGCCAATGAACACGTCCTGTTGGCGCATGCGCACTTCCGTCTATGGTCTCATCTAAGGCAGCCAGACAGTACATTCCTTACTTCTTTTTTTTAGTAAACATCAGTCATATAATCTAGATTTGCAGAGCTTTCTAAACCTCAATGGTAATTTCAAATTATGAGCACAGTTTTGTACTCAATTGAATAATTGGAATACCATAAATAATACCTTTCAACCAACTATTCTGTGCACCTTTAATAATATTTTAAGGAATACAAGTTATTAAGAATAGAATAGTGCACACAGTTATTTTTCAATTTACTAATTTTAACTCTAATTTAACCTAAAAGCTTTCATAAATAATAAAAAAATGCTCTTCATTTTCTGTTATTGTTTTCAGATTATATGAATCACGCCATCTTGTTTCATTTTCCGTAAATTAGACTAGCTCATGCTCTGAACCGTTGCTAGACTCGCTGACTGGATTCGGGTAGTTAGCTAGCGATGTTCCGAAAAGTAAACTTACTCTATACCCCGCGACAGGTTAAGTTTGCAGCAGGTTTTATGTATTAAACCGTGCGAGAACGGCGCTCAGCATCTCCCGTGCGAGTCTGGCCTCGACCGCCGAGCTGTTCATATCACAGACATTGAGAAAATCGGCAGTATTGCAGCGGAACTATATTCTGCGCACACGTTTGGGTCTACATGGGCGAAAAGTTGCTGCAAACTTAACTTGTCGCGGGGCTTAGGTCCATGTATTTGCGTGACACATTTAGAATTTCACTCATATATATGTATATGTTGCAATAAATCCTACAGCTCAATCTTAGGGACATCAGGTGCGGATCCACGGGGAGGGCGATAGGGCCTGTCGCTCCTCCCAGCTGCTAGTTTTTTTCAAAATTTTATTACGCCTAATATTCTTGAAGGCTCGAGTATTTCTGCCTAATCAATTTAACAGGCTCAAGAATATTGTTCAGTGCGTGATTTAAGCCCACTTTATGCTCATGATAGGCTATACAGTTTAGATATGGATTCGAACCACGCGAATTTGTCTCAAAAGGGGATTCAACCCGATACCCTTTAAGATAATTGGTTTTTTGTTTATTTTATTTTTTCGTGGCAATATAACAACATACAATAATAAACATAAACCTTCGGCCTTATTTTTCCAAAAAAGAAAAATACTCCAATCTCTAAAACCTGGAAGTCAGCTTGGTTCCTGCTAATATATAACAATATAACCAGTGGCGGCGATTGGGTTCTAAAATCGAAGGGGGGCCAAAGTGTCAAAACCTTTGGGGGGGGCAAAGTCAGTATATTTCCCTCTGTAGATAAGATTTAGCATAGTAAGGGGGCAAAAGCGGGAAGTCGTCATCGCCTTGTAATCAAGGGGTCCCGGGTTCGATACCCGGTGGAGGCACATGTCACAGTGGTTCGGATCCCACTTTAAACCGTAGGTCCAGTCCCAATTAGCCTTACTGTGCATAAAGTGGACTTAATACACCAACTCAAACCAAAACCAAAGGGGGAAGTGGGTGGGCAACCTCTCCCCCTTAATATAATATAATATAAGTGTAGTTTAAAATTGATTCTCGGTGACGGGTTGCACCCGAATGAAATTCGCCCCTGCCAAGTGTAACTTCTGGATCTGCCACTGAGGGACATCGATTTTTTGGCGTTATATTTTTTCCCAAAATTGATGTTATTATTATTGTTTACTTTCGCTGTTATTTTCGCCAGAATTCGAATTTGTATTACAGGATACTTTTCTGCCAAATATACCTAGAATTACTTTCCTTGCGCTTTTAAAAATTGTAGGTCACACGGTCTATGCCTGTTCGTGACAATATCACACGTTGGAAACGATTTTTGAGGAAGTTGTTTCCATTATTTCTCGGTCGACAAATATCGATGTTACGGTCCCCGTGTAACGGTAAGTGCGCAGTCGATCTCCCGTTAGAACCCCTCCACTTTTCTCGGCAATGCAAAACGTCCCAATAGGAGGTGAAAAATCGTGGGGAACATCCATTTACACGTAGTTTGATGCAGCTGTCGGAAGAATTTCATGTATAACACGCACCAAAGTTTTTCTTTGGATAAAAATTTGGAAAATATGCGCGTTAAATATGTGTCAATAGGCTATGTCATTTTTAAGCCCAAAAGACAAGGATAATGGATTTTCGTTGTACTTTTCTTTTTTTAAGCAAAAAAAATTGTTGAAATTCGGGAAAACATGCTACAATTCTTATTTTATGCCAAATTCGCATTATCTTGCGATATCAAATTGATTAAGAAATGTGTTTAGAATATGTTACTGCACATACCACTTTTTGCAGTAATAAATATTTTTTGGTGTTATCGCATTTACGAAAAATTAAACGTGCCTATCTATAATTATATCCAAAGGGGATCATCGACCTCCAACTTCATGCAGTAAGGCAAAGTTCCTGGTTTCTAAATATTGTCTAAAATTAGTCTTCCGTTCTTCGCTACGTTATCAAATTACGCTAGCCCGCAACTTTGACATCTAATTTAAGGCGCATCGACCTCAAAAGTGACATCTTTGATCACGGGGTTCAGATTCCTTGTCCTCGTTGTTCCGAAAATAGATTTCAGCAACCAGGAAATGTTCTTAATTAACGCGAGAGTGTCCACGCTGTGAAACCCAACACCTTTCCTGCGTAATTAAACAAGGCTTTCCTACGAGGATGGAGGCCCCTTTGCTTGCAGGCAATGAATCTTGTGGAATGGCTCTTGTATAGGATTTCCCCAAGGTTCCTGTCCGCTGCCACCAGCGGCGTACCCAGAGGGGGGTGGGGGTTGTTGGGCTCATTACCCCCCCAAATTAATTGTTTTGGAACGTCTGAAAATTTTCGGGGTGACAGTATCAAAAAGGTGTACATTTATGTCCAAAGAAATTAATGGTTTCTTAATTATTAAAGATAACAAAATAGAAATACAGTGTCTCCCAAGATAATGTTACACTCTTTGAACTTCAATAACAGAGAAACAATTAAAGATGACTGGACTTTTTGCATTTGTAGTTGCAATGTCTATGTTGATCAGTGTGAGAGCATATAGGCCTTCTTTTGTTTTCAGTCCCGTCACAGCCTGCCAAGCCATACTCATTAGTGTACACAAAATGGCAGAGGTGGGATACACTTAGTGACGTGGGATATGCATTGAGACAACCTACGCTTCCTTTCCGGCAGAAACCGTATCTGCTGTTTGTCGATCTGTTCAGATTGCACGTAATGTATTACTGCCAATGGTGATCATTTTGAAGATCTATAACCTTAAGGTATGTGACACACAAAAAAAGTTTTCTCATTACAGTAAAACCTCGTTAATCCGGACTTCGCTTAATCCTAACAGGCAAAAGGAAAAAATAGCAGAATGCAAGGTTTTAAATGTGACTAGAAGTCAGCAATGAACTTCCCAAAGAAAAGACAGTCAACCACTGATGAAATTCTGTTTCCCGCAGACCTTGTACTGTACTATATAGTGCATTTAGGCCTATGCCCTTTAAATACACCATAATGAACGTGTTTTGTTGCTATAAACGAAGTTATAATGCACTTTCTACTGTTCTTTTAGGTTATTTCAGTTATTCCGGACTTTCGTTAAACCGTTCAACTTATGACCTCCCCCCCCACATTAGTCCGGATTAACGAGGCTTTGCTGTATTTTGTTGGACATGGCAATTAACTGCTATAACTGACAGCCTGTAAATCGCAGAAAACAATATTCTTTGTAATAGAATCTCGCTACAATTTCACCATTTGAAGTACATGATTTTTCAAGATATCTCAGGGTACACGTATCCACCACTGGGTTCCCTTCTAGCGAGTTTCTTAGAATCTAGTAACAGAAGAAATGATATACAACAATAGCAAGGAAGAAAAACGAAAAAACAACAACACTGAAACGATTTCAGATGTATTTCAATCAACACAGTAGCCGTCTTAGAGAACCGTAGCCTCCTGCAGGAAAACTACAGGCATGATTCAATTTGCGCTCACAAGAGAATCAATTCATTGATAACAGAGCGACCACGTGGTAGGCGCAGAGTGTATTTTTAACCGTCTATTAAAAAGCGTGGCTACATTCGACTCTTGAGGAAGTGCAGACTCGATGGGAGTAAATGGAAACCTTTTGGTTAAACATCACACACACACACGCACTAAACGTTGTCCACCAACTGTTACAACAAGGCCTCTCTTCTGAAGTGTTGCTCAGTGTTGCCACAATCTGATAGCACAATTTCCCTCTGCAAGGGACAAAATTTGTATTTTTCGACTAATTTTTCCCTTCAAATACTCGTATAAAAAATCAAAGATGTAATTATAATAGTTATTAGTAGTGATAATAATAATTAGGGAAATGATTTTAAGGTGCAAAATTATGGAAGGGAAACGGAAAAAAAGGTTCTGAAAATGCCTTTATTCAATGCTCTAATCATCATCATCATCATCATTCATTGGGTTTTGGTGTTACAAATTTCGTCCCTTGGGACCTGAATTTTCTTGTGTGATAAGTATTTCTGAGTATGTGAGAGTTTAAAAGAATTATGTTCTGATGGCACTACCTGGAACTGCGACAGGGTGTGGGAGATGGTTTTGCCCCTTCAATTGGCTGGGGCGGATGGTGTTTGGAGGGGATTTTTGTCCCCTCCGGGAGGCTGTTTTTTGTTTAGCCTATCGAATGTGTGATTCCTCCTCGGAGGACTGATATGGCAGTACGGCATGAGGTGGTTCGTTGAGGTTATAGGTTATGGGAGCATTGCATGGTGACAATGTTTGGGATGCAGGTTACAGAGTTTTACATGAAATAGGAGTATGCATTACGTTGAAAGTTCATGGAGAATACATGAAAGGACATGGAAAAATACATAGGAAAATACATGGGAATAAACAATAAACGTGATAATGGAGGAAGTAAAAGGTTTAGCACACTAGGTTCCTTGTGTGTTGGCTTTGGGTTCGGGTTTTAGGAGTCTAGCTTCAATCCTAGGATCGTGCGGTCTGGGTGTGCGATGTTTCCATCGCAGGATTGGTGTAGTGCCTATGCTGCGTACAGCTGCATTCTGGTGAGTCACCAATTGGCGCCAGAAGGTGTGGATTATTATACCTGTTTGGGTCTGCAGCATCTCGAGGATCAGGTCTTCATGGATTTGAATTATTCTTGTTCTGCGGTCGTGTCCCCCGACGAGTCTTGCAGCCCGGTTTTGCATGATCTGCAGCTTCTTGAACGTTGATGAGGCCACCTGGTGCCAGGCTGGAATAGCATACAGCATTAGCGGTCTTATGCATGTTTTGTAAATGTGCAGTCTTGATTCTATAGACTGTGTGAGTGCTCTGAGTATGGGGTAGAGTGCCGCTAGTCTCGCCCCGGCGCGTCGGCAGATGTCGTCTACGTGTCGGGCGAAAGTCAGCCGGCGGTCAAGTATTAGCCCGAGGTATTTCGCGCTCTCCTAGTAGGGTGAGGCGTCTCAGCTGTTGTGGTCGTCTTGCTCTAAAGATGACTGCTACGCTCTTGCTAGGATTTGGTTGGATTCTCAATCTCGTTGTCCATTCTTCTAGGAGGTGAAGTTGGTCCTGCATGCGGTTGTAGCATTCATACAGGTCTCGATGGGAAGCGAAGAATGATGTGTCGTCGGCGAACACGGCCGGAGTGATCCTGCGTGCTACCGGCATGTCTGCCGTGTAGATGGCGTACAGGATTGGCGCCAGTACCGACCCTTGTGGTACCCTTACTTGGATGATCTCTGGTGCTGCCGACGTTCCCTTCTGGTGGACTATGAACGTTCTCTGGGATTGGTAGCTGTCAATTAGTTTTATGTAGCCTTCTGGGAAGCGGTGGAAATGCTTTAATTTTCTGCATCTTCTATATATAATGCGCGCGGACCGCATAGAAAACTGTGGTTCTGTCGAACAGGTTTTGTTGAAGTTTTGAGTTTTCTCTCGCGGGTTTTGCTACATTATCTTGGGACTATATGGGCTGCAATGATTCTATTATACCATTCCATATCTCTCGTTCTACTCTACAAAATGAGATCATAGTATTTTATGTAACTGCTTAAGAAGAGTGAAAATCATCTATTTTTCTGTCCAATTTTTTAGCAAAACATGAAGAAAAGTAAGGAAAAGGGTGGTGAAGCATCAAAGATGGGTTAAAAATGGGATAAATGTGCAAATCTCACGAAAAGGTGCAACAAAGTGTGTTCATTTGACTTTATTTCAATTTCTAAAATACGTATCTCAAACGATCGGTTGCACCTTAAAATCCGAGCCCTAATTGCTAATACAGTAGAACCTTGATAACTCGAACTTGAAAGGGGGGGGGGAATTCGAGATATCAAGGATTTCGACTTACCAAGGTTCGAGTTATGGAGGGACAAAATCGCCGACTTCAAGTTATAGAGGTCTAAAGTCTACTACACTTCGACTTATTGAGGTCTGTGGGACTAAAACTTCGAGTTATAGAGGTGATTAGAATTTAACTTCGACTCATAGAGGTTTTCCATAGTCTACCTTCGAGTTATTGAGATGGAACGGCATCACATAAACTGTACAAAAATTCGTCTTATCAAGATTTTGAGGTTTGAGTTGTTGAGGTTCGACTTATCGAGGTTCCACTGTAATAGAAAACCGCAATAGCTAGTATTTTCGTTGCTATTTACGAAAAATTTTGAACAATGCTCACAAATCAATCAGACCAGTTTGGCTTACATTTCTGCCAGAATTTCAATGCAAAAAGGGAAATTTCCCGGCAAAGAGAGAAATTTCCCTGCACAAAGGGAAATTTACCTTTGTGTGGCAACACTGGCTATTGCTGGTTGAGAAAACCTAGTCGACGCTGTTCTCATCGGCTTTTAAACATATGCAAAACACTGTTTACTTTATCTCTTCTCCCCCAACCACCCTGTCTCTCGCTTCACGTCCCAAGGGAAATATTTTCCATCCAACGTCGACAAATGACTGACAACCGGAAGAACGTCAATGGTGACGTTGACTGAAGAACGCTAACAGATTCCCCCTCTTTGCCAGTATGTAATATAAGCAGCCAAGGATGTCCTCAATGGGGAAATTCAGATATAGAATCAAAAGTTAATTTCAGGCGCACCTTGAGCTATGTCCTCATTTACCTTTTCTCAAATCTGAAGAGCCTTGAACATAGATCAAGAAGCCATTGTTTACTAAACCCACAAACCGTGTCTCGGGCAATAATCTTGGCAGAGTCTTGGAGGTTGTGTTGACATCACAGCAATAATTTGCACTATTGCTGTGGCCTCGTTAGAAGTATTAGGGTTTCTCTCTTTATCTCTTCAGTTTTGCTTACTTTGATTATTGTTATTTCGTAATAACAAGGAGTGTAAGGGATGACCTGCGAGGGCACCAAAAAGTCAACCTTACTTCCACATAGTACACAACGGTAAATGTAGTTTTGCAGGCCAACGACGGTCTGGCGACTAGACTCGCAACTTGCTTTCTTCATTCTCGGTACCAACTAGCTAAGCTAACTCTCTAGCCTTCTTAAACCAGAAGGTTTATGGCTGCAGCAACACAAGCCTTCCATCTGTCCCTATCCTGGGCAAGATCAATCCAATCTTTTCCATCCTTACAGATCTCCTTTAGGTCCATCTCAACGTTATCCCTCCATCTTCCTCTTGTCCTTCCTACAGGTCTCTTACCATCAGGTTTCCCAACAATAATCCTGTAAACTCTTCTATCCTCTTCCATTCGTGTCACATGGCCTGCCCACCTAAGTCTTTTTGATGTAATTATTCTAATAATATCTAGACATGAATACAAATTATGTAGGCTGTCTCCTCATCTCTTTTAGTTCCAAATATTTTCCTAACTGTTTTCTTTTCATATACTCTTAATATATGTTCCTCTTTTAATGTAAGGGACCAAATTTCAGAAACAGGTACCAGGTTATGCGAATTTTAATTTAAGAATTGAAAGCTGTGTAGAAATATATATGCACACACACGCACACACAGTCATCCATACCCGAACGCACACACAAAATCGTGTGTGTGTGTGTGTGTGTGTGTGTATGTGTGTGTGTATATATATATATATATATATATATATATATATATACAGGGTGATTCTTTATGTAGTTTACAACTTCAATTAATTATAATTATTTATTGGAACCACATACAGACTTGGTTTATATGTCATTATACAGCAAAACACTTCAAGTTTTCACTCACGTAGTGTGTAGTTGCGGAGTTGATCACATGCGGCGCCACCGGTCTATAGTTGAAAATGGCGACTTTCACTGGTGCGGAAAGAACTAAGTGCGTGTTCCGGTTCGAAGAAACCAAGTCAGGAACGAGTGGACAGCGAAAGTTTCGCACAGAATACGGCAAGGACCCGCCCAGCAGACAGAGGTAAGGGAATTCCTTGATCATCGTTTCCCAGACTAGTGGATAGGTCGTGGTGGACCAATTGCCTGGCCGCCATGGTCTCCAGATTACACTCCACTCGACTTTTTTGTGGGGGTTTGTGAAAGATAGGGTGTACACCCCTCCCCTACCTCATAATCTTCATGAACTTCAAGATCGCATCACAACAGCCATCGCTAATGTTACCCCTGAAATGCTAATTAATGTTTGGCAGGAAATTGACTTTCGTTGGGATGTGTCCAGGATGACCAACGGTGCACACATTGAACCATAACAGATTTCTAATAAAAAACTTGAAGTGTTTTGCTGCATAATGACATATAAACCAAGTCTGCATGTGGTTCCAATAAATAATTATAAATTATTGAAGTTGTAAACTACATAAAGAATCACCCTATATATATATATATATATATATATATATATATATATATATATATATAATGTGTGTGTGTATGTGTGTGTGTGTGTATATATATATATATATATATATGTGTGTGTGTGTGTGTGTGTGTTTGTAAAATATAATAATACTGTAACAGCAGCAAAGCAAGAGAGTTAAATTTCTCAAATCTATTTGTTACCATGTGTCTTCTCTGGATGCTAAGATGAAAGTATTATCTGGAAACGCCTAAGTCGAGGAGACTAGGATTTTTTGCATTAGAATTTAGAATTTCTAATTCTACGCGAAGACTTGTGTTTAGGTGGATTGAAGCATTCATTTAGAACCGGCCTCCCCGATGGCGCCTTGGTATCGCCGTCGCTTTGTAATCAAGGGTCCCGGGTTCGATACCCGGTGGAGACTCTTAGTGGTTCGGATCCCACTAAAAACTGTTGGTCCAGTCCCGATTTAAGTGGACTTAAAACAACAAATCAATAATTTGGAACTTTGTAGTCGAGCTAGAAGGAAGCCATTGTTTAATAAGAGAAACTGCTTAAGGTATATGCATATATATATATATATATATATATATATATATATATATAAATTAAAACGAAAGATCATTCGAGCAAAGTTGACTGCTTGTTCAATCTTTTTTTTATTTGTTGTAGTAATATGTGATGTATCAGAGACAAATAAATCACATGTGTCTTGTAAAGATGGGATCCGGGTTCGATACCAGGTGGAGGCACATTGTACAGTGGTTCGGATCCCACTTCAAACTGTATGTCCAGTCATGTTTAGCCTATCTGTGCATAAAGTGAATTCCTCAAAAACTTAATAAAAGAACTCAGTATGTAAATCTTCCTACAATTATTTAAATACAATTTATAATCATTGATTGTAATAAATTTACAATTTGTAATTTCATTGATTGATTGAATTCAAATTTTTGGTGCGTCTTCACATTAGGCCATTTTACACCCTTCATTGTGTAGGGGGAAATATCCCCTTGTTTAAAATTCTCACTTAAAATTTTAAACCAAGGGGTGTAGAAAGACCGTTAGGAAAAGCTAAAAGTTCAAGGTTGTGAAGGGACCTGCACATGACAAACACAGCACATTAAAAATTTAGAACATACTAAAAACTTTCTCACAGACAGTGAAAGAGACAACGTCTTTGCTAGAAGCTAAAAACATTTGATAAACACTGCTGCCATCTTCCAACAGGGATGACAAACAGTTGGAAAGATTAAAAGGCTGCCTGAGGAAAGCATATTCGGTACATTATACGAGATTGTGCCGAGTGCTGAATTTGTTTTCAGGAAAATTTCCAGCAGAAAGTAACTGTGAAAGTAACGTAGTTACTTTTCAAGTACCAATAACTGTAACCGAGTTACTTTTTAAAATGAGTAACTGTAACTCGGTTACTTTTGGAATCACGTGCCTGTAACGCAGTTACTTTTAAAAAGTAATTTTATAAGTGTGTCTGTGTGGAGGTTTGAACTTTATACCCCTTAAATCAAAAACATTTCTTTTTCTCTTTTTTGTAGCCTTCTGCCATTACATCGTGACCTTGACTTGATATTTCTTTGTTCTTCCTCTTCTCAACCTTGACCCAATTCTCACTTCCAACCCACGCAAACTAGTCCTAAGTATTTAGTCCCATAACAAATCAGCACGTTGGAACACAACAAGAAACAAAATTGAACAAAACATGCTCGTTTATTCTTCTAGAGCTATCGAGAACAAGAACAAGTGGAAAGGAAAACAAGGAAATAAATTTCAAGAAACGAGAGGCGGAACCGGAAATGCTCTTTGCCTTTTCGTTCGAGCACGCTTCCGGTTGGCAGAGGAAAAATCGACCTATCTACTTGAAGCATTCTCTCTCTCCCGATGCGCATTTGTTTCTCCCCTTCCCGCTTTATTGACTACCGAAGTGAAATGGGGAACCTGTGGTGCCCCATCGGACAAGTTTCCCTTCTTGTTAGGGAAATCGTTCTTCTCTTGTTCGGAAAGCCACTTTTCTTTCTTCGCGTGCTCCCTAGAGGGCGGTAACAGTTTATCATCCCCTTCAGGAGAAGGTAAGGGTGCTATCGTGTAATTAGGATTCACTTGGCGTCTGCTGATTGAGAGGCACAACTTAACTTACCCTTAGTGCAGGTACGCTTGGAATAAACTTGTGAAAAGAAGGGTGGCCCTTGGCGATAGAAGAAACATACATCAGTTACAATTCTTACATAAACTTTTAAACAACTCATTAGACTCCTCTCAGATGCTCTCAGAAATCCTTTTACAAGGGTTGTTCAAGGTTCACCGGGATTTTCGTACGAAAAAAATTGATGAGTAGCCGGATCATGATGAAACGTGCGGGTGACGTAATGTATTCCTTCGCGAGTAACTAACGCCCGGCATGACGTATTTCGCGCATGCGCAGCAGTTGCAGCGAACATGGCGGCAAGCAGTGTGTCTGTGGCTGTGGAGCAGCGGTGTGTAATCAAATTTCTCGTGAAGGAGAAAGTGAAACCAGGTGAGATTTTCAGACGATTGCAAGCACAGTATGGTGAACAAACGATGCCGCGGACAAGAGTGTACGAATGGTGTGAGCAGTTTCGCGAAGGACGGGAACTGGTGACAAATGAAGCGCATGGACACATTCGCCCAACTGCAGTCACACCAGTGAATATCGCACGTGTTGAGCAAATGATTCTTGAGAACCAGCGAGTAACAGTGCGGGATATTGCTGCCGAGGGAGTGTTGAGACAATCATTCACGACCACTTACGCTTCCGCAAAATCTGTGCAAGGTTGGTTCCCCGCCAGCTTACATTCGATCAGAAGTGGACACGCAGGACGGTCTGTGAACAGCTTCTGAATCGGTTTCGAGCAGAAGGTGATGAATTGTTGCAATCCATCATCACGTGTGATGAAACATGGTTGCACAATTCAACCCCAGAGACCAAAAGACGCAGCATGGAGTGGTGGCATAAAGGTTCCCCCCCCCCCCCAAGAAAAGCAAAACGCAGCCGTCCGCTGGAAAGATCATGGCAAGTGTCTTCTGGGACATGAAGGGCGTTATCCATGTGGATTTTCTGGACAAAGGGAGCACGATTAATGCCCAGTATTACTCCACATTGTTGAGTGGTGCTGTACGAAAGTCCATTCGCAAGAAAAGACCTGAGATGTTGTCTGGAAATGTCATTCTTCTCCATGAGAATGCCCGTCCTCACACGGCCAATGTGACAACAACAACTCTGGCCGACATGCGCTGGGAAGTTCTGCCCCATCCCCCCTACAGTCCGGATTTAGCCCCCAGTGATTATCATTTGTTTGCACCCCTTAAAGACCATCTGGGAGGGAAGAAATTCACGACAGACGAAGCACTGTGGAGCGATGTCCTCCAATGGCTACAACAACCAAGTTCTTTCTACGCCAAAGGAATTCGGGAGCTGCCAGAACGATGGCAACGGTGCCTCGGCGCGCACGGAGAATACTTTGAAAAACTGACATAGTTTGGTGTTTCTTCTGCTACCTATTTCCTCTGCAGAAATAAAAGTCAACCTTGAACGACCCTTGTATATGTACCATATAATAAGGTAAGACCACGGAAAGAGCTGTTTCAAGTACCGAGAGCTCAAACAAAGTCAGCCAATGCGGCACCCACTCGGAGAATGTGTAGGTTATATAACGAAATTGCAAAGACATATGATAAGATAGACATCTTCCAAAGTTTTCGAAGGTTCAAAAGGCAAACTGAAACTTACTTCCAACACCAGACTTAACTTTGTTTAGTAGTTCAGTCTATTTATGCACAGGCGAAAGAGTCCATCCTATTTTTTTTATTTTTTGTGTTATTTACTAAATACTAATTACTATCATTACATCTATATATCATCGTTTATATGTAAGGTGAAGCTCATTATTTTCTTGGTTATCATGTGTATCTTATATGTAATTGTAACACATATTATCATAGTATTGTACCTTATGAATTCTACTGATTGTCTATTTTGTGTACCAAACAGTGTTATAATACAATACACTGTAAGTGGGCATTTGCCTGTAGTGTCATGTCTTTAAATAAATAAATAAATTAACACGAATTTCTCAAAAACATCCACATGCCATCAACAAGCGAACGAGTGTTTGAGTTTTTAAGTAAACATTATGCACAGAAAAGCTGATCGAGACTGGACCTACAGCTTAAAGTGGGATCCGCAGCACTTGTGTGCCTCCACCGGGTATCGAACCCGGGACCCCTTGATTACAAGGCGACGACGCTACCGCACGCCAATAGGGTGGAGTGCAGAATGGTTTCAACAAAGAAATTCCCTTAAAGAAAAGCACATTTCCCAGAAGTGACCAACAAGATTTTTCATCCGCATTTCGCAAACTTTTCAAATTCCTACGTCATCAGAAAGATCAGAGCTTAATCACTCCTGACACTCCCTTGAACAAGCGTCAAATATGAAAGACACGAGAATGAGGGGGGGGGGATGAACGCCGACAAAGTTCTATTAACTTCCTCGCTTTAGATAATGGATCTTTCCAGCGCGCATGCGCAGCGGGGGCTACTATTTAACCTTCTGATAATATAATGACTAAAGTCGGAGAAAATTAACGTGGTGTCACGAACCAGATTCTGCCACTAATGTCTTCTTTGAACTTTGCTTTCTACGGTTGGAATGGAAGTTACCGAGCAAAATACATGTTCTACGGTTAGAGACAAACATTTATGGTCAATATAATCAAGATTTCGGTACAAAAACTCGGCACATTTCTGAGTCAAAGGTTGTATGTAAAATGACAATTCAGTGTTAAAATCGTGATTATAAAAACTAACCAGTGGCGGCGTTTAGCGGGGCTTTTTGCCACTTTTTCCACGCACTATGCTAAACCTTATCTAAAAGCGAAGTAAAAGGTTCTTGGCCCCTAAATTTTGGCACCTTGCCCTCCCCCCCCCTTTAGTTTTGGAACCCAATCGCCGACACTCACACAAACTAAAGATTTCCCACCTAATAGAACATTTATGCAGTTGTCATAGTGTTAAGTTAATTCCAGTGTAAAGTAGTCCATTCTTGCGTTTCAAATATTTACAGCAGTTAATAAATTTTTCGCGGTTTGCATAACTCACAGGATAATGCAGACTTTAGGCAGTGTTGCGTCGGTAAATAAACTCTAAATATTTTGCGTTTAATAGTTTATTTAGCATTTTGCAGCTCGTCACACCTTTAAAAAACATGAAAAAATGAACATTTGAATGTGTTACAGTTAACCCTCGTTGACACAAACTCGCTTAAGACGAACACTCGGTTAACATGAACAAAATGTTGGTCCCGGCAGGGATGTGTTATATCTTATAGAACGTTTTATCGGTTAGCGCGAATTTCGGTTACCACGAATTACGAACTGTTTTTTAGTCCGTTACGTCATTAGATCTCATTTAACACGAACTTTCAAAGTTTTTCATATTTTTCTTATATTGTTCCTCTGTCGTTCATCTGCTAGGTATGTAAGAAATCGCTCAACAATCTCTCTCATCTTGTCAACAATCAACTTATACAGTATTGTAACCAACAGATTCAGATCAAGAATGTGTTCAAATGTGTTTTTCTATTCTTTAAAACATAGCCAGTACAAGTAACATCAAGATTAAAACTTGGGTGCAATTGCTCGACAATCGCGATCATCGCGTCAACAATGAGCTTATGCGTATTTAACCAAGAAATTCAGTTGTGTGTTTAGATGTGTTTTTCTATTCTGTAAAAACCTAGCCAGTACGAGTAACATCAAGTTGCAAGCAGTAAGACGGGAGTAATGGCCAAGAGGAAGCAGACAGGTATAGATCTGCAAACAAAACTGAGAATTGTAGAGGAAGTAGACCGAAGTGCATTGAACAAAACGACAATTGCTGAGCAGTATGGAATACGTATTATAAATGGTTAATGTGTAGAAAGAACTGTATTGCAACAATAAAATTTGAGTCCCCGGTTAGCACGAATTTTTTTTAACACGAACTCTTAATTTTTCGGTCCCTTGGGATTCGTGTTAACGAGGGTTTACTGTATTTAAAATTTCGTGTTTCCGTCAAAAGCGAAATATGGGTGCCTCTATCTATAGCGTATGGGACTGTTGAGAGATTACAAGCTTAGTTTCCGAGTGGCATAGCAGCATGGAAGTATTTGGAAGTACTGTAACGACTTACTTGAAATGATTCGAGTTACAAGTAACAAATTATTCGATGAAGGGCAACTTTAATTAGTTACTTTCATGTGAGTCAATCAATGGAGCCCGTATTTGTAATAATTACATATTATTTTTCCTTTCTAGATACATGAAAATGTCAACGAATTATATAACTGACATGACTTTGCATAAGTTTTATGTTTCATATTTGCCTGGATATTACATTTTACGTATTTGCTAATTTACTTTACATAAAACAATATATTTCAGTAATTTTTTCCTATCTTGATCCTTTTTCCTATGTTTTTGATCTCTGAAACATGATAAAGAAAATTTGTATCTCATGTGATGTCATACTTTCTAATCAATGAGATGCATAGTGCTTACGGCCACCTAAAATTGACTGCCAAGTCGACAGACAGGCTGAAAAAGAAAAAAAAAGGAACTGCTATTTATCGAAAGATGCTGGAGTTCTGCCCCCCCCTCCCCTTGTGGTTATACGTATATTTTTGTTTCGCTTTTAGGTTTAGGCAAAGCACCTAGAAACTTGGCATCGGTGGACAAGAAAGCTACTTTCCTGTACGTAGCGAGTCACACAATATGTTCCCTTGTAGAAAAAGTACAAATGTAGCTATATATTTTCATTCGATTGTTCTTTCTGTAGATCCTTCATTTTACAATTTGTTTCAAAAGTTACGAAGAGCTTCCTTACATATTTATATATTCTACAATAATTTGCGATGTGAAAAGTAATTAGTAGTTGACAAAATTGGTTTCTTAAATATGTACACGTTGATGTGCTTTTTTGAGCTTATAAATTTGATACAAATTTTAATTTGAACAACTTATTTCAAAATTAAGTTGAATATGTTCAGATAAAATAAATATCTAGCCGAATTCTTGAAATTGCCTGGATACACGATTGTTATCAATATTACATATTCTTTGATACTACATATTTAGCTACATATCCTTTTGAGTTTTGATAATACATATTGTATTTAGGTACATATTTTATCAACTATTGTTACATATTTATTTACATATTTTGTACTTTGATATTACATAAAAATCCGGAGTCTACTAATCAGTTACTTTTTTTTAATGAGTTGCTGCTTACTTCATGAAACGAATCCGTGCGACCTTGCAGACTCTAAGAGAATTTCATATTGTCATCATATCAATGTGTGTATTTTTATTTTGTCTGTGTCGCTTTAGCACATTTTTTTTACACTGTAAGAACGTTGGTTGGTTTACAAGACCTCCCAAACTAGTTACTAATGGACTCCGTCTATTTTGACGGATTCTGAGTCGCCCAACATTTTAATTTCAATAATTCAATCAATCACTGTTTGTTCCAGGTGTTCAAAGAACTGGAGTATCAAGAGGAAAGATCAAGGCTGGAAGAGGTCCAACAACTGGTGCTGGAGCAGAGGAAGAAATTCGTGATGTCTATAGTCAACAACACTGATGTCAGTAACCTCCACACCTTGGTTACAGCGGAGTTGAAAGGGTACGAGGCTGTGTTGGAAGAGGCTGTGAATAGCGGGCTTCCGTTGACCAATTTCCTGATGGAACTGGAGAGCGGGATCCCTGTGAATGCAACCACAATGCCCCTGCGCTGGACCTTCATACAGTCCGTATTCTTCGCTTCCACCGTCCTCACTACGATAGGTAAGGGGCATGTGGATATGTGGAATATTGTAGAAATGGTGATGGTTAGTAATTTTCCCCCTTTGACGCTTATAAGTAGAGCCCGAGACTTCATGTTATAACATATTTTTTATTTTGCATCGGATCGAATACTGGGATAAGATCTTTACATTTCTGATGAAAATTGGCCGAAATTGACAAACATGATAAGGCATATTTTGACCTATTTTACTAATTTCGCGTTTTTACAACATACTTATTCAATTTTCTCGTAATAAGACATATTCCTGCATAATTTCGTAATTGTCTTGCATATAATCGGTTATTTTATAATTTATTCTTCGTACCTTTAGAGCAACGGATAGTTTATATTATCGATGGCAGGATAAGGAAATGGACGAGGAAATTAAAAGCAGTTGTCGTATTTTCTTACTAACTTGTACACAACAATAATACTCCCGCTTTGTTTAGCGAGCTGCTAATTATGCTTTAGTTTCCACAATAGTAATAGTAAATGACATAATTGTAGTGAACTTCTGTCTTCATTAAATACCCCCCCCCCCCCAGTCGATCTTCCCTGGAATATACTGACATCCTGTATAATGATAAATTTGAAAGTACTGTTCTGAATATTTTTGGCTTTACTGGGAATATTTTTGCATTTTTCTGACCTATTTTTAATTTTTCATGACACATTTTCCCATTTTTATGACATAATTACATACATATTTTACAGTTTTATAGGGCATAAAGTCCCGGGCCTTACTTATAAGACCTTATAACTGTAACTAAACGCAGTCATGAAATTAGGCGGGTGGCAGAAGTTCGCGCTGTTGCCACGTCGGAGCATAACCCCGTGTGTTCGCAGGTTTAAGAGAATGAACGATCTCGTTGTAGAGTTGGTCTTTGTAATCCATGTGATACAAACTGACAGTATTTTTTCGAAAGGTCAGGGATGACACAAAAGTGCCCCGGAGAGAGGTCGGTCTGACGCTCAAATTAGGCAACGCAGCCCGGTTGACGTTGCCACACAGTGCGCGGGAACCAGCGACTTTTGTCCCGCTCTCGCTTTGCTTTTCCCACATGTGGCATCCGCCGTCGACTTGTAATCAATGGGTCCCGGGTGGAGGCATAGAGTGGTTCGGATCTAACTTTAAATTGTAGGTCCAGTCCCGATTAGCCTTACTGTGTATAAACTGAACTTAAAACGTCAATTCAATCAATCAATATGCTCACTTCATACCACTTAAACAAGAGGAAAGCCTTTCGATTAATTCGGTGCTTGAACACACAAGGATGTGAACTCTCAAGATATAATATGACCTTCTTTCAAATCATTTGGGAACATGGTCGGGCAACGAATTTGTCAGCACCCTCTAGTTCATAAATACTTCTTACTAAATTGCAATCTATATCTTTTACTTTTTGTATTGTATTTATCATAAACAAAAATATTCCACAAGGATTGGACCTTATTTGTTAAATCCGTACCCAAATATTTTACCATGCCATGTTCCACTCCCTCTTGGGAGTTTGTTGTTTCGTCACTTGCATATTTACGCCAAGTTCGCTTTGATACAAGTCATTGACTTGCAGGTTTTGTATTGTATTTCCTGTTCCCAGCTGACAAACACATTCTACAATTGGTGTTAACTGATCAGCATTGTTCTTTGGTGTAGCTTCTGTGTGTTCAGGGCAAGGTCAAAGGAATTGTGTCCAGAATCGATAGAAGCACTTTCGCCGTGTAGTTGTGGTAGTGTCTGGAGGGGTCGCCAGAACTACCGCGAAAGAGATTAAGCGCGAAAGTGGAATTTTCGCGGTTAATCCGTTTCGCGGTTGTTCCTTTCGAGCTTACTCCAGTTTTCAATTTTGGTTAATCCCTTTTGCGGTTGTTCCCTTCGCGCTTATTCTGATCTCAAATTTTCTTATAGCTCTTAATCTCTTTCGCGGATGTTCCTTTCGCGGTTATTCCAGTTTTCAATTTTGGTTAATCCCTTTCGCGGTTGTTCCTTTCGCGCTTATTCTGGTCTTACATTTTCTTATCGCTCTTAATCTCTTTCGCGGTTGTTCCTTTCGAGCTTACTCCAGTTTTCAATTTTGGTTAATCCCTTTTGCGGTTGTTCCCTTCGCGCTTATTCTGATCTTAAATTTTCTTATAGCTCTTAATCTCTTTCGCGGATGTTCCTTTCGCGGTTATTCCAGTTTTCAATTTTGGTTAATCCCTTTCTCTTTCGCGGATGTTCCTTTCGCGGTTATTCTGATGTTCAATTTTGGTTAATCCCTTTTGCGGTTGTTCCTTTCGCGATTATTCTGGTCTTAAATTTTCTTATCGCTCTTAATCTCTTTCGCGGATGTTCCTTTCGCGGTTATTCTGATGTTCAATTTTCGATTCGCGCTTGATCCTTTCGCGGTCATTCCACCCACTCGTCTGGAGATTACGCGTGTTGATCAAAGTCACTGCTTTCCACTCAACGTTCTTCAGGCCTAGGCCACCTGACTTCCTATGTGGCACTGCTATATGAAGAACAACACCGAACAATTGACCTTGCCACAAGAAATAGGTATCTGACGATCGCAGACGGAATGTGCAAGTTACTCCACCCTATGATTTTCTGCTGGGTTCGGACCCGTTCGAAAGATTTACCAAGCGCTAAAATAAAATAATGAAAATTATGAAATAATGAAATAACAAATTAAATAATGAGGCTTGTTTAATCGCCGGTTATTTCCTCCAAACATATAATATTGTGATCATATGACTTTGAATGACATTACCAAAGAAGATTTATGCAAAATGTATTACTACATATAATAATGTACACAAAATATTACCAGGGACTTTATTTTTCGTCAATTAAATTTAACATCCCTCTCCTGATTTTCAATAAATATTCAAATTTGTATCTATTTCCTAGCCACAGCAGTTGTTTCCTTTACAGTATTCTAGAACTATACGTAGATAATGAATACTAGCTGTTATATCACTATTCATAAATTCTCTTATTACCTCTTTATCCAATAAAAATATAATAAGTTCATTTGAATATTATAATGAATACAATTTAATTAATTTAATATAATTATAATTATTTTAATTTAAACATTATTATTATTATTATTTTGAGACACTTGGTTCGCCCCCTCCCAGAATTACATTTCTAGATACGTGCCTGGCTGTAGCCACTAAAATTTTGCATATAAAAACAGTCTTTGAACTCTCACAGGTTGGAAAATCTGAATTAATTCTTGTTGTTACCAGCATTTCAGCGGCAACATGAACAAACGACACGTTTTTATCATCAACATCATTTACGTGGGCCTGTCGCTTGATGTAACGACATCCGCTACACCATGAGGCTTCGCTACTCTTCTATTGTCTGTACCAGTGTAGCCAGAACCATTAGCGATTCTCCACTATTCTCAGCAAGAACTTTCCAAACATCCTCTTGGGGTGATTTCATTCAGTGCAAGATTTGAATTCGTAATTGCTGTTTCAAACTAGATCATCCGCAACAATAATGATTTGAATAATTATTATCTGCTGCGGGGTTCCAGGAGGCGCTAGCCTGCGGTGATCAATAGTTGTGTTCCGATCGCATGCAGTGCCATCTCTCGCCGCATGTCGTATGTCCATTACAGCTACCACTGTTTCGCATTGTGTAAGAAAAACACTGCAATTAGCATATAATCGTAATTGACCCTTCTCCATTGCCTAATTACATAGTCCAGCGCTTCATTCCCAGATATCACCTCTTCTGTTTTCAGGTGAACGTTTTTACCGGTAGGGGCAGTAGTGTTGCCAGAGCATTTTATGTGAGTGCGCTCAGATTGGGCTTTTTTGTAATATCAAAGTACAAATTTGTACATAATTATATAACATTAATTGATAAAATATGTACCTAAATATGTATTATGAAAAGGATATATAGGTAAATATGTAGTATCAAAGAATATGTAATAATAATAATAGAGTATATAAGCAATTGTCAAGAATTCTGCTAAATATTTATTTTATTTGAACATATTCAACATCATTTCAAGGACATAAGTTGTTCAAATTAAAATTTGCATCAAATTAATAAACTCAAACAAGCACAGCAACGTGTACATATTTAAGGAGACATTTTTGTCAACTATTAATTGCTTTTCACATCGCGAATTGTTCTAGAATATGTAAATATGTCAGAGTTCTTCGTAACTTTCGAAACGAATTGTAAGGAAAAAGCTTCTACAGAAAGAACAATAGAATGAAAATACATAGCTACTTTTGTACTTTTTTTTTTACAAGGGAACAATATTGTGGAACTCGCTACGTAGAGGAAAGTAGCTTTCTTGTCAAACGTTGCCAAGTTTCTAGATGCCTTGCCTAAACCTAAAAGCGAAACGAAAATATGTAACCCAAAAAGGGGGAGGGGGATAAATGCCAGCATGATAAATAATAGTTCCAGTATTTTCTTTTTTTGTCTTCAGCCTGTTCTTCGGCATGCCTGTTAATTTTAGGTGACCGTAAGCACTATGCATCTCATTCATTAGAAAATATGACATCACATGAGCTACAAATTTTCTTCATCATGTTTCAGAGATAGAAAATGTAGGAAAAAGGATCAAAATAGGAAAAAAATACCGAAATATGTTGTTTTATGTAAATTAGCAAATATTTAAGATATGTAATAAACTGGCAAGTATGTAAAAATATGTAACATATACGCAAAATCATGTCAGTTGTGTAATTCGTTGACATTTCCGTGTTCAAGGTATGTACCAGGTGGTTATAATTAAGCAGTCAAAACGTGGAATTTTCCGTAACTCTGACGTCAAAGTCGGTGACATTGCCTAACCATTGTGTGAGCTCCCTGGTTGTTGTTGGTGACGCTTGTTGCTTTTTCCTTTAGTAATGTTCATGTAATTCGAATAGTGAAATTGTAGCGAAATTTTATTACAAAGAGTATTGTTTTCTGCGATTTATAGTGTTTTTCCTGTAACTATACCAAGTTTTGACTGCTTACAGCGCCATTTTTTACCATGGTGGCGAGAATTGGAACTATTTTTTTTTTTTTTTTGCATAATTCGCGAGCGCATTGCTTCATTAGCATATCTACGAAGTTTCAGACTGCTACTCTCATTACAGCCCGTGCTGTACCACTCTGAACACCGTCACTTTAATTATAATCACCTGGTAGCTATATGTAAAAAGGAATAGAATATGTAATTCCATACAAATCCGGGTTCTAGTCATGGCTGCCAAGAGTCTTGTCTCCAGTTTCCCTCTATTTCTCTATCTCTTCTTTCCTTTCCTCTATTTCTTTCTTTCATACTTACTTTCCATCTCATACTTTCCTGTCTTTCTCAGTTTTCTTTCTTCCCCTCTGTTCATTCTTCTGTTTCTCTCTTTTTTCTTTACGCTTCTTTTCGTTCCCTCTATTTTTCTCTCACTCTGTCTTTCACGCTCCTTTTTCTCTCTATCGTCTTCTTTCACGCCTCTTCTATTCTCTTTCTTCTCTAATTTTCACGCTTCATCTTTTTCTCTATGTCCTCTTCTTTCTTTTATCTCTCATGCCTCTTCTATTTTCTTCTTGACTATCATTCACACTATTTTCACATTTCTATCTTTTTCTTTCCTTCTCTTTCGCATTCTTCACTTTATATATTTTTCTTTCTTTTTATCCCTCTATCAATAACACATATTCTACTTTCTATATCTTGTCTTTTCTCTCTCAATCTTTGACCCTTTTTCTGTATTCCTCTTTGTCTCTTTCTTTTACGATTCTTCTCTTCCAATATTTCTTTCACTTCTCTTTCACGCTTCTTTTCCTCAGTTTTCTTTTATATATCTCTTTCAGCCATCTTCTATTTCATTTCTTCTTCATTCACTATCTTTACCCCTTCTTCTCTTTCTTTATCTGTAACTTTTCTCTGTCTTTTACGCTTCTTCTCTATCTTTCACGCAAGTTCTCTTTTTCTTTTTCTTCTCTATTATTCAAGCTTTCTTTTCTCCACCTCTTTTTCTTTCTATCTATCTCTTTCACGCTTCTTCTCTTTTTCTCCTTATCTTTCTTTATTCTCTATGTCACTCTTCCTTTATCTTTTCTTAATTCTTCTTCCTATCTTTCACAATTCTCCTTTCTTCTTTCTCTATCTTTGACTCTTCTTCTCTTTTAACATCTTTTAAGCTTTTTCTTTTTTGTCTGTTTTTCATCTCTATCTTTCATGCTTCTTCTTTCTCTCTTTCCCTTTTCTTCTCCAAACAGCTACGCTAACCTCTAAACCACGGAGAGCAGCGTTCTGTTCGAATCGAGGTTTAAGCAGTCTACAGAAAATCAAACAGTCGCACCCAAAACACATGAATATCTACTTCCGGTTATCGGCTTCCTTCACTCTGAACTCTTGCGTGACATTAAATTTGCCTAAGATATACTGACAGGAGCAGAATTCGTGCAGCGCTACGTCCAGAAAGGACTTTTATTATGCTTTCGGATCTAATTTACGAGACCCAATAAGCCTTTGAGGGAGTGGACCTTCGTGAAACCCGCCAGAAACCAGTTCTTCTGCACTAAATTTAATGGGGACAAGGTTCCGGGAACATTAAGAAGAATGACATTGAAGACAAGCGTTTGCAACAAGGGTTCCCGTCAGAATGTTTAACTAGTCTCGTAAATTCTAGGTCTAGGAAGAGGGGAATAAGTTCCAAATGAAGAATGATTGTGCACGAACAATGGGATAGGGAAGGTAAAGTTCCCCGTGTCATGAAGGTACATACGGGGACGTGGAAGTAGGGCTCCACATATTCTCGATCTCAGCTAGTTTAAAGTAGGATCCGTACCACTGTGCAATGTGCCTCCACCGGGTATCGTACCCAGGATCGGATATTTTTTTTAGGTAATGTGATCAACATCACGCTCCGCTCGCCTTTACCGCACCAGAGATACGTCCAGATCATTTGAGGCTGGGTGAAGCTCAAAGCCGCTTTATGCAGGGAAAAGGTTGAAAAAATTCTGACTCTAACTCGGGTCCAGGAGTATGTTGAGGTAGGGCACCGCATATCTCGAACTCGGCCATTTTTTGAGGTGATGTGATCAACACCACGATCCGGTTGTACCCATTTATTTACCCAACACTACAACGCTAACACCGTTTAACCTGTCTGGTTAACCGCCGAGAACACTTGTTCGAATCACGTCACCAGGAAATCTACAATTTCTACATTACATAATATACGTATTTCAAAAGTATGCACTCCCCGATGACGTAATGTCAACGTCGTCGACCTTGTAATAAAGCGGTCCCAGGTTCGAAACCGGGTGCACACATAGTGACTCGGATTTCACATTAAACTGTAGGTCCAGTCGTGATTAACCTTCTATGCATGAGGAGATAGAGCCTCACACATCCTCGAACGAAGCAATTTTTGGAGGTGGTGATCAACACCACGCTCCGAGCGCCTTACAAGTGAACTCAAAATAACTTAAACAAGCAAGTTCAAACTCAATCTCAAAATAGTATCTGTTCTTGTCACATAAAAAAAATAGTTAAAAAGTCCTGATGCTATCCTCTGAGAAAAGTACCACACTAAAGACTTACTCTAAATACTTTGATTTTAATCATAAATATGTGTGTGTCAAATATTCTATGTTTATAGAATGATAAGCATGGATTTGGTAACATGCGATGTATCAGTCATATGTTTCTCCCGCGAGCAATGTTCGGCTGCTTGAGCCACGAAAGTAAACGATGTTAGCCGAACGCAACCGAGCAGTTACTTTTCAGCCGCCTGTTGCAAATGTAGCCAGTATACCACCGAATATGGTTTTTCATTAGAGGTTTTGCAATACACGCATGGGGCCTGAAGAGGAGTTGAATAAGCTTCCGTTGGGGGCGCAAATCAACATCGATATCTATCGGTAAGCATGCAAATTCCGTTCGATTAGTCGAAATCTGTGTGCATCGTTTTCCTGTGATGGCCCATGCATGGTTAGTGAGATAACCATTACAACAGCCACTGAATGACCTCGGCGTTTTTATACACCATAAATACTTGTTAGATTAAAGTCATGAGGAAGGAATTAAAATTTGGAAAAATGGGAAACAAAATTAGTAATTATGGAGGAACCCCCAGCCTGGCGACTGTGATCTTTTGCTGTTATATGTACAATATTTTGAAGATTCTAAGTTCAAATTGCAGTACAGCGTAAGTTAGCATATGATTTTTTTTTGTATCAACGTTGTGAGCATTCCATAGAGTCCGTAACAATTTCTTACCCTATGTCCCCCAACACCCCATTTCTTGCTTTCTCAAATAATGTAGCGATGTTTTGAATACCGTGATGCTCAGCATCTTATACAGAATGTTTCAAAAGTCGCACAACCCAAACTTTGGAAATGTGGTATATCATGAAAATCATAAGAGATATTTACATCGGGTTTTCTGCATTATAAAGCCTCATCCATTGAGATATTTTCCAATTCTTAAAATTATCAGTTCACTCCATACAAAAAATTATATAAATTAATAACTGACGGAAAGCACCATTCAAATGTTTCCCGAAATGAACTTCTGAGTAAGAAAAATATGTAAGAAATTATCGAAGGGTCAAAATCAGACATTTGATGACTGATGCCATGTCAGTCTGTCATTTGCTACCAATATTGGTCATGTGCAACATTTGATGAATTTTTGACTGGCAATTTTATGGGTTGAGCGAAAAGTGCCATTTTTGGGACATATCTTCGCATATGGCAACACTAACAGGTCGAAATATTGCCAACAGTCGCAAACATGTGTTTAAGTATTGGCTATACATTTATGTGAAAAATCGTAAATCAAGTTTTTGTGCCGAAATTAGACTCTTGAGAGAATCCTAGGCTGCCCCTGTTTACATTGAATTCTCTTCGCTCACTTTCGCTACTGCTGTGCCTGTTTGTTTTAATTGATTCAGCATGCCGTATTCATTGGAGCAGTACGTGTGCATTGCTGAAGAGTATTATTTTACTACTCATTCTTACACTCATGTGCAAGAAGTTTTCTAATAAAAATGCCCTCCCTGTTTCTGCTGTAGCTATCTCACAAAGCAACTGTTTTACAACCAAACACCAAGAAATGATCCCACAAATTGTTTAAGAGTTGACATTTATTGTTGAAAATTAGTTCTCAGATGTCTTCAGCAAATTAACAATGTTTTTTTATATATAATGTAATTGCCTTTATTTAGATAAATGCTAACATAAATTTATGAACCCAGTGATAGCCTACAGGATTAGTTTAGTACAGAAAACCAGGTGTAAATATCTCTTACGATTTTCATGATATACATTTTCAAACTTTGAATTGTGCAACTTTTGAAACATACTGTAGTATGCACAATTGCTAGTAGGTGTTTTCCGGGCGCATGATTTTCATAGCTGGCGCCTAGCTTTTCGAGCACTGATGATATACTACTGTTGCGTGTTAATGTATGACAGCCGGTTTTTACAATCCCTTTCAGTCTATCGGCCTTTCCGATGGTGTAGTGTGGGGCCTCCCCGATGGCGCAGTGGTAGCGTTGTTGCCTTGTAATCAAGGGGTCCCGGGTTCGATACCCGGTGGAGGCTCAAGTGGTTCGGATCCCACTTTAAACTGTAGGTCCAGTCCCGATTAGCCTTACTGTGCATAAAGTGGACTTAAAACAACAAATCAATCAATCAAACCGATGGTGTAGTGGTAACGTCGTTTCCTTGTAATCAATGGGTTCGATGGGTTCGATACCCGGTGGAGGCATAATGGTTAGGATTTCACTTCAAGCTGTAGGTCCAGTCCCGATTAGCCGGCAAAGGAGACATAAGGCAACTCTAAACGTGACCTTATTGGTGGAAAGCCAACAATAACAAGGTTTACGGAACGTGTATCACAGTTTTCAACTTGATCGGTGACTTTCATCCAAAACGTTGAACAGGGTTTGTTTCTAGCGCATAAAACAACCAGCTCCAAAAATAACGCAGGCAATACAATGGTAGTTGCTCTTAAATAGTAACGCGTTACCGTTACAACTAGTGGCAATTTCAATAACGAGCTACTACCACAAATAACGGAAATGTAATGATAGAGTGTATCCAACTCTGCACTAAAGTTCGCATGAGTTTAGACTAAACGCACGGCCGTGAAAATAGGCGGCTGGGCAGAATTGCGCTGTTGCCACATATGGGAAAAGCAAAGCGAGAGCGGGACAAAAGTTGCTGGTTCCCGCGCACTGTGTGGCAACGTCGCCCGGGCTGCGTTGCCTAGTTCGACCTCCAGACCGACCTCTCCGGGGCACTTTTGTGTCATCCCTGATCTTTCGAGCAAATACTCTCAATTTGTATCATATTTATTACACAGACCAACTCTACAACGAGATCTTAAATCTCCGAACAGACAGGGTTGTACTCCGACATGGCAACACCGCGAACTTCTCCCGCGTTATTAAAGTTGAATAAACTGAAAGTAATATGTAATACAATAGAACATAACATAGCCCGTTGCTCTACAGCCCTTGGCCTTTCTGCCGACTTCCAGTCTCCCTCCCACAATCCTACCTAGAGGTGTGGAGATCTTCAGTGGGGTGACGTGTGGTCAGCATGTCGAGCCTTCAGCCGTTATAGGAGATTCCCCAGACCGGGTTACGCTACTCACCCGTAGCTCCCCAATTTCCTCACGATGATGGGTTGCCACCGGTCCTATACACAGGCCGAGAACCCAGAGACTGAACCCAGGCGGACTCGAACCCATACCGTCCCTCAGTCGGAGCCCAAAGCACAGCGCCTTAGACCACACGGCCACGGAAGGGGACACAATAGAACATAGGTGATGTAAAAATATTGGCAGTTCATGAACACACACAAACACCTTCCAGTTACTCGCATAAATACATAACTCAAAACAGTATTCCTTGATATCAAAAAAATGTAACTTCTTATGGAGCAAACATAAATGTAAATATTGTG
Source organism: Lepisma saccharinum (assembly GCF_977018435.1). NCBI lineage: Eukaryota > Metazoa > Arthropoda > Insecta > Zygentoma > Lepismatidae > Lepisma > Lepisma saccharinum. The sequence continues at coordinate 41,038,323 of NC_139247.1, read as the reverse complement.
AGTATCCATTTTCTGTTGTGGATAGTTAATATTTTTTCAAATATCTCTGGTTGTGTTATATGTATAAAAAATATCACCAAACAAAGGAAACCTTTAAGGAAAAAAATGTATTATTCTCTCTACTCCAGGGAAATTACTTAATTAATACAATGCGTATACCATGTTCTTTCGTTTCTTATCGTTCATATTTATTTATGTAATTTTGCCATTGAGCTTATTATGGTCAAACACTTCTGGTTTCATCTGATCGGAACATAATGTCGAGAAAATCAGCACTTGATCAGTTTGAGCCTCAGAAATATGTGACACCATGCTGCAACCGACGACAAGAGTATGTGCAAACATTCTACTAATGGCAAGTGTAGTGGACGCATCAAAAGAAGCACTTTGGAGTGTTTTGGAGTAAGCAGGTAGAAACAGCTAAATAGAAGAGTTTATTGCTCAATATACACAAATGTTTCATTTTTAGCTTTTATTAGCATTATTATTAAAGTTATTGTAGGAGTAAACCAACTGACAATTAACAAATACAGTATCAACAATAAAATACAATAAAAAGTAATATGTTGTACTGTAGCCTTTAGGCTTGCAATTATTAAATTACACGTTTCATATTATTTCTTTATTTTACAAATACCTTGTATGTTGTAAACAATATCTTTATCATCAGTTTTCTACCATCCATGGCATTTTTTTAGTAGAACTTCAATGATTTCATCCATACATTTAATTGGAACATAATCAAAAGTTAATGGAAACTTGGTTTCAACTAAACTAAAACGTTTCACAAAACTTAGCTATACCCTCTGGGACTATAGCACCGCTTACGACTCAACCTTATATAATTCTAATAACCTTGGTTTCCACAATTGTTAGCAAATTATATAACTTTTTATATTTTTTGGGTAAATTTGTGTTGATTTTGTTTTGTTGTTGATGTTAGTTTCAATATGAAATGGTCGTTTATTACTGTATCTGAAACTTTAAATAAGTAAATGAATTTGTGAGTTGTGACTACTAAGATGTCTGAAGGGATAGCTTTCATGAACATTTTTTTTAACGCCAGCTTTCACATCTGATAGATATTATACACCATGACACAGTTTAACAGGTACACAGATATCAAGTCACCAGAACGGAAATGAAGCTGCATCTTGCTAAGGTCAGGAGTTGGGAGGGGCTTTGGATGTTTAAACTTGACCTCTAGCCGCAAAGAAGTTTCTAAAAGTACCACGAACGATATATTTGAGATATGGTGAACATTATTAGAAGTAAATAGCCTTCTGACATGACTTGGTCTAACTAGAATATTTATATCAGAAAAGAGGGGATGGGTGGATACGATTTTGCTATTACCGATCTGAGCTTGTTTTGTAGTTTAAGAGCTGTGGGCCTAAGATCACGATGGCGTGAGAACCAAATCAAAAGGAAGCCTTGAAAGGAATCTGCTGAGAAACGTGATTTACTATTTGGAAACAACGTTACAGGCCGATAGTTGGCCATGTTTGTTTAAACTTGCCTGGAATGTTCGACTTAAATTTAACGAATTCATTGGTGGAAGAATCGAAATTTCCATTCTGGTATTTGATATCAGTGGTATTAACTATAAATTATTTGTAATACACTTTCAGTAAAATTAAAACAAACAAAAGAAGCTCTCAAATGCAAATTAAGCTGCAAGGTTTTACTGTAATGACCTGTTGTGATGTCTTCCTACAGACAACCACAATAGATACGAGATTGTTATGCAAACAATTTATTACTATATTTTTCCACTTTTAATCATTCGTATAGAAAGTCATTAGTTACAAATTTTAAATTAGTTTCGTAGACTTTCAACAGTAATTGTATACTAATTACAATATCCAGTAGAGATTCACATATTTCAAGATGGCGAATAGGTAGAACGTCTTCATATGAATGTGTCATTTGCTTTACGTACTAGAAGCAATTCCATTGATATTGGAAAATTATTCCTGTTATGAAGGTTATCAGAGTCAATTATATTTTTTAAACCCAAATTCTTTCATTGGTTCCATGATCGTCACCTGTTTCATTGTTATCTATATTCCTCCAATTAAAATACCCTGTGTAAGTTATAGTTTAATTGCATTTGTATGTCAATATTATATTTTATATTGTCCACCTAATACTTATTTCGACCATTATAGTGCCTCCTAAATAAAGGGTTGGCATTTCTAGCTCTTCTATCCTTCCCTTCTTCCTGAGCAGCATCACGATGTATGTCCCTTCCCCATGACAACGCTCCAGCACACAAGACAGGGGAAAGTTCATGCAAATATAGCCCGGAAAACTCAATCGCCATCTCCCTAGGGTTCATACTAAAGTGTAGGTATTGTTATTGCATTGCAAAGCATTACTTCCATTTCATAGTTTTATAAAAATCATGTTACAACATGTCATAACAGACTAAAGCTTGCAGCTTAAACACTACACACATTTACTACAAGTCAATTATTTATCTATCTTCTGAACTTAAACTAGAATGAAACATTGTTCTTCACTTGTCACACAAATTGACGTTTACAGTGTTTTTTCTGGCGGTATGCAACGGGTGCATCGTACCAGCACCTTTTTATAGATGAGAATAATTAAAATAAAGAACGCAAAATCATTCATGAACATACTACAATATTTTGAGTAGTCCATACATGGGCTCCCGTATAAAAGGTTTCATAGTTTCCATCGTTCAGTTAGATATAATGACATCCAGTTTACATATCATAAGAAAGAAGTGTTCCATGGGAGATAGAAGGAAAGAGGGACGAGAGAAACGGTAGAAAATGAGAGAAGGGAAGAGAATATAAAAGTCACAGAGAGGAAAAAAAGGAAGGAGAAGAAAACAACACTGAGAGACAGGTAAAGAAAGAAGCTAAACAACACACTCGTGCGTGCAGAGAGAGAGAGAGAGAGAGAGAGAGAGAGAGAGAAGATAAATTTAGAAGAAAAACATGCAGAGAGAGAGAGAGAGAGAGAAGAGAAGGAAGAGGAGTAGCAGATGATCGATAGAGAGAAAGAATAAAAAAGAAACTGGCAGAAGATGGGAAGGAAAACAAAATAGTTACAAATAAAATAGAGCCCAAAGGGGTTAAAAGAACAGAAAGAAACAACTTCAAGAGTAGGGGCAGGGTGTACAGGGGTAGAAAAAAATTCAGAGCGTCCGGTCGCCATAGAGCCTGAAAATTTTCACCTCGAGTCTTAAACTTTCATTTCTAAAAAAAATATTATTTTTTAATATTTCGAGTTTGCTTATGGAAATTTCCATTGCTTTTTTTTTTTTTTAAAAAAAAGACGACTACATTATATGTTTCTTTAATGTTTGCGCCTTTTTGTATCACGTGTATGTCATTAACAATGTCTGCACTGTTGCTAACCGAATTGTATCAATGGGTCCCGGCTTCGATACCCGGTGGAGGCACATAGTCGTTCGGATTCCACTTTAAACTGTAGATCCAGTCCCGATTAGCCTTACTGTGTATAAAGTGGACACCAAATAAATCAATCAATCAATCAATCAAAACTAACCGAATTTTAAAATGCGGCGATATTGTACCCTGCCATATACGTATTACAAGAATATGAGGTATAATTATAATTATTCGTAATGCTACCGGTTAAGCCATCTTTAGGAAGGCCACTACGGCGGAAGAATTAATTAATTTTAATTCAATCTTTTATTAATTAATAAATTAAATGTCTCAAAATCATGTTTCAAAAAGTGTACCTCCATGTCAAGTTGGATTCGTGGCTTTCCTAGACCCTATTTGTAATTTTTTAAAAAAAGAAGTTGGCTCCTGAGAAAGAGGGACAGACGACGCCTGCCTGCATTGTTTTAAGTTTTTCTACGGCTGTACACTCACAAACGCAAATCTCTTTAAAACTGCGTCGTACATACTTTGAATACTTTTGTTTCTTTTTGGAAGACGAGCTAGGTTTGGTAAACATTAAATGGTAAAACGATTCAACGGGTTACTTTTCAGAATAGGGCACTGAAAATGCAGCTCATTTTAAAACAAGTTTCTCATTTATCCTGCTTCTACATCGTAGTATGTACAGACTGATACGCCTTCGAAAGACATTGTTTAGTTATACACTTTAGTAGGACTAGAAATACTCTAAGTATGCAATAAAGGCACACATGTTGACAATGTCTGTATTCGCTAATAAAACTCATATTATTAACACAAAAAAACACTCCCTAGAAAAAATTAATCCATTCCATGAGGTGATAAAAGTGATGACAAAACTAAAGGTCTTAATAAAAATAAGAATATTAGATTCAAAAAATATTTCCATATTATAATAATACACAATATACTCTCGCCTCCAAAGTCCAAAATAACTATATCTTGAGCCCGACCCTGTCGCCGAGTGGTTAGCACATCGCGCTGCGACGCCAAGGGTCCCGGGTTCGAATCCCGGTCGGGCTTGGTTGTTTGTGAATGTCCATTCATCAATTTCATCATTTCATCACTCATCCCCATCTTCGCAAATTAGCCAAGAGGCACAAAACGCGACGTAAAATAAACTAAATCAATCAATCAATCAATCAACTATATCTTGATGTGAAATACTTATCTCGCACCACTGTCTCTAGGCAGGAAACTTTATCTTATTGTCATCATGTATGCACATTGTATATGAGCAAATCATATATTATTGATTGTATAATCTATTCATATAATAGCCAACAAAGAATTTGTTACAATTTACCTTTCAAAGCCCAGATGCAATATGTCTTCTTTCCTCGAACACGTTCTTGACGACAAGTTGGGTACCACAGATTCTGGAACAATTGGTGACTCATCAAAGAATAATAACACCAATATCCTTTCGTAAATCAATGATGTCTGTCCTTAAGCCACTACTCCCGGAAGCACGAAGTTTTCCGATCAATCCTTCCACTTGGTATTTGCAGACATCTTTTCCATTATCCAATATTATCAGCGTCCTTCCCCTCTTACTTTAGATTATAGTTTCGCAGCTGCATAACATCCACTATTCCACTCTCTTCTTGTTCCCTCCCACTCCCTTCCCGGTAGGTGCGGTGTTTAGTTAATCCCTCTTTCTTCTTCTGTCTTATCTTCGCTATCAGTGTCCTGTTTCGTTTCCACTAGTCAATCCTTGTTAAGTATAATTTCGCAGCTGCATAACAGCCACTATTCCACTCTCTTCTTGTTCCCTCCCACTCCCTCCCCGGTTGGAGGGATTTTTCATTAACAGTTTTTCTTCTTTTGTCTTATCTTCGTTATCGGTGTCCTTCCTCGTTTCCTCTAGTCAATCGTTGTTAAGTAGAATCTCGCAGCTGCTTAACACCCACTACTCCACTCTCTTCTTGTTCCCTCCCACTCCCACCCCGGTAGGTGCGATATTTCATTAACCCCCTTTCTCGTTTTGTCTTATCTTCGTTATCGGTGTCCTTCCCCGTTTCATCTAGTTAATCGTTGCTAAGTAGAATTTCGCATCTCCTTAACAGACACTATTCCACTCTCTTCTTGTTCCCTCCCTCTCCCTCCTCGGTAGGTGCGATATTTCATTAAGCCTTCTTTATTCTTCTGTCTTATCTTCGCTATCAGTGTCCTGTTTCGTTTCCACTAGTCAATCCTTGTTCAGTAGATTTTCGCAGCTGCTTAACAGCCACTATTCCACACTCTTCTTGTTCCCTCCCACTCTCACACCGGTAGGTCCGATATTTCATTAACCCTCTTTCTTCTTTTATCTTATCTTCTTTATCGGTGTCCTTCCTCGTTTCCTCTAGTCATTCGTTGTTAGGTATAATTTCGCAGCTGCTTAACACCACTATTCCACTCTCTTCTTGTTCCTTCCCACTCCCCCCCCCCCCGGTAGGTGCGATATTTCATTAACCCTCTTTCTTATTTTGTGTTAACTTCGTTATGGGTGTCCTTCCTAGTTTCCTCTAGTTAATCGTTGCTAAGTAGAATTTCGCAGCTGTTTAACAGCCACTATTAAACTCTCTCCTTGTTCCCTCCCACTCCCACCCCGGTAGGTCCGATATTTCATTAACCCTCTTTCTTCTTTTGTCTTATCTTCGTTATCGGTGTCCTTCCACGTTTCCTATAGTTAATCCTTGTTAAGTAGAATTTCGCAGCTGCTTAAAGGCACTATTCCACTCTCCTCTCGTTCCCTCCCACTCCTTCCCCGGTAGGTGCGATATTTCATTGATCCCTCTTTCTTCTAATGTCTTATCTTCTCTATGAGTGTCCTGTTTCGTTTCCACAAGTCAATCTTTGTTAAGTAGAATTTCGCAGCTGCTTCACAGCTACTATTCCACACTCTTCTTGTTCCCTCCCACTCCCACACCGGTAGGTACGATATTTCATTAACCCTCTTTCTTCTTTATCTTATCTTCTTTATCGGTGTCCTTCCTCGTTTCCTCTAGTCATTCGTTGTTAGGTATAATTTCGCAGCTGTTTAACACCACTATTCCACTCTCTTCTTGTTCCTTCCAACTCCCACCCCGGTAGGTGCGATATTTCATTAACCCTCTTTCTTCTTTTGTCTTAACTTCGTTATGGGTGTCCTTCCTAGTTTCCTCTAGTTAATCGTTGTTAAGTAGAATTTCGCAGCTGCTTCACAGCTACTATTCCACTCTCTTCTTGTTCCCTTCCACTGCCTTCCCGGTAGGTACGGTGTTTCGTTAATCTCTCTTTCTTCTTTTATCTTATCATCGTTATCGGTGTCCTTCCTCGTTTCCTCTAGTTAATCGATGCTAAGTAGAATTTCGCAGCTGCTTAACAGCCACTGTTCCACTCTCTTCTAGTTCCCTCCCACTCCCAGCCCTGTAGGTGCGATATTTCACTAACCCTCTTTCTTCTTTTGTCTTATCTTCGTTATAGGTGTCCTTCCACGTTTCCTCTAGTTAATCCTTGTTAAGTAGAATTTCGCAGCTGCTTCACAGCTACTATTCCACTCTCTTCTTGTTCACTCCCACTCCCACCCCGGTAGGTCCGATGTTTCATTAACCCTCTTTCTTCTTTTGTCTTATCTTCGTTATCGGTGTCCTTCCTCGTTTCCTCTACTTAATCGTTGCTAAGTATAATTTCGCAGCTGCTTAACAGCCACTATTCCACTCTCTTCTTTTTCCCTCCCACTCCCACCCCGGTAGGTCCGATATTTCATTAACCCTCTTTCTTCTTTTGTCTTATCTTCGTTGTCGGTGTCCTTCTTCGTTTCCTCTAGTTAATCGTTGCTAAGTAGAATTTCGCAGCTGCTTAACAGCCACTATTCCACTCTCTTTTTGTTCCCTCCCACTCCCAGCACGGTAGGTGCGATATTTCATTAACCCACTTTCTTCTTTTGTCTTATCTTCGTTATCGGTGTCCTTCCTCGTTTCCTCTACTTAATCGTTGCTAAGTATAATTTCGCAGCTGCTTAACAGCCACTATTCCATTCTCTTCTTGTTCCCTCCGACTCCCAGCCCGGTAGGTCCGATATTTCATTAACCCTCTTTCTTCTTTTGTCTTATCTTCGTTATCGGTGTCCTTCCTCGTTTCCTCTAGTTAATCGTTGCTAAGTAGAATTTCGCAGCTGCTTAACAGCCACTATTCCACTCTCTTCTTGTTCCCTCCCACTCCCACCCCGGTAGGTCCGATATTTCATTAACCCTCTATCTTCTTTTGTCTTATCTTCGTTATCGGTGTCCTTCCTCGTTTCCTCTAGTTAATCGTTGCTAAGTAGAATTTCGCAGCTGCTTAACAGCCACTATTCCACTCTCTTCTTGTTCCCTCCCACTCCCAGCCCGGTAGGTGCGATATTTCATTAACCCTCTTTCTTCTTTTGTCTTATCTTCGTTATCGGTGTCCTTCCTCGTTTCCTCTAGTTAATCGTTGCTAAGTAGAATTTCGCAGCTGCTTAACAGCACTATTCCACCCTCTTCTTTTTCCCTCCCACTCCCACCCCGGTAGGTGCGATATTTCATTAGCCCTCTTTGGTCTTTTGTCTTATCTTCGTTATCGGTGTCCTTCTTCGTTTCCTCTAGTTAATCGTTGCTAAGTAGAATTTCGCAGCTGCTTAACAGCCACTATTCCACACTCTTCTTGTTCCCTCCCACTCCCAGCCCGGTAGATGCGATATTTCATTAACCATCTTTCTTCTTGGTCTTATCTTCGTTACCGGTGTCCTTCCTCGTTGCCTCTAGTTAATCGATGCTTAGTAGAATTTCGCAGCTGCTTAACACCCACTATTCCACTCACTTTTTGTTCCCTCAGAATCCCTCCCCGGTAGGTGCGATATTTCATTAACCCTCTATCTTCATTTGTCTTATCTTCGTTATCGGTGTCCTTCCTCGTTTCCTCTAGTTAATCGATGCTAAGTATAATTTCTCAGCTGTTTAACAGCCACTATTAAACTCTCTTCTTTTTCCATTACACTCCGACCCCGGTAGGTGCGATATTTCATTAACCCCACCTTCTTCTTCTGACTTATCTTCGCTATCAGTGTCCTGTTTCGTTTCCACTAGTCAATCCTTGTTAAGTAGAATTTCGCAGCTGCTTAACAGACACTATTCCACTCTCCTCTTGTTCCCTCCCACTCCTTCCCCGGAAGGTGCGATAATTCATTAATCCCTCTTTCTTCTTCTGTCTTATCTTCGCTTTCAGTGTCCTGTTTCGTTTCCAGAAGTCAATCCTTGTTAAGTAGAATTTCGCAGCTGCTTCACAGCCACTATTCCACTCTCTTCTCATTCCCTCCCACTCCCAGACCGGTAGGTACGGTGTTTCGTTAATCTCTCTTTCTTCTTTTATCTTATCTTCGTTATTGGTGTCCTTCCTCGTTTCATCTAGTTAATCGTTGTTAAGTAGAATTTCGCAGCTGCTAAACAGCCACTATTAAACTCTCTTCTTGTTCCCTCCCACTCCCAACCCGGTTGGTGCGATATTTTATTAACAGTTTTTCTTCTTTTGTCTTATCTTCGTTATCGGTGTACTTCCTCGTTTCCTCTAGTTAATCGTTGCTAAGTATAATTTCGCAGCTGCTTAACAGCCACTATTCCACTCTCTTCTTGTTCCCTCCCACTCCCAACTGGTAGGTGCGATATTTCACTAACCCTCTTTCTTGTTTTGTCTTATCTTCGTTATTCGTGTCCTCCCTCGTTTCCTCTAGTTAATCGATGCTAAGTAGAATTTCGCAGCTGCTTGACAGCCACTATTCCACTCTCTTCTTGTTCCTTCCCACTCCCACCCGGTAGGTGCGATATATCATTAACCCGCTTTCTTCTTTTGTCTTATCTTCGTTATCGGTGTCCTTCCTCGTTTCCTCTAGTTAATCGTTGCTAAGTAGAATTTCGCAGATGCTTAACAGCCACTATTCCACTCTCTTCTTCTTCCCTCCCACTCCCAGCCCGGTAGGTGCGATATTTCACTAACCCTCTTTCTTCTTTTGTCTTATCTTGGTTATTCGTGTCCTTCCTCGTTTCCTCTAGTTAATCGATGCTAAGTAGAATTTCGCAGCTGCTTAACAGCCACTATTCCACTCTCTTCTTGTTCCCTCCCACTCTCAGCCCGGTAGGTCCGATATTTCATTAACCCTCTTTCTTCTTTTGTCTTATCTTCGTTATCGGTGTCCTTCCTCGTTTCCTCTAGTTAATCGTTGTTAAGTAGAATTTCGCAGCTGTTTAACAGCCACTATTAAACTCTCTCCTTGTTCCCTCCCACTCCCACCCCGGTAGGTCCGATATTTCATTAACCCTCTTTCTTCTTTTGTCTTATCTTCGTTATCGGTGTCCTTCCACGTTTCCTATAGTTAATCCTTGTTTAGTAGAATTTCGCAGCTGCTTAAAGGCACTATTCCACTCTCCTCTCGTTCCCTCCCACTCCTTCCCCGGTAGGTGCGATATTTCATTGATCCCTCTTTCTTCTAATGTCTTATCTTCTCTATGAGTGTCCTGTTTCGTTTCCACAAGTCAATCTTTGTTAAGTAGAATTTCGCAGCTGCTTCACAGCTACTATTCCACACTCTTCTTGTTCCCTCCCACTCCCACACCGGTAGGTACGATATTTCATTAACCCTCTTTCTTCTTTATCTTATCTTCTTTATCGGTGTCCTTCCTCGTTTCCTCTAGTCATTCGTTGTTAGGTATAATTTCGCAGCTGTTTAACACCACTATTCCACTCTCTTCTTGTTCCTTCCAACTCCCACCCCGGTAGGTGCGATATTTCATTAACCCTCTTTCTTCTTTTGTCTTAACTTCGTTATGGGTGTCCTTCCTAGTTTCCTCTAGTTAATCCTTGTTAAGTAGAATTTCGCAGCTGCTTCACAGCTACTATTCCACTCTCTTCTTGTTCCCTTCCACTGCCTTCCCGGTAGGTACGGTGTTTCGTTAATCTCTCTTTCTTCTTTTATCTTATCTTCGTTATCGGTGTCCTTCCTCGTTTCCTCTAGTTAATCGATGCTAAGTAGAATTTCGCAGCTGCTTAACAGCCACTGTTCCACTCTCTTCTAGTTCCCTCCCACTCCCAGCCCTGTAGGTGCGATATTTCACTAACCCTCTTTCTTCTTTTGTCTTATCTTCGTTATAGGTGTCCTTCCACGTTTCCTCTAGTTAATCCTTGTTAAGTAGAATTTCGCAGCTGCTTCACAGCTACTATTCCACTCTCTTCTTGTTCACTCCCACTCCCACCCCGGTAGGTCCGATGTTTCATTAACCCTCTTTCTTCTTTTGTCTTATCTTCGTTATCGGTGTCCTTCCTCGTTTCCTCTACTTAATCGTTGCTAAGTATAATTTCGCAGCTGCTTAACAGCCACTATTCCACTCTCTTCTTTTTCCCTCCCACTCCCACCCCGGTAGGTCCGATATTTCATTAACCCTCTTTCTTCTTTTGTCTTATCTTCGTTGTCGGTGTCCTTCTTCGTTTCCTCTAGTTAATCGTTGCTAAGTAGAATTTCGCAGCTGCTTAACAGCCACTATTCCACTCTCTTTTTGTTCCCTCCCACTCCCAGCACGGTAGGTGCGATATTTCATTAACCCACTTTCTTCTTTTGTCTTATCTTCGTTATCGGTGTCCTTCCTCGTTTCCTCTAGTTAATCGTTGCTAAGTAGAATTTCGCAGCTGCTTAACAGCCACTATTCCATTCTCTTCTTGTTCCCTCCGACTCCCAGCCCGGTAGGTCCGATATTTCATTAACCCTCTTTCTTCTTTTGTCTTATCTTCGTTATCGGTGTCCTTCCTCGTTTCCTCTAGTTAATCGTTGCTAAGTAGAATTTCGCAGCTGCTTAACAGCCACTATTCCACTCTCTTCTTGTTCCCTCCCACTCCCACCCCGGTAGGTCCGATATTTCATTAACCCTCTATCTTCTTTTGTCTTATCTTCGTTATCGGTGTCCTTCCTCGTTTCCTCTAGTTAATCGTTGCTAAGTAGAATTTCGCAGCTGCTTAACAGCCACTATTCCACTCTCTTCTTTTTCCCTCCCACTCCCACCCCGGTAGGTGCGATATTTCATTAACCCTCTTTCTTCTTTTGTCATATCTTCGTTATCGGTGTCCTTCCTCGTTTCCTCTAGTTAATCGTTGCTAAGTAGAATTTCGCAGCTGCTTAACAGCACTATTCCACTCTCTTCTTTTTCCCTCCCACTCCCACCCCGGTAGGTGCGATATTTCATTAGCCCTCTTTGGTCTTTTGTCTTATCTTCGTTATCGGTGTCCTTCTTCGTTTCCTCTAGTTAATCGTTGCTAAGTAGAATTTCGCAGCTGCTTAACAGCAACTATTCCACACTCTTCTTGTTCCCTCCCACTCCCAGCCCGGTAGATGCGATATTTCATTAACCATCTTTCTTCTTGGTCTTATCTTCGTTACCGGTGTCCTTCCTCGTTGCCTCTAGTTAATCGATGCTTAGTAGAATTTCGCAGCTGCTTAACACCCACTATTCCACTCACTTTTTGTTCCCTCAGAATCCCTCCCCGGTAGGTGCGATATTTCATTAACCCTCTATCTTCTTTTGTCTTATCTTCGTTATCGGTGTCCTTCCTCGTTTCCTCTAGTTAATCGATGCTAAGTATAATTTCTCAGCTGTTTAACAGCCACTATTAAACTCTCTTCTTTTTCCATTACACTCCCACCCCGGTAGGTGCGATATTTCATTAACCCCACCTTCTTCTTCTGACTTATCTTCGCTATCAGTGTCCTGTTTCGTTTCCACTAGTCAATCCTTGTTAAGTAGAATTTCGCAGCTGCTTAACAGACACTATTCCACTCTCCTCTTGTTCCCTCCCACTCCCTCCCCGGAAGGTGCGATAATTCATTAATCCCTCTTTCTTCTTCTGTCTTATCTTCGCTTTCAGTGTCCTGTTTCGTTTCCAGAAGTCAATCCTTGTTAAGTAGAATTTCGCAGCTGCTTCACAGCCACTATTCCACTCTCTTCTCATTCCCTCCCACTCCCAGACCGGTAGGTACGGTGTTTCGTTAATCTCTCTTTCTTCTTTTATCTTATCTTCGTTATTGGTGTCCTTCCTCGTTTCATCTAGTTAATCGTTGTTAAGTAGAATTTCGCAGCTGCTAAACAGCCACTATTAAACTCTCTTCTTGTTCCCTCCCACTCCCAACCCGGTTGGTGCGATATTTTATTAACAGTTTTTCTTCTTTTGTCTTATCTTCGTTATCGGTGTACTTCCTCGTTTCCTCTAGTTAATCGTTGCTAAGTATAATTTCCCAGCTGCTTAACAGCCACTATTCCACTCTCTTCTTGTTCCCTCACACTCCCAGCCCGGTAGGTGCGATATTTCACTAACCCTCTTTCTTGTTTTGTCTTATCTTCGTTATTCGTGTCCTCCCTCGTTTCCTCTAGTTAATCGATGCTAAGTAGAATTTCGCAGCTGCTTGACAGCCACTATTCCACTCTCTTCTTGTTCCTTCCCACTCCCACCCGGTAGGTGCGATATATCATTAACCCGCTTTCTTCTTTTGTCTTATCTTCGTTATCGGTGTCCTTCCTCGTTTCCTCTAGTTAATCGTTGCTAAGTAGAATTTCGCAGATGCTTAACAGCCACTATTCCACTCTCTTCTTGTTCCCTCCCACTCCCAGCCCGGTAGGTGCGATATTTCACTAACCCTCTTTCTTCTTTTGTCTTATCTTGGTTATTCGTGTCCTTCCTCGTTTCCTCTAGTTAATCGATGCTAAGTAGAATTTCGCAGCTGCTTAACAGCCACTATTCCACTCTCTTCTTGTTCCCTCCCACTCTCAGCCCGGTAGGTCCGATATTTCATTAACCCTCTTTCTTCTTTTGTCTTATCTTCGTTATCGGTGTCCTTCCTCGTTTCCTCTAGTTAATCGTTGCTAAGTAGAAATTCGCAGCTGCTAAACAGCCACTATTAAACTCTCTTCTTGTTCCCTCCCACTCCCACCCCGGTAGGTGCGATATTTCATTAACCCTCTTTCTTCTTTTGTCTTATCTTCGTTATCGGTGTCCTTCCTCGTTTCCTCTAGTTAATCGTTGCTAAGTAGAATTTCGCAGCTGCTTAACAGTCACTATTCCACTCTCTTCTTGTTCCCTCTTACTCCCAGCCCGGTAGGTGCGAAATTTCATTAACCCCTCGTTCTTCTTCTGACTTATCTTCGCTATCAGTGTCCTGTTTCGTTTCCACTAGTCAATCCTTGTTAAGTAGAATTTCGCAGCTGCTTAACAGCCACTATTCCACTCTCCTCTTGTTCCCTCAAACTCCTTCCCCGGTAGGTGCGATATTTCATTAATCCCTCTTTCTTCTTCTGTCCTATCTTCGCTATCAGCGTCCTTTATCGTTTCAACAAGTCAATCCTTGTTAAGTAGAATCTCGCAGCTGCTTCACAGCCACTATTCCACCCTTTTCTTGTTCCCTTCCATTCACTTCCCGGTAGGAACGGTGTTTCGTTAATCTCTCTTTCTTCTTTTATCTTATCTTCGTTATCGGTGTCCTTCCTCGTTTCCTCTAGTTAATCGTTGTTAAGTAGAAATTGGCAGCTGCTAAACAGCCACTATTATACACTCTTCTTGTTCCCTCCCACTCCCACCCCGGTAGGTGCGATATTTCATTAACCCTCTTTCTTATTTTGTCTTACCTTCATTATCGGTGTCCTTTTTCGTTTCCTCTAGTTAATCGTTGCTAAGTAGAATTTCGCAGCTGCTTAACAGCCACTATTCCACTCTCTTCTTGTTTCCTCCCACTCCCACCCCGGTAGGTGCGATATTTCATTAACCCTCTTTCTTCTTTTATCTTATCTTCGTTATCGGTGTCCTTTTTCGTTTCCTCTAGTTAATCGTTGCTAAGCAGAATTTCGCAGCTGCTTAACAGCCACTATTCCACTCTCTTCTTGTTCCCTCTTACTCCCAGCCCTGTAGGTGCGAAATTTCATTAACCCCTCCTTCTTCTTCTGACTTATCTTCGCTATCAGTGTCCTGTTTCGTTTCCACTAGTCAATCCTTGTTAAGTAGAATTTCGCAGCTGCTTAACAGCCACTATTCCACTCTCCTCTTGTTCCCTCCCACTCTTTCCCCGGTAGGTGCGATATTTCATTAATCCCTCTTTCTTCTTCTGTCTTATCTTCACTATCAGTGTCCTTTTTCGTTTCCACAAGTCAATCCTTGTTAAGTAGAATTTCGCAGCTGCTTCACAGCCACTATTCCACTCTTTTCTTGTTCCCTCCCAATCACTTCTTTCTTTCTTCTTTTATCATATCTACGTTATCGGTGTCCTTCCTCTTTTCCTCTATTTTATCGTTGTTAAGTAGAATTTCGCAGCTGCTATACAGCCACTATTAAACTCTCTTCTTGTTCCCTCCCACTCCCACCCCGGTAGGTGCGATATTTCATTAACCCTCTTTCTTCTTTTGTCTTATCTTCGTTATCGGTGTCCTTCCTCGTTTCCTCTAGTTAATCGTTGCTAAGTAGAATTTCGCAGCTGCTTAACAGCCACTATTCCACTCTCTTCTTGATCCCTCCCACTCCCAGTCCGGTAATTGCGATATTTCATTAACCCTCTTTCTTCTTTTGTCTTACCTTCGTTATCGGTGTCCTTCCTCGTTTCCTCTAGTTAATCGTTGCTAAGTAGAATTTCGCAGCTGCTGAACAGCCACTTTTCCACTCACTTCTTGTTCCCTCCCAATCCCTCCCCGGTAGGTGCGATATATCATTAATCCCTCTTTCTTCTTTTCTCTTTTCTTCGTTATCGGTGTCCCATTCGTTTCCTCTAGTTAATCGTTGTTAAGTAGAATTTCGCAGCTGCTTCACAGCCACTATTCCACTCTTTTCTTGTTCCCTCCCAATCACTTCTCGGTAGGTACGGTGTTTCGTTAATCTTTCTTTCTTCTTTTATCTTATCTACGTTATCGGTGTCCTTCCTCGTTTCCTCTATTTTATCGTTGCTAAGTATAATTTCGCAGCTGCTTAACAGCCACTATTCCACTCTCTTTTTATTCCCTCCCACTCCCAGCCCGGTAGGTGCGATATTTCATTAACCCACTTTCTTCTTTTGTCTTATCTTCGTTATCGGTGTCCTTCCTCGTTTCTTCTAGTTAATCGTTGCTAAGTAGAATTTCGCAGCTGCTTAACAGCCACTATTCCATTCTCTTCTTGTTCCCTCCGACTACCAGCCCGGTAGGTCCGATATTTCATTAACCCTCTTTCTTCTTTTGTCTCATCTTCGTTATCGGTGTCCTTCCTCGTTTCCTCTAGTTAATCGTTGCTAAGTAGAATTTCGCAGCTGCTTAACAGCCACTATTCCACTCTCTTCTTTTTCCCTCCCACTCCCACCCCGATAGGTCCGATATTTCATTAACCCTCTTTCTTCTTTTGTCTTATCTTCGTTATCGGTGTCCTTCTTCGTTTCCTCTAGTTAATCTTTGCTAAGTAGAATTTCGCAGCTGCTTAACAGCCACTATTCCACTCTCTTTTTGTTCCCTCCCACTCCCAGCCCGGTAGGTGCGATATTTCACTAACCCTCTTTCTTGTTTTGTCTTATCTTCGTTATTCGTGTCCTCCCTCGTTTCCTCTAGTTAATCGTTGCTAAGTAGAATTTCGCAGCTGCTTAACAGCCACTATACCATTCTCTTCTTGTTCCCTCCGACTCCCAGCCCGGTAGGTCCGATATTTCATTAACCCTCTTTCTTCTTTTGTCTTATCTTCGTTATCGGTGTCCTTCCTCGTTTCCTCTAGTTAATCGTTGCTAAGTAGAAATTCGCAGCTGCTTAACAGCCACTATTCCACTCTCTTCTTGTTCCCTCCCACTCCCACTCCGGTAGGTCCGATATTTCATTAACCCTCTATCTTCTTTTGTCTTATCTTCGTTATCGGTGTCCTTCCTCGTTTCCTCTATTTAATCGTTGCTAAGTAGAATTTCGCAGCTTCTTAACAGCCACTATTCCACTCTCTTCTTGATCCCTCCCACTCCCAGCCCGGTAGGTGCGATATTTCATTAACCCTCTTTCTTCTTTTGTCTTACCTTCGTTATCGGTGACCTTCCTCGTTTCCTCTAGTTAATCGTTGCTAAGTAGAATTTCGCAGCTGCTTAACAGCCACTATTCCACTCTCTTCTTTTTCCCTCCCACTCCCACCCCGGTAGGTGCGATATTTCATTAGCCCTCTTTGGTCTTTTGTCTTATCTTCGTTATCGGTGTCCTTCTTTGTTTCCTCTAGTTAATCGTTGCTAAGTAGAATTTCGCAGCTGCTTAACAGCCACTATTCCACACTCTTCTTGTTCCCTCCCACTCCCAGCCCGGTAGATGCGATATTTCATTAACCATCTTTCTTCTTGGTCTTATCTTCGTTACCGGTGTCCTTCCTCGTTGCCTCTAGTTAATCGATGCTTAGTAGAATTTCGCAGCTGCTTAACAGCCACTATTCCACCCACTTTTTGTTCCCTCAGAATCCCTCCCCGGTAGGTGCGATATTTCATTAACCCTCTATCTTCTTTTGTCTTATCTTCGTTATCGGTGTCCTTCCTCGTTTCCTCTAGTTAATCGATGCTAAGTATCATTTAAGTATAATTTCGCAGCTGTTTAACAGCCACCATTAAACTCTCTTCTTTTTCCATCCCACTCCCACCCCGGTAGGTGCGATATTTCATTAACCCTCTTTCTTCTTTTGTCTTATCTTCGTTATCGGTGTCCTTCCTCGTTTCCTATAGTTAATCCTTGTTAAGTAGAATTTCGCAGCTGCTTAACAGCCACTATTCAATCTCTTCTTTTTCCCTTTCACTCCTAGTCCTGTAGGTGCGATATTTCATTAACCCCACCTTCTTCTTCTGACTTATCTTTGCTATCAGTGTCCTGTTTCGTTTCCACTAGTCAATCCTTGTTAAGTAGAATTTCGCAGCTGCTTAACAGCCACTATTCCACTCTCCTCTTGTTCCCTCCCACTCCTTCCCCGGAAGGTGCGATAATTCATTAATCCCTCTTTCTTCTTCTGTCTTATCTTCGCTTTCAGTGTCCTGTTTCGTTTCCACAAGTCAATCCTTGTTAAGTAGAATTTCGCAGCTGCTTCACAGCCATTATTCCACTCTCTTCTCATTCCCTCCCACTCCCAGACCGGTAGGTACGGTGTTTCGTTAATCTCTCTTTCTTCTTTTATCTTATCTTCGTTATCGGTGTCCTTCCTCGTTTCCTCTAGTTAATCGTTGTTAAGTAGAAATTGGCAGCTGCTAAACAGCCACTATTATACACTCTTCTTGTTCCCTTCCACTCCCACCCCGGTAGGTGCGATATTTCATTAACCCTCTTTCTTATTTTGTCTTATCTTCATTATCGGTGTCCTTTTTTGTTTCTTCTAGTTAATCGTTGCTAAGCAGAATTTCGCAGCTGCTTAACAGCCACTATTCCACTCTCTTCTTGTTCCCTCCCACTCCCTTCCCGGTAGGTACGGTGTTTTGTTAATCTCTCTTTCTTCTTTTATCTTATCTTCGTTATCGGTGTCCTTCCTCGTTTCCTCTAGTTAATCGTTGTTAAGTAGAAATTCGCAGCTGCTAAACAGCCACTATTAAACTCTCTTCTTGTTCCCTCCCACTCCTACCCCGGTAGGTGCGATATTTCATTAACCCTCTTCCTTCTTTTGTCTTATCTTCGTTATCGGTGTCCTTTTTCGTTTCCTCTAGTTAATCGTTGCTAAGCAGAATTTCGCAGCTGCTTAACAGCCACTATTCCACTCTCTTCTTGTTCCCTCTTACTCCCAGCCCTGTAGGTGCGAAATTTCATTAACCCCTCCTTCTTCTTCTGACTTATCTTCGCTATCAGTGTCCTGTTTCGTTTCCACTAGTCAATCCTTGTTAAGTAGAATTTCGCAGCTGCTTAACAGCCACTATTCCACTCTCCTCTTGTTCCCTCCCACTCTTTCTTTGGTAGGTGCGATATTTCATTAATCCCTCTTTCTTTTTCTGTCTTATCTTCGCTATCAGTGTCCTTTTTCGTTTCAACAAGTCAATCCTTGTTAAGTAGAATTTCGCAGCTGCTTCACAGCCACTATTCCACTCTTTTCTTGTTCCCTCCCATTCACTTCTCGGTAGGTACGGTGTTTCGTTAATCTTTCTTTCTTCTTTTATCTTATCTACGTTATCGGTGTCCTTCCTCGTTTCCTCTATTTTATCGTTGTTAAGTAGAATTTCGCAGCTGCTATACAGCCACTATTAAACTCTCTTCTTGTTCCCTCCCACTCCCACCCCGGTAGGTGCGATATTTCATTAACCCTCTTTCTTCTTTAGTCTTATCTTCGTTATCGGTGTCCTTCCTCCTTTCCTCTAGTTAATCGTTGCTAAGTAGAATTTCGCAGCTGCTTAACAGCCACTATTCCACTCTCTTCTTGTTCCCTCCCACTCCCAGCCCGGTAATTGCGATATTTCATTAACCCTCTTTCTTCTTTTGTTTTACCTTCGTTATCGGTGTCCTTCCTCGTTTCCTCTAGTTAATCGTTGCTAAGTAGAATTTCGCTGCTGATTAACAGCCACTATTCCAAACTCTTTTTGTTCCCTCCCACTCCCATCCCGGTAGGTCCGATATTTCATTAACCCTCTTTCTTCTTTTGTCTTATCTTCGTTACCGGTGTCCTTCCTCGTTTCCTCTCGTTAATCGTTGCTAAGTAGAATTTCGCAGCTGCTTGACAGCCACTATTCCACTCTCTTCTTGTTCCCTCCCACTCCCAGCCCGGTTGGTGCGATATTTCATTAACCCACTTTCTTCTTTTGTCTTATCTTCGTTATCGATGTCCTTCCTCGTTTCCTCTAGTTAATCGTTGCTAAGTAGAATTTCGCAGCCGCTTAACAGCCGCTATTCCACTCTCTTCTTGTTCTCTCTTACTCCCAGCCCTGTAGGTCCGATATTTCTTTAACCCTCTTTCTTCTTTTGTCTTATCTTCGTTATCGGTGTCCTTCCTCGTTTCCTCTAGTTAATCGTTGCTAAGTAGAATTTCGCAGCTGCTTGACGGCCACTATTCCACTCTCTTCTTGTTCCCTCCCACTCCCAGCCCGGTACGTCCGATATTTCATTAACCCTGTTTCTTCTTTTGTCTTATCTTCGTTACCGGTGTCCTTCCTTGTTTCCTCTAGTTAATCTTTGCTAAATAGAATTTCGCAGCTGCTTAACAGCCACTATTCCACTCACTTCTTGTTCCCTCCCAATCCCACCCGGTAGGTCCGATATTTCATTAACCCTCTTTCTTCTTTTGTCTTATTTTCGTTATCGGTGTCCCATTCGTTTCTTCTAGTTATTCGTTGTTAAGTAGAATGTCGCAGCTGCTTAACATCCACTATTCCACTCTCTTCTTGTTCCCTCCCACTCCCAGACCGGTAGGTCCGATATTTCATTAACCCTCTTTCTTCTTTTGTCTTATTTTCGTTATCGGTGTCCTTCCTCGTTTCCTCTAGTTAATCGTTGCTAAGTAGAATTTCGCAGCTGCTTAACAGCCACTATTCCACTCTCTTCTTGTTCCCTCCCACTCCCAGCCCGGTAGGTCCGATATTTCATTAACCCTCTTTCTTCTTTTGTCTTATCTTCGTTACCGGTGTCCTTCCTCGTTTCCTCTAGTTAATCGTTGCTAAGTAGAATTTCGCAGCTGCTTAACAGCCACTATTCCACTCTCTTCTTGTTCCCTCCCACTCCCAGATCGGTAGGTCCGATATTTCATTAACCCTCTTTCTTCTTTTGTCTTATCTTCGTTATCGGTGTCCCATTCGTTTCTTCTAGTTATTCGTTGTTAAGTAGAATTTCGCAGCTGCTTAACAGCCACTATTCCACTCTCTTCTTGTTCCCTCCCACCCCCAGACCGGTAGGTCCGATATTTCATTAACCCTCTTTCTTCTTTTGTCTTATCTTCGTTACCGGTGTCCTTCCTCGTTTCCTCTAGTTCATCGTTGCTAAGTAGAATTTCGCAGCTGCTTAACAGCCACTATTCCACTCTCTTCTTGTTCTCTCCCACTCCCACACGGTAGGTCCGATATTTCATTAACCCTCTTTCTACTTCTATCATTTCTTCGTTACCGGTGTCCTTCCTCGTTTCCTCTAGTTAATCGTTGCTAAGTAGAATTTCGCAGCTGCTTGACAGCCACTATTCCACTCTCTTCTTGTTCCTTCCACTCCCTCCCCGGTAGGTGCGATATATCATTAATCCCTCTTTCTTCTTTTGTCTTACCTTCGTAATCGGTGTCCTATTCGTTTCCTCTAGTTAATCGTTGTTAAGTAGAATTTCGCAGCTGCTTAACAGCCACTATTCCACTCGCTTCTTGTTCCCTCCCACTCTCAGCCCGGTGGTCAGATATTTCATTAACCCTCTTTCTTCTTTTGTCTTATCTTCCTTATCGGTGTCCTTCCTCGTTTCCTCTAGTTAATCGTTGCTAAGTAGAATTTCGCAGCTGCTTAACAGCCACTATTCCACTCTCTTCTTGTTCCCTCCCACTCCCAGCGCGGTAGGTCCGATATTTCATTAACCCTCTTTCTTCTTTTGTCTTATCTTCGTTATCGGTGTCCTTCCGGGTTTCCTCTAGTTAATCGTTGCTAAGTAGAATTTCAAAGCTGCTTAACAGCCACTATTCCACATTCTTCTTGTTCTCTCCCACTCCCACCCGGTAGGTCCGATATTTCATTAACACTCTTTCTTCTTTTGTCTTATCTTCGTTATCGGTGTCCTTCCTCGTTTCCTCTTGTTAATCGTTGCTTAGTAGAATTTTGCAGCTGCTTGACAGCCACTATTCCACTCTCTTCTTGTTCCCTGCCACTCCCACTCGGTAGGTGCGATATATCATTAACCCACTTTCTTCTTTTGTCTTATCTTCGTTATCGGTGTCCTTCCGGGTTTCCTCTAGTTAATCGTTGCTAAGTAGAATTTCGCAGATACTTAACAGCCACTATTCCACTCTCTTCTTGTTCCCGCCCACTCCCAGCCCGGTAGGTGCGATATTTCATTAACCCTCTTTCTCCTTTTGTCTTATCTTTCTTATCGGTGTCCTTCCTCGTTTCCTCTAGTTAATCGTTGCTAAGTAGAATTTCAAAGCTGCTTAACAGCCACTATTCCACATTCTTCTTGTTCCCTCCCACTCCCACCCGGTAGGTCCGATATTTCATTAACCCTCTTTCTTCTTTTGTCTTTTCTTCGTAATTGGTGTCCCATTCGTTTCCTCTAGTTAATCGTTGTTAAGTAGAATTTCGCAGCTGCTTAACAGCCACTATTCCACACTCTTCTTGTTCCCTCCCACTCCCAACTGGTAGGTGCGATGTTTCATTAACCCGCTTTCTTCTTTTGTCTTATCTTCGTTACCGGTGTCCTTCCTCGTTTCCTCTAGTTAATCGTTGCTAAGTAGAATTTCGCAGCTGCTTGACAGCCACTATTCCACTCTCTTCTTGTTCCCTCCCACTCCCAACCGGTAGGTGCGATATTTCATTAACCCGCTTTCTTCTTTTGTCTTATCTTCGTTACCGGTGTCCTTCCTCGTTTCCTCTAGTTAATCGTTGCTAAGTAGAATTTCGCAGCTACTAAACAGCCACTATTCCACTCTCTTCTTGTTCCCTCCCACTCCCACACGTAGGTCCGATATTTCATTAACACTCTTTCTTCTTTTGTCTTATCTTCGTTACCGGTGTCCTTCCTCGTTTCCTCTAGTTAATCGATGCTAATTAGAATTTCGCAGCTGCTTGACAGCCACTATTCCACTCTCTTCTTGTGCCCTCCCACTCCCAGCCCGGTAGGTGCGATATTTCATTAACCCTCTTTCTTCTTATGTCTTATCTTCGTTATCGGTGTCCTTCCTCGTTTCCTCTAGTTAATAGTTGCTAAGTAGAATTTCGCAGCTGTTTGACAGCCACTATGCCACTCTCTTCTTGTTCCCTCCCACTCCCACCCGGTAGGTCCGATATTTCATTAACCCTCTTTCTTCTTTTGTCTTATTTTCGTTATCGGTGTCCCATTCGTTTCTTCTAGTTATTCGTTGTTAAGTAGAATTTCGCAGCTGCTTAACATCCACTATTCCACTCTCTTCTTGTTCCCTCCGACTCCCAGACCGGTAGGTCCGATATTTCATTAACCCTCTTTCATCTTTTGTCTTATTTTCGTTATCGGTGTCCTTCCTCGTTTCCTCTAGTTAATCGTTGCTAAGTAGAATTTCGCAGCTGCTTAACAGCCACTATTCCACTCTCTTCTTGTTCCCTCCCACTCCCAGCCCGGTAGGTCCGATATTTCATTAACCCTCTTTCTTCTTTTGTCTTATCTTCGTTACCGGTGTCCTTCCTCGTTTCCTCTAGTTAATCGTTGCTAAGTAGAATTTCGCAGCTGCTTAACAGCCACTATGCCACTCTCTTCTTGTTCCCTCCCACTCCCAGACCGGTAGGTCCGATATTTCATTAACCCTCTTTCTTCTTTTGTCTTATCTTCGTTATCGGTGTCCCATTTGTTTCTTCTAGTTATTCGTTGTTAAGTAGAATTTCGCAGCTGCTTAACAGCCACTATTCCACTCTCTTCTTGTTCCCTCCCACTCCCAGACCGGTAGGTCCGATATTTCATTAACCCTCTTTCTTCTTTTGTCTTATCTTCGTTACCGGTGTCCTTCCTCGTTTCCTCTAGTTCATCGTTGCTAAGTAGAATTTTGCAGCTGCTTAACAGCCACTATTCCACTCTCTTCTTGTTCCCTCCCACTCCCACACGGTAGGTCCGATTTTTCATTAACCCTCTTTCTTCTTTTGTCTTTTCTTCGTAAACGGTGTCCCATTCGTTTCCTCTAGTTAATCGTTGTTAAGTAGAATTTCGCAGCTGCTTAACAGCCACTATTCCACACTCTTCTTGTTCCCTCCCACTCCCAACTGGTAGGTGCGATATTTCATTAACCCGCTTTCTTCTTTTGTCTTACCTTCGTTACCGGTGTCCTTCCTCGTTTCCTCTAGTTAATCGTTGCTAAGTAGAATTTCGCAGCTGCTTGACAGCCACTATTCCACTCTCTTCTTGTTCCCTCCCACTCCCAACCGGTAGGTGCGATATTTCATTAACGCGCTTTCTTCTTTTGTCTTATCTTCGTTACCGGTGTCCTTCCTCGTTTCCTCTAGTTAATCGTTGCTAAGTAGAATTTCGCAGCTGCTTGACAGCCACTATTCCACTCTCTTCTTGTTCCCTCCCACTCCCGCCCGGTAGGTCCGATATTTCCTTAACCCTCTTTCTTCTTTTGACTTATCTTCGTTACCGGTGTCCTTCCTCGTTTCCTCTAGTTAATCGTTGCTAAGTAGAATTTCGCAGCTACTAAACAGCCACTATTCCACTCTCTTCTTGTTCCCTCCCACTCCCACACGTAGGTCCGATATTTCATTAACACTCTTTCTTCTTTTGTCTTATCTTCGTTACCGGTGTCCTTCCTCGTTTCCTCTAGTTAATCGTTGCTAAGTAGAATTTCGCAGCTGCTTGACAGCCACTATTCCACTCTCTTCTTGTTCCCTCCCACTCCCAGCCCGGTAGGTGCGATATTTCATTAACCCTCTTTCTTCTTATGTCTTATCTTCGTTATCGGTGTCCTTCCTCGTTTCCTCTAGTTAATCGTTGCTAAGTAGAATTTCGCAGCTGCTTGACAGCCACTATGCCACTCTCTTCTTGTTCCCTCCCACTCCCACACGGTAGGTCCGATATTTCATTAACCCTCTTTCTTCTTTTGTCTTATCTTCGTTATTTGTGTCCTCCCTCGTATCCTCTAGTTAATCGTTGATAAGTACAATTTCGCAGCTGCTTGACAGACACTATTCCACTCTCTTCTTGTTCCCTCCCACTCCCAGCCCGGTAGGTGCGATATTTCATTAACCCTCTATCTTCTTTTGTCTTATCTTCATTATCGGTGTCCTTCCTCGTTTCCTCTAGTTAATCGTTGCTAAGTAGAATTTCGCAGCTGCTTGACAGCCACTATTCCACTCTCTTCTTGTTCCCTCTCTCTCCTAGCCCGTTAGGTGCGATATTTCATTAACCCTCTTTCTTCTTTTGTCTTATCTTCGTTATCGGTTTCCTTCCTCGTTTCCTCTAGTTAATCGTTGCTAAGTAGAATTTCGCAGCTGATTGACAGCCACTATTCCACTCTCTTCTTGTTCCCTCCCACTCCCACACGTTAGGTCCGATATTTCATTAACCCTCTTTCTTCTTTTGTCTTTTCTTCGTTACCGTTGTCCTTCCTCGTTTCCTCTAGTTAATCGTTGCTAAGTAGAATTTCGCAGCTGCTTAAAGCCACTATTCCACTCTCTTCTTGTTCCCTCCCACTCCCAGCCCGGTAGGTCCGATATTTCATTAACCCTCTTTCTGCTTTTGTCTTATCTTCGTTATCGGTGTCCTTCCTGGTTTCCTCTAGTTAATCGTTGCTAAGTAGAATTTCGCAGCTGCTTAACAGCCACTATTCCACTCTCTTCTTGTTCCCTCCCACTCCCACCCGGTATGTCCGATATTTCATTAACCCTCTTTCTTTTTTTGTCTTATCTTCGTTACCGGTGTCCTTCCTCGTTTCCTCTAGTTAATCGTTTGCTAAGTAGAATTTCGCAGCTGCTTAACAGCCACTGTTCCACTTTCTTCTTGTTCCCTCCCACTCCCACCCGGTAGGTCCGATATTTCATTAACACTCTTTCTTCTTTTGTCTTATCTTCCTTACCGGTGTCCTTCCTCGTTTCCTCTAGTTAATCGTTGTTAAGTAGAATTTCGCAGCTGCTTAACAGCCACTGTTCCACTTTCTTCTTGTTCCCTCCCACTCCCAGCCAGGTAGGTGCGATATTTCATTAACCCTCTTTCTTCTTTTGTCTTATCTTCGTTATCGGTGTCCTTCCTCGTTTCCTCTAGTTAATTGTTGCTAAGTAGAATTTCGCAGCTGCTTGACAGCCACTATTCCACTCTCTTCTTGTTCCCTCCCACTCCCAACCGGTAGGTGCGATATTTCATTAACCCGCTTTCATCTTTTGTCTTATCTTCGTTACCGGTGTCCTTCCTCGTTTCCTCTAGTTAATCGTTGCTAAGTAGAATTTCGCAGCTGCTTGACAGCCACTATTCCACTCTTCTTGTTCCCTCCCACTCCCACCCGGTAGGTCCGATATTTCATTAACCCTCTTTCTTCTTTTGACTTATCTTCGTTACCGGTGTCCTTCCTCGTTTCCTCTAGTTAATCGTTGCTAAGTAGAATTTCGCAGCTGCTTGACAGCCACTATTCCACTCTCTTCTTGTTCCCTCCCACTCCCACACGTAGGTCCGATATTTCATTAACACTCTTTCTTCTTTTGTCTTATCTTCGTTACCGGTGTCCTTCCTCGTTTCCTCTAGTTAATCGTTGCTAAGTAGAATTTCGCAGCTGCTTGACAGCCACTATTCCACTCTCTTCTTGTTCCCTCCCACTCCCAGCCCGGTAGGTGCGATATTTCATTAACCCTCTTTCTTCTTATGTCTTATCTTCGTTATCGCTGTCCTTCCTCGTTTCCTCTAGTTAATCGTTGCTAAGTAGAATTTCGCAGCTGCTTGACAGCCACTATGCCACACACTTCTTGTTCCCGCCCACTCCCACCCGGTAGGTCCGATATTTCATTAACCCTCTTTCTTCTTTGTCTTATCTTCGTTATTCGTGTCCTCCCTCGTTTCCTCTAGTTAGTCGTTGCTAAGTACAATTTCGCAGCTGCTTGACAGCCATTATTCCACTCTCTTCTTGTTGCCTCCCACTCCCAGCCCGGTAGGTGCGATATTTCATTAACCCTCTTTCTTCTTTTGTCTTATCTTCGTTATCGGTGTCCTTCCTCGTTTCCTCTAGTTAATCGTTGCTAAGTAGAATTTCGCAGCTGCTTGACAGCCACTATTCCACTCTCTTCTTGTTCCCTCCCTCTCCCAGCCCGTTAGGTGCGATATTTCATTAACCCTCTTTCTTCTTTTGTCTTATCTTCGTTATCGGTGTCCTTCCTCGTTTCCTCTAGTTAATCGTTGCTAAGTAGAATTTCGCAGCTGCTTGACAGCCACTATTCCACTCTCTTCTTGTTCCCTCCCACTCCCACACGTTAGGTCCGATATTTCATTAACCCTCTTTCTTCTTTTGTCTTATCTTCGGTATCGGTGTCCTTCCTCGTTTCCTCTAGTTAATCGTTGCTAAGTAGAATTTCGCAGCTGCTTGACAGCCACTATGCCACTCTCTTCTTGTTCCTTCCCACTCCCACCCGGTAGGTCCGATATTTTATTAACCCTCTTTCTTCTTTTGTCTTATCTTCGTTATTCGTGTCCTCCCTCGTTTCCTCTAGTTAATCGTTGCTAAGTACAATTTCGCAGCTGCTTGACAGCCACTATTCCACTCTCTTCTTGTTCCCTCCCACTCCCAGCCCGGTAGGTGCGATATTTCATTAACCCTCTTTCTTCTTTTGTCTTATCTTCGTTATCGGTGTCCTTCCTCGTTTCCTCTAGTTAATCGTTGCTAAGTAGAATTTCGCAGCTACTAAACAGCCACTATTCCACTCTCTTCTTGTTCCCTCCCACTCCCACACGTAGGTCCGATATTTCATTAACACTCTTTCTTCTTTTGTCTTATCTTCGTTACCGGTGTCCTTCCTCGTTTCCTCTAGTTAATCGTTTCTAAGTAGAATTTCGCAGCTGCTTGACAGCCACTATTCCACTCTCTTCTTGTTCCCTCCCACTCCCAGCCCGGTAGGTGCGATATTTCATTAACCCTCTTTCTTCTTATGTCTTATTTTCGTTATCGGTGTCCTTCCTCGTTTCCTCTAGTTAATCGTTGCTAAGTAGAATTTCGCAGCTGCTTGACAGCCACTATGCCACTCTTTTCTTGTTCCCTCCCACTGCCAGCCCGGTAGGTGCGATATTTCATTAACCCTCTTTCTTCTTTTGACTTATCTTCGTTACCGGTGTCCTTCCTCGTTTCCTCTAGTTAATCGTTGCTAAGTAGAATTTCGCAGCTACTAAACAGCCACTATTCCACTCTCTTCTTGTTCCCTCCCACTCCCACACGTAGGTCCGATATTTCATTAACACTCTTTCTTCTTTTGTCTTATCTTCGTTACCGGTGTCCTTCCTCGTTTCCTCTAGTTAATCGTTGCTAAGTAGAATTTCGCAGCTGCTTGACAGCCACTATTCCACTCTCTTCTTGTTCCCTCCCACTCCCAGCCCGGTAGGTGCGATATTTCATTAACCCTCTTTCTTCTTATGTCTTATCTTCGTTATCGGTGTCCTTCCTCGTTTCCTATAGTTAATCGTTGCTAAGTAGAATTTCGCAGCTGCTTGACAGCCACTATTCCACTCTCTTCTTGTTCCCTCCCACTCCCAGCCCGGTAGGTGCGATATTTCATTAACCCTCTTTCTTCTTTTGTCTTATCTTCGTTATCGGTGTCCTTCCTCGTTTCCTCTAGTTAATCGTTGCTAAGTAGAATTTAGCTGCTGCTTGACAGCCACTATTCCACTCTCTTCTTGTTCCCTCCCACTCCCAGCCCGGTAGGTCCGATATTTCATTAACCCTCTTTCTTCTTTTGTCTTATCTTCGTTATCGGTGTCCTTCCTGGTTTCCTCTAGTTAATCGTTGCTAAGTAGAATTTCGCAGATGCTTAACAGCCACTATTCCACTTTCTTCTTGTTCCCTCCCACTCCCAGCCCGGTAGGTGCGATATTTCATTAACCCTCTTTCTTCTTGTGTCTTATCTTCCTTATCGGTGTCCTTCCTCCTTTCCTCTAGTTAATCGTTTGCTAAGTAGAATTTCGCAGCTGCTTAACAGCCACTATTCCACTCTCTTCTTGTTCCCTCCCACTCCCACCCGGTAGGTCCGATATTTCATTAACCCTCTTTCTTCTTTTGTCTTATCTTCGTTACCGGTGTCCTCCCTCGTTTCCTCTAGTTAATCGTTGCTAAGTAGAATTTCGCAGCTGCTTGACAGCCACTATTCCACTCTCTTCTTGTTCCCTCCCACTCCCAGCCCGGTAGGTGCGATATTTCATTAACCCTCTTTCTTCTTATGTCTTATTTTCGTTATCGGTGTCCTTCCTCGTTTCCTCTAGTTAATCGTTGCTAAGTAGAATTTCGCAGCTGCTTGACAGCCACTATGCCACTCTTTTCTTGTTCCCTCCCACTGCCAGCCCGGTAGGTGCGATATTTCATTAACCCTCTTTCTTCTTTTGACTTATCTTCGTTACCGGTTTCCTTCCTCGTTTCCTCTAGTTAATCGTTGCTAAGTAGAATTTCGCAGCTACTAAACAGCCACTATTCCACTCTCTTCTTGTTCCCTCCCACTCCCACACGTAGGTCCGATATTTCATTAACACTCTTTCTTCTTTTGTCTTATCTTCGTTACCGGTGTCCTTCCTCGTTTCCTCTAGTTAATCGTTGCTAAGTAGAATTTCGCAGCTGCTTAACAGCCACTATTCCACTCTCTTCTTGTTCCCTCCCACTCCCACCCGGTATGTCCGATATTTCATTAACCCTCTTTCTTTTTTTGTCTTATCTTCGTTACCGGTGTCCTTCCTCGTTTCCTCTAGTTAATCGTTGTTAAGTAGAATTTCGCAGCTGCTTAACAGCCACTGTTCCACTTTCTTCTTGTTCCCTCCCACTCCCACCCGGTAGGTCCGATATTTCATTAACACTCTTTCTTCTTTTGTCTTATCTTCCTTACCGGTGTTCTTCCTCGTTTCCTCTAGTTAATCGTTGTTAAGTAGAATTTCGCAGCTGCTTAACAGCCACTGTTCCACTTTCTTCTTGTTCCCTCCCACTCCCAGCCAGGTAGGTGCGATATTTCATTAACCCTCTTTCTTCTTTTGTCTTATCTTCGTTATCGGTGTCCTTCCTCGTTTCCTCTAGTTAATCGTTGCTAAGTAGAATTTCGCAGCTGCTTGACAGCCACTATTCCACTCTCTTCTTGTTCCCTCCCACTCCCACACGTAGGTCCGATATTTCATTAACACTCTTTCTTCTTTTGTCTTATCTTCGTTACCGGTGTCCTTCCTCGTTTCCTCTAGTTAATCGTTGCTAAGTAGAATTTCGCAGCTGCTTGACAGCCACTATTCCACTCTCTTCTTGTTCCCTCCCACTCCCAGCCCGGTAGGTGCGATATTTCATTAACCCTCTTTCTTCTTATGTCTTATCTTCGTTATCGCTGTCCTTCCTCGTTTCCTCTAGTTAATCGTTGCTAAGTAGAATTTCGCAGCTGCTTGACAGCCACTATGCCACACTCTTCTTGTTCCCGCCCACTCCCACCCGGTAGGTCCGATATTTCATTAACCCTCTTTCTTCTTTTGTCTTATCTTCGTTATTCGTGTCCTCCCTCGTTTCCTCTAGTTAATCGTTGCTAAGTACAATTTCGCAGCTGCTTGACAGCCATTATTCCACTCTCTTCTTGTTGCCTCCCACTCCCAGCCCGGTAGGTGCGATATTTCATTAACCCTCTTTCTTCTTTTGTCTTATCTTCGTTATCGGTGTCCTTCCTCGTTTCCTCTAGTTAATCGTTGCTAAGTACAATTTCGCAGCTGCTTGACAGCCACTATTCCACTCTCTTCTTGTTCCCTCAATCTCCCAGCCCGTTAGGTGCGATATTTCATTAACCCTCTTTCTTCTTTTGTCTTATCTTCGTTATCGGTGTCCTTCCTCGTTTCCTCTAGTTAATCGTTGCTAAGTAGAATTTCGCAGCTGCTTGACAGCCACTATTCCACTCTCTTCTTGTTCCCTCCCACTCCCACACGTTAGGTCCGATATTTCATTAACCCTCTTTCTTCTTTTGTCTTATCTTCGTTATCGGTGTCCTTCCTCGTTTCCTCTAGTTAATCGTTGCTAAGTAGAATTTCGCAGCTGCTTGACAGCCACTATGCCACTCTCTTCTTGTTCCTTCCCACTCCCACCCGGTAGGTCCGATATTTCATTAACCCTCTTTCTTCTTTTGTCTTATCTTCGTTATTCGTGTCCTCCCTCGTTTCCTCTAGTTAATCGTTGCTAAGTACAATTTCGCAGCTGCTTGACAGCCACTATTCCACTCTCTTCTTGTTCCCTCCCACTCCCAGCCCGGT
Organism: Lepisma saccharinum; assembly: GCF_977018435.1. NCBI lineage: Eukaryota > Metazoa > Arthropoda > Insecta > Zygentoma > Lepismatidae > Lepisma > Lepisma saccharinum. Next base: position 41,007,874 of record NC_139247.1, on the reverse strand, counting down.
AGGTGCGATATTTCATTAACCCTCTTTCTTCTTTTGTCTTATCTTCGTTATCGGTGTCCTTCCTCGTTTCCTCTAGTTAATCGTTGCTAAGTAGAATTTCGCAGCTGCTTGACAGCCACTATGCCACTCTTTTCTTGTTCCCTCCCACTGCCAGCCCGGTAGGTGCGATATTTCATTAACCCTCTTTCTTCTTTTGACTTATCTTCGTTACCGGTGTCCTTCCTCGTTTCCTCTAGTTAATCGTTGCTAAGTAGAATTTCGCAGCTACTAAACAGCCACTATTCCACTCTCTTCTTGTTCCCTCCCACTCCCACACGTAGGTCCGATATTTCATTAACACTCTTTCTTCTTTTGTCTTATCTTCGTTACCGGTGTCCTTCCTCGTTTCCTCTAGTTAATCGTTGCTAAGTAGAATTTCGCAGCTGCTTGACAGCCACTATTCCACTCTCTTCTTGTTCCCTCCCACTCCCAGCCCGGTAGGTGCGATATTTCATTAACCCTCTTTCTTCTTATGTCTTATCTTCGTTATCGGTGTCCTTCCTCGTTTCCTATAGTTAATCGTTGCTAAGTAGAATTTCGCAGCTGCTTGACAGCCACTATTCCACTCTCTTCTTGTTCCCTCCCACTCCCAGCCCGGTAGGTGCGATATTTCATTAACCCTCTTTCTTCTTTTGTCTTATCTTCGTTATCGGTGTCCTTCCTCGTTTCCTCTAGTTAATCGTTGCTAAGTAGAATTTAGCTGCTGCTTGACAGCCACTATTCCACTCTCTTCTTGTTCCCTCCCACTCCCAGCCCGGTAGGTCCGATATTTCATTAACCCTCTTTCTTCTTTTGTCTTATCTTCGTTATCGGTGTCCTTCCTGGTTTCCTCTAGTTAATCGTTGCTAAGTAGAATTTCGCAGATGCTTAACAGCCACTATTCCACTTTCTTCTTGTTCCCTCCCACTCCCAGCCCGGTAGGTGCGATATTTCATTAACCCTCTTTCTTCTTGTGTCTTATCTTCCTTATCGGTGTCCTTCCTCCTTTCCTCTAGTTAATCGTTTGCTAAGTAGAATTTCGCAGCTGCTTAACAGCCACTATTCCACTCTCTTCTTGTTCCCTCCCACTCCCACCCGGTAGGTCCGATATTTCATTAACCCTCTTTCTTCTTTTGTCTTATCTTCGTTACCGGTGTCCTCCCTCGTTTCCTCTAGTTAATCGTTGCTAAGTAGAATTTCGCAGCTGCTTGACAGCCACTATTCCACTCTCTTCTTGTTCCCTCCCACTCCCAGCCCGGTAGGTGCGATATTTCATTAACCCTCTTTCTTCTTATGTCTTATTTTCGTTATCGGTGTCCTTCCTCGTTTCCTCTAGTTAATCGTTGCTAAGTAGAATTTCGCAGCTGCTTGACAGCCACTATGCCACTCTTTTCTTGTTCCCTCCCACTGCCAGCCCGGTAGGTGCGATATTTCATTAACCCTCTTTCTTCTTTTGACTTATCTTCGTTACCGGTTTCCTTCCTCGTTTCCTCTAGTTAATCGTTGCTAAGTAGAATTTCGCAGCTACTAAACAGCCACTATTCCACTCTCTTCTTGTTCCCTCCCACTCCCACACGTAGGTCCGATATTTCATTAACACTCTTTCTTCTTTTGTCTTATCTTCGTTACCGGTGTCCTTCCTCGTTTCCTCTAGTTAATCGTTGCTAAGTAGAATTTCGCAGCTGCTTAACAGCCACTATTCCACTCTCTTCTTGTTCCCTCCCACTCCCACCCGGTATGTCCGATATTTCATTAACCCTCTTTCTTTTTTTGACTTATCTTCGTTACCGGTGTCCTTCCTCGTTTCCTCTAGTTAATCGTTGTTAAGTAGAATTTCGCAGCTGCTTAACAGCCACTGTTCCACTTTCTTCTTGTTCCCTCCCACTCCCACCCGGTAGGTCCGATATTTCATTAACACTCTTTCTTCTTTTGTCTTATCTTCCTTACCGGTGTTCTTCCTCGTTTCCTCTAGTTAATCGTTGTTAAGTAGAATTTCGCAGCTGCTTAACAGCCACTGTTCCACTTTCTTCTTGTTCCCTCCCACTCCCAGCCAGGTAGGTGCGATATTTCATTAACCCTCTTTCTTCTTTTGTCTTATCTTCGTTATCGGTGTCCTTCCTCGTTTCCTCTAGTTAATCGTTGCTAAGTAGAATTTCGCAGCTGCTTGACAGCCACTATTCCACTCTCTTCTTGTTCCCTCCCACTCCCACACGTAGGTCCGATATTTCATTAACACTCTTTCTTCTTTTGTCTTATCTTCGTTACCGGTGTCCTTCCTCGTTTCCTCTAGTTAATCGTTGCTAAGTAGAATTTCGCAGCTGCTTGACAGCCACTATTCCACTCTCTTCTTGTTCCCTCCCACTCCCAGCCCGGTAGGTGCGATATTTCATTAACCCTCTTTCTTCTTATGTCTTATCTTCGTTATCGCTGTCCTTCCTCGTTTCCTCTAGTTAATCGTTGCTAAGTAGAATTTCGCAGCTGCTTGACAGCCACTATGCCACACTCTTCTTGTTCCCGCCCACTCCCACCCGGTAGGTCCGATATTTCATTAACCCTCTTTCTTCTTTTGTCTTATCTTCGTTATTCGTGTCCTCCCTCGTTTCCTCTAGTTAATCGTTGCTAAGTACAATTTCGCAGCTGCTTGACAGCCATTATTCCACTCTCTTCTTGTTGCCTCCCACTCCCAGCCCGGTAGGTGCGATATTTCATTAACCCTCTTTCTTCTTTTGTCTTATCTTCGTTATCGGTGTCCTTCCTCGTTTCCTCTAGTTAATCGTTGCTAAGTACAATTTCGCAGCTGCTTGACAGCCACTATTCCACTCTCTTCTTGTTCCCTCAATCTCCCAGCCCGTTAGGTGCGATATTTCATTAACCCTCTTTCTTCTTTTGTCTTATCTTCGTTATCGGTGTCCTTCCTCGTTTCCTCTAGTTAATCGTTGCTAAGTAGAATTTCGCAGCTGCTTGACAGCCACTATTCCACTCTCTTCTTGTTCCCTCCCACTCCCACACGTTAGGTCCGATATTTCATTAACCCTCTTTCTTCTTTTGTCTTATCTTCGTTATCGGTGTCCTTCCTCGTTTCCTCTAGTTAATCGTTGCTAAGTAGAATTTCGCAGCTGCTTGACAGCCACTATGCCACTCTCTTCTTGTTCCTTCCCACTCCCACCCGGTAGGTCCGATATTTCATTAACCCTCTTTCTTCTTTTGTCTTATCTTCGTTATTCGTGTCCTCCCTCGTTTCCTCTAGTTAATCGTTGCTAAGTACAATTTCGCAGCTGCTTGACAGCCACTATTCCACTCTCTTCTTGTTCCCTCCCACTCCCAGCCCGGTAGGTGCGATATTTCATTAACCCTCTTTCTTCTTTTGTCTTATCTTCGTTATCGGTGTCCTTCCTCGTTTCCTCTAGTTAATCGTTGCTAAGTAGAATTTCGCAGCTACTAAACAGCCACTATTCCACTCTCTTCTTGTTCCCTCCCACTCCCACACGTAGGTCCGATATTTCATTAACATTCTTTCTTCTTTTGTCTTATCTTCGTTACCGGTGTCCTTCCTCGTTTCCTCTAGTTAATCGTTGCTAAGTAGAATTTCGCAGCTGCTTGACAGCCACTATTCCACTCTCTTCTTGTTCCCTCCCACTCCCAGCCCGGTAGGTGCGATATTTCATTAACCCTCTTTCTTCTTATGTCTTATCTTCGTTATCGGTGTCCTTCCTCGTTTCCTCTAGTTAATCGTTGCTAAGTAGAATTTCGCAGCTGCTTGACAGCCACTATTCCACTCTCTTCTTGTTCCCTCCCACTCCCAGCCCGGTAGGTGCGATATTTCATTAACCCTCTTTCTTCTTATGTGTTATCTTCGTTATCGGTGTCCTTCCTCGTTTCCTCTAGTTAATCGTTGCTAAGTAGAATTTCGCAGCTGCTTGACAGCCACTATTCCACTCTCTTCTTGTTCCCTCCCACTCCCAGCCCGGTAGGTGCGATATTTCATTAACCCTCTTTCTTCTTTTGTCTTATCTTCGTTATCGGTGTCCTTCCTCGTTTCCACTAGTTAATCGTTGCTAAGTAGAATTTAGCTGCTGCTTGACAGCCACTATTCCACTCTCTTCTTGTTCCCTCCCACTCCCAGCCCGGTAGGTCCGATATTTCATTAACCCTCTTTCTTCTTTTGTCTTATCTTCGTTATCGGTGTCCTTCCTGGTTTCCTCTAGTTAATCGTTGCTAAGTAGAATTTCGCAGATGCTTATCAGCCACTATTCCACTCTCTTCTTGTCCCCTCCCACTCCCACCCCGGTAGGTGCGATATTTCATTAACCCTCTTTCTTCTTGTGTCTTATCTTCCTTATCGGTGTCCTTCCTCGTTTCCTCTAGTTAATCGTTTGCTAAGTAGAATTTCGCAGCTGCTTAACAGCCACTATTCCACTCTCTTCTTGTTCCCTCCCACTCCCACCCGGTAGGTCCGATATTTCATTAACCCTCTTTCTTCTTTTGTCTTATCTTCGTTACCGGTGTCCTTCCTCGTTTCCTCTAGTTAATCGTTGCTAAGTAGAATTTCGCAGCTGCTTAACAGCCACTGTTCCACTTTCATCTTGTTCCCTCCCACTCCCAGCCCGGTAGGTGCGATATTTCATAAACCCTCTTTCTTCTTTTGTCTTATCTTCGTTATCGGTGTCCTTCCTCGTTTCCTCTAGTTAATCGTTGCTAAGTAGAATTTCGCAGCTGCTTGACAGCCACTATTCCACTCTCTTCTTGTTCCCTCCCACTCCCAACCGGTAGGTGCGATATTTCATTAACCCGCTTTCATCTTTTGTCTTATCTTCGTTACCGGTGTCCTTCCTCGTTTCCTCTAGTTAATCGTTGCTAAGTAGAATTTCGCAGCTGCTTGACAGCCACTATTCCACTCTCTTCTTGTTCCCTCCCACTCCCACCCGGTAGGTCCGATATTTCATTAACCCTCTTTCTTCTTTTGACTTATCTTCGTTACCGGTGTCCTTCCTCGTTTCCTCTAGTTAATCGTTGCTAAGTAGAATTTCGCAGCTACTAAACAGCCACTATTCCACTCTCTTCTTGTTCCCTCCCACTCCCACACATAGGTCCGATATTTCATTAACACACTTTCTTCTTTTGTCTTATCTTCGTTACCGGTGTCCTTCCTCGTTTCCTCTAGTTAATCGTTGCTAAGTAGAATTTCGCAGCTGCTTGACAGCCACTATTCCACTCTCTTCTTGTTCCCTCCCACTCCCAACCGGTAGGTGCGATATTTCATTAACGCGCTTTCTTCTTTTGTCTTATCTTCGTTACCGGTGTCCTTCCTCGTTTCCTCTAGTTAATCGTTGCTAAGTAGAATTTCGCAGCTGCTTGACAGCCACTATTCCACTCTCTTCTTGTTCCCTCCCACTCCCACCCGGTAGGTCCGATATTTCATTAACCCTCTTTCTTCTTTTGACTTATCTTCGTTACCGGTGTCCTTCCTCGTTTCCTCTAGTTAATCGTTGCTAAGTAGAATTTCGCAGCTACTAAACAGCCACTATTCCACTCTCTTCTTGTTCCCTCCCACTCCCACACGTAGGTCCGATATTTCGTTAACACTCTTTCTTCTTTTTTCTTATCTTCGTTACCGGTGTCCTTCCTCGTTTCCTCTAGTTAATCGTTGCTAAGTAGAATTTCGCAGCTGCTTGACAGCCACTATTCCACTCTCTTCTTGTTCCCTCCCACTCCCAGCCCGGTAGGTGCGATATTTCATTAACCCTCTTTCTTCTTATGTCTTATCTTCGTTATCGGTGTCCTTCCTCGTTTCCTCTAGTTAATCGTTGCTAAGTAGAATTTCGCAGCTGCTTGACAGCCACTATGCCAATCTCTTCTTGTTCCCTCCCACTCCCACACGGTAGGTCCGATATTTCATTAACCCTCTTTCTTCTTTTGTCTTATCTTCGTTATTTGTGTCCTCCCTCGTTTCCTCTAGTTAATCGTTGCTAAGTACAATTTCGCAGCTGCTTGACAGCCACTATTCCACTCTCTTCTTGTTCCATCCCACTCCCAGCCCGGTAGGTGCGATATTTCATTAACCCTCTTTCTTCTTTTGTCTTATCTTCGTTATCGGTGTCCTTCCTCGTTTCCTCTAGCTAATCGTTGCTAAGTAGAATTTCGCAGCTGCTTGACAGCCACTATTCCACTCTCTTCTTGTTCCCTCCCTCTCCTAGCCCGTTAGGTGCGATATTTCATTAACCCTCTTTCTTCTTTTGTCTTATCTTCGTTATCGGTTTCCTTCCTCGTTTCCTCTAGTTAATCGTTGCTAAGTAGAATTTCGCAGCTGCTTGACAGCCACTATTCCACTCTCTTCTTGTTCCCTCCCACTCCCACACGTTAGGTCCGATATTTCATTAACCCTCTTTCTTCTTTTGTCTTTTCTTCGTTACCGTTGTCCTTCCTCGTTTCCTCTAGTTAATCGTTGCTAAGTAGAATTTCGCAGCTGCTTAAAGCCACTATTCCACTCTCTTCTTGTTCCCTCCCACTCCCAGCCCGGTAGGTGCGATATTTCATTAACCCTCTTTCTTCTTTTGTCTTATCTTCGTTATCGGTGTCCTTCCTCGTTTCCTCTAGTTAATCGTTGCTAAATAGAATTTAGCTGCTGCTTGACAGCCACTATTCCACTCTTTTCTTGTTCTCTCCCACTCCCAGCCCGGTAGGTCCGATATTTCATTAACCCTCTTTCTTCTTTTGTCTTATCTTCGTTATCGGTGTCCTTCCTGGTTTCCTCTAGTTAATCGTTGCTAAGTAGAATTTCGCAGCTGCTTAACAGCCACTATTCCACTCTCTTCTTGTTCCCTCCCACTCCCACCCGGTATGTCCTATATTTCATTAACCCTCTTTCTTTTTTTGTCTTATCTTCGTTACCGGTGTCCTTCCTCGTTTCCTCTAGTTAATCGTTGTTAAGTAGAATTTCGCAGCTGCTTAACAGCCACTGTTCCACTTTCTTCTTGTTCCCTCCCACTCCCACCCGGTAGGTCCGATATTTCATTAACACTCTTTCTTCTTTTGTCTTATCTTCCTTACCGGTGTCCTTCCTCTTTTCCTCTAGTTAATCGTTGTTAAGTAGAATTTCGCAGCTGCTTAACAGCCACTGTTCCACTTTCTTCTTGTTCCCTCCCACTCCCAGCCCGGTAGGTGCGATATTTCATTAACCCTCTTTCTTCTTTTGTCTTATCTTCGTTATCGGTGTCCTTCCTCGTTTCCTCTAGCTAATCGTTGCTAAGTAGAATTTCGCAGCTGCTTGACAGCCACTATTCCACTCTCTTCTTGTTCGCTCCCACTCCCAGCCCGGTAGGTCCGATATTTCATTAACCCTTTTTCTTCTTTTGTCTTATCTTCGTTATTCGCGTCCTCCCTCGTTTCCTCTAGTTAATCGTTGCTAAGTACAATTTCGCAGCTGCTTGACAGCCATTATTCCACTCTCTTCTTGTTGCCTCCCACTCCCAACCCGGTAGGTGCGATATTTCATTAACCCTCTTTCTTCTTTTGTTTTATCTTCGTTATCGGTGTCCTTCCTCGTTTCCTCTAGTTAATCGTTGCTAAGTAGAATTTCGCAGCTGCTTGACAGCCACTATTCCACTCTCTTCTTGTTCCCTCCCTCTCCCAGCCCGTTAGGTGCGATATTTCATTAACCCTCTTTCTTCTTATGTCTTATCTTCGTTATCGGTGTCCTTCCTCGTTTCCTCTAGTTAATCGTTGCTAAGTAGAATTTCGCAGCTGCTTGACAGCCACTATTCCACTCTCTTCTTGTTCCCTCCCACTCCCACACGTTAGGTCCGATATTTCATTAACCCTCTTTCTTCTTTTGTCTTATCTTCGTTATCGGTGTCCTTCCTCGTTTTCTCTAGTTAATCGTTGCTAAGTAGAATTTCGCAGCTGCTTGACAGCCACTATGCCAATCTCTTCTTGTTCCTTCCCACTCCCACCCGGTAGGTCCGATATTTCATTAACCCTCTTTCTTCTTTTGTCTTATCTTCGTTATTCGTGTCCTCCCTCGTTTCCTCTAGTTAATCGTTGCTAAGTACAATTTCGCAGCTGCTTGACAGCCACTATTCCACTCTCTTCTTGTTCCCTCCCACTCCCAGCCCGGTAGGTGCGATATTTCATTAACCCTCTTTCTTCTTTTGTCTTATCTTCGTTATCGGTGTCCTTCCTCGTTTCCTCTAGTTAATCGTTGCTAAGTAGAATTTCGCAGCTACTAAACAGCCACTATTCCACTCTCTTCTTGTTCCCTCCCACTCCCACACGTAGGTCCGATATTTCATTAACACTCTTTCATCTTTTGTCTTATCTTCGTTACCGGTGTCCTTCCTCGTTTCCTCTAGTTAATCGTTGCTAAGTAGAATTTCGCAGCTGCTTGACAGCCACTATTCCACTCTCTTCTTGTTCCCTCCCACTCCCAGCCCGGTAGGTGCGATATTTCATTAACCCTCTTTCTTCTTCTGTCTTATCTTCGTTACCGGTGTCCTTCCTCGTTTCCTCTAGTTAATCGTTGCTAAGTAGAATTTCGCAGCTGCTTGACAGCCACTATGCCACTCTCTTCTTGTTCCCTCCCACTGCCAGCCCGGTAGGTGCGATATTTCATTAACCCTCTTTCTTCTTTTGACTTATCTTCGTTACCGGTGTCCTTCCTCGTTTCCTCTAGTTAATCGTTTCTAAGTAGAATTTCGCAGCTACTAAACAGCCATTATTCCACTCTCTTCTTTTTCCCTCCCACTCCCACACGTAGGTCCGATATTTCATTAACACTCTTTCTTCTTTTGTCTTATCTTCGTTACCGGTGTCCTTCCTCGTTTCCTCTAGTTAATCGTTGCTAAGTAGAATTTCGCAGCTGCTTGACAGCCACTATTCCACTCTCTTCTTGTTCCCTCCCACTCCCAGCCCGGTAGGTGCGATATTTCATTAACCCTCTTTCTTCTTATGTCTTATCTTCGTTATCGGTGTCCTTCCTCGTTTCCTCTAGTTAATCGTTGCTAAGTAGAATTTCGCAGCTGCTTGACAGCCACTATTCCACTCTCTTCTTGTTCCCTCCCACTCCCAGCCCGGTAGGTGCGATATTTCATTAACCCTCTTTCTTCTTTTGTCTTATCTTCGTTATCGGTGTCCTTCCTCGTTTCCTCTAGTTAATCGTTGCTAAGTAGAATTTAGCTGCTGCTTGACAGCCACTATTCCACTCTCTTCTTGTTCCCTCCCACTCCCAGCCCGGTAGGTCCGATATTTCATTAACCCTCTTTCTTCTTTTGTCTTATCTTCGTTATCGGTGTCCTTCCTGGTTTCCTCTAGTTAATCGTTGCTAAGTAGAATTTCGCAGATGCTTAACAGCCACTATTCCACTCTCTTCTTGTTCCCTCCCACTCCCACCCCGGTAGGTGCGATATTTCATTAACCCTCTTTCTTCTTGTGTCTTATCTTCCTTATCGGTGTCCTTCCTCGTTTCCTCTAGTTAATCGTTTGCTAAGTAGAATTTCGCAGCTGCTTAACAGCCACTATTCCACTCTCTTCTTGTTCCCTCCCACTCCCACCCGGTAGGTCCGATATTTCATTAACCCTCTTTCTTCTTTTGTCTTATCTTCGTTACCGGTGTCCTTCCTCGTTTCCTCTAGTTAATCGTTGCTAAGTAGAATTTCGCAGCTGCTTGACAGCCACTATTCCACTCTCTTATTGTTCCCTCCCACTCCCAGCCCGGTAGGTGCGATATTTCATTAACCCTCTTTCTTCTTATGTCTTATCTTCGTTATCGGTGTCCTTCCTCGTTTCCTCTAGTTAATCGTTGCTAAGTAGAATTTCGCAGCTGCTTGACAGCCACTATGCCACTCTCTTCTTGTTCCCTCCCACTGCCAGCCCGGTAGGTGCGATATTTCATTAACCCTCTTTCTTCTTTTGACTTATCTTCGTTACCGGTGTCCTTCCTCGTTTCCTCTAGTTAATCGTTGCTAAGTAGAATTTCGCAGCTACTAAACAGCCACTATTCCACTCTCTTCTTGTTCCTTCCCACTCCCACACGTAGGTCCGATATTTCATTAACACTCTTTCTTCTTTTGTCTTATCTTCGTTACCGGTGTCCTTCCTCGTTTCCTCTAGTTAATCGTTGCTAAGTAGAATTTCGCAGCTGCTTGACAGCCACTATTCCACTCTCATCTTGATCCCTCCCACTCCCAGCCCGGTAGGTGCGATATTTCATTAACCCTCTTTCTTCTTATGTCTTATCTTCGTTATCGGTGTCCTTCCTCGTTTCCTCTAGTTAATCGTTGCTAAGTAGAATTTCGCAGCTGCTTGACAGCCACTATTCCACTCTCTTCTTGTTCCCTCCCACTCCCAGCCCGGTAGGTGCGATATTTCATTAACCCTCTTTCTTCTTTTGTCTTATCTTCGTTATCGGTGTCCTTCCTCGTTTCCTCTAGTTAATCGTTGTTAAGTAGAATTTAGCTGCTGCTTGACAGCCACTATTCCACTCTCTTCTTGTTCCCTCCCACTCCCAGCCCGGTAGGTCCGATATTTCATTAACCCTCTTTCTTCTTTTGTCTTATCTTCGTTATCGGTGTCCTTCCTGGTTTCCTCTAGTTAATCGTTGCTAAGTAGAATTTCGCAATTGCTTAACAGCCACTATTCCACTCTCTTCTTGTTCCCTCCCACTCCCACCCCGGTAGGTGCGATATTTCATTAACCCTCTTTCTTCTTGTGTCTTATCTTCCTTATCGGTGTCCTTCCTCGTTTCCTCTAGTTAATCGTTTGCTAAGTAGAATTTCGCAGCTGCTTAACAGCCACTATTCCACTCTCTTCTTGTTCCCTCCCACTCCCACCCGGTAGGTCCGATATTTCATTAACCCTCTTTCTTCTTTTGTCTTATCTTCGTTACCGGTGTCCTTTTTCGTTTCCTCTAGTTAATCGTTGCTAAGTAGAATTTCGCAGCTGCTTAACAGCCACTATTCCACTCTCTTCTTGTTCCCTCCCACTCCCACCCGGTATGTCCGATATTTCATTAACCCTCTTTCTTTTTTTGTCTTATCTTCGTTACCGGTGTCCTTCCTCGTTTCCTCTAGTTAATCGTTGTTAAGTAGAATTTCGCAGCTGCTTAACAGCCACTGTTCCACTTTCTTCTTGTTCCCTCCCACTCCCACCCGGTAGGTCCGATATTTCATTAACAGTCTTTCTTCTTTTGTCTTATCTTCCTTACCGGTGTCCTTCCTCGTTTCCTCTAGTTAATCGTTGTTAAGTAGAATTTCACAGCTGCTTAACAGCCACTGTTCCACTTTCTTCTTGTTCCCTCCCAATCCCTCCCCGGTAGGTGCGATATATCATTAATCCCTCTTTCTTCTTTTCTCTTTTCTTCGTTATCGGTGTCCCATTCGTTTCCTCTAGTTAATCGTTGTTAAGTAGAATTTCGCAGCTGCTTAACAGCCACTATTCCACTCTCTTCTTTTTCCCTCCCACTCCCAGCCCGGTATGTCCGATATTTCATTAACCCTCTTTCTTCTTTTGTCTTATCTTCGTTATTCGCGTCCTCCCTCGTTTCCTCTAGTTAATCGTTGCTAAGTACAATTTCGCAGCTGCTTGACAGCCATTATTCCACTCTCTTCTTGTTGCCTCCCACTCCCAACCCGGTAGGTGCGATATTTCATTAACCCTCTTTCTTCTTTTGTTTTATCTTCGTTATCGGTGTCCTTCCTCGTTTCCTCTAGTTAATCGTTGCTAAGTAGAATTTCGCAGCTGCTTGACAGCCACTATTCCACTCTCTTCTTGTTCCCTCCCTCTCCCAGCCCGTTAGGTGCGATATTTCATTAACCCTCTTTCTTCTTATGTCTTATCTTCGTTATCGGTGTCCTTCCTCGTTTCCTCTAGTTAATCGTTGCTAAGTAGAATTTCGCAGCTGCTTGACAGCCACTATTCCACTCTCTTCTTGTTCCCTCCCACTCCCACACGTTAGGTCCGATATTTCATTAACCCTCTTTCTTCTTTTGTCTTATCTTCGTTATCGGTGTCCTTCCTCGTTTCCTCTAGTTAATCGTTGCTAAGTAGAATTTCGCAGCTGCTTGACAGCCACTATGCCAATCTCTTCTTGTTCCTTCCCACTCCCACCCGGTAGGTCCGATATTTCATTAACCCTCTTTCTTCTTTTGTCTTATCTTCGTTATTCGTGTCCTCCCTCGTTTCCTCTAGTTAATCGTTGCTAAGTACAATTACGCAGCTGCTTGACAGCCACTATTCCACTCTCTTCTTGTTCCCTCCCACTCCCAGCCCGGTAGGTGCGATATTTCATTAACCCTCTTTCTTCTTTTGTCTTATCTTCGTTATCGGTGTCCTTCCTCGTTTCCTCTAGTTAATCGTTGCTAAGTAGAATTTCGCAGCTACTAAACAGCCACTATTCCACTCTCTTCTTGTTCCCTCCCACTCCCACACGTAGGTCCGATATTTCATTAACACTCTTTCATCTTTTGCCTTATCTTCGTTACCGGTGTCCTTCCTCGTTTCCTCTAGTTAATCGTTGCTAAGTAGAATTTCGCAGCTGCTTGACAGCCACTATTCCACTCTCTTCTTGTTCCCTCCCACTCCCAGCCCGGTAGGTGCGATATTTCATTAACCCTCTTTCTTCTTCTGTCTTATCTTCGTTATCGGTGTCCTTCCTCGTTTCCTCTAGTTAATCGTTGCTAAGTAGAATTTCGCAGCTGCTTGACAGCCACTATGCCACTCTCTTCTTGTTCCCTCCCACTGCCAGCCCGGTAGGTGCGATATTTCATTAACCCTCTTTCTTCTTTTGACTTATCTTCGTTACCGGTGTCCTTCCTCGTTTCCTCTAGTTAATCGTTGCTAAGTAGAATTTCGCAGCTACTAAACAGCCATTATTCCACTCTCTTCTTTTTCCCTCCCACTCCCACACGTAGGTCCGATATTTCATTAACACTCTTTCTTCTTTTGTCTTATCTTCGTTACCGGTGTCCTTCCTCGTTTCCTCTAGTTAATCGTTGCTAAGTAGAATTTCGCAGCTGCTTGACAGCCACTATTCCACTCTCTTCTTGTTCCCTCCCACTCCCAGCCCGGTAGGTGCGATATTTCATTAACCCTCTTTCTTCTTATGTCTTATCTTCGTTATCGGTGTCCTTCCTCGTTTCCTCTAGTTAATCGTTGCTAAGTAGAATTTCGCAGCTGCTTGACAGCCACTATTCCACTCTCTTCTTGTTCCCTCCCACTCCCAGCCCGGTAGGTGCGATATTTCATTAACCCTCTTTCTTCTTTTGTCTTATCTTCGTTATCGGTGTCCTTCCTCGTTTCCTCTAGTTAATCGTTGCTAAGTAGAATTTAGCTGCTGCTTGACAGCCACTATTCCACTCTCTTCTTGTTCCCTCCCACTCCCAGCCCGGTAGGTCCGATATTTCATTAACCCTCTTTCTTCTTTTGTCTTATCTTCGTTATCGGTGTCCTTCCTGGTTTCCTCTAGTTAATCGTTGCTAAGTAGAATTTCGCAGATGCTTAACAGCCACTATTCCACTCTCTTCTTGTTCCCTCCCACTCCCACCCCGGTAGGTGCGATATTTCATTAACCCTCTTTCTTCTTGTGTCTTATCTTCCTTATCGGTGTCCTTCCTCGTTTCCTCTAGTTAATCGTTTGCTAAGTAGAATTTCGCAGCTGCTTAACAGCCACTATTCCACTCTCTTCTTGTTCCCTCCCACTCCCACCCGGTAGGTCCGATATTTCATTAACCCTCTTTCTTCTTTTGTCTTATCTTCGTTACCGGTGTCCTTCCTCGTTTCCTCTAGTTAATCGTTGCTAAGTAGAATTTCGCAGCTGCTTGACAGCCACTATTCCACTCTCTTATTGTTCCCTCCCACTCCCAGCCCGGTAGGTGCGATATTTCATTAACCCTCTTTCTTCTTATGTCTTATCTTCGTTATCGGTGTCCTTCCTCGTTTCCTCTAGTTAATCGTTGCTAAGTAGAATTTCGCAGCTGCTTGACAGCCACTATGCCACTCTCTTCTTGTTCCCTCCCACTGCCAGCCCGGTAGGTGCGATATTTCATTAACCCTCTTTCTTCTTTTGACTTATCTTCGTTACCGGTGTCCTTCCTCGTTTCCTCTAGTTAATCGTTGCTAAGTAGAATTTCGCAGCTACTAAACAGCCACTATTCCACTCTCTTCTTGTTCCTTCCCACTCCCACACGTAGGTCCGATATTTCATTAACACTCTTTCTTCTTTTGTCTTATCTTCGTTACCGGTGTCCTTCCTCGTTTCCTCTAGTTAATCGTTGCTAAGTAGAATTTCGCAGCTGCTTGACAGCCACTATTCCACTCTCTTCTTGTTCCCTCCCACTCCCAGCCCGGTAGGTGCGATATTTCATTAACCCTCTTTCTTCTTATGTCTTATCTTCGTTATCGGTGTCCTTCCTCGTTTCCTCTAGTTAATCGTTGCTAAGTAGAATTTCGCAGCTGCTTGACAGCCACTATTCCACTCTCTTCTTGTTCCCTCCCACTCCCAGCCCGGTAGGTGCGATATTTCATTAACCCTCTTTCTTCTTTTGTCTTATCTTCGTTATCGGTGTCCTTCCTCGTTTCCTCTAGTTAATCGTTGCTAAGTAGAATTTAGCTGCTGCTTGACAGCCACTATTCCACTCTCTTCTTGTTCCCTCCCACTCCCAGCCCGGTAGGTCCGATATTTCATTAACCCTCTTTCTTCTTTTGTCTTATCTTCGTTATCGGTGTCCTTCCTGGTTTCCTCTAGTTAATCGTTGCTAAGTAGAATTTCGCAATTGCTTAACAGCCACTATTCCACTCTCTTCTTGTTCCCTCCCACTCCCACCCCGGTAGGTGCGATATTTCATTAACCCTCTTTCTTCTTGTGTCTTATCTTCCTTATCGGTGTCCTTCCTCGTTTCCTCTAGTTAATCGTTTGCTAAGTAGAATTTCGCAGCTGCTTAACAGCCACTATTCCACTCTCTTCTTGTTCCCTCCCACTCCCACCCGGTAGGTCCGATATTTCATTAACCCTCTTTCTTCTTTTGTCTTATCTTCGTTACCGGTGTCCTTTTTCGTTTCCTCTAGTTAATCGTTGCTAAGTAGAATTTCGCAGCTGCTTAACAGCCACTATTCCACTCTCTTCTTGTTCCCTCCCACTCCCACCCGGTATGTCCGATATTTCATTAACCCTCTTTCTTTTTTTGTCTTATCTTCGTTACCGGTGTCCTTCCTCGTTTCCTCTAGTTAATCGTTGTTAAGTAGAATTTCGCAGCTGCTTAACAGCCACTGTTCCACTTTCTTCTTGTTCCCTCCCACTCCCACCCGGTAGGTCCGATATTTCATTAACACTTTCTTCTTTTGTCTTATCTTCCTTACCGGTGTCCTTCCTCGTTTCCTCTAGTTAATCGTTGTTAAGTAGAATTTCACAGCTGCTTAACAGCCACTGTTCCACTTTCTTCTTGTTCCCTCCCAATCCCTCCCCGGTAGGTGCGATATATCATTAATCCCTCTTTCTTCTTTTCTCTTTTCTTCGTTATCGGTGTCCCATTCGTTTCCTCTAGTTAATCGTTGTTAAGTAGAATTTCGCAGCTGCTTAACAGCCACTATTCCACTCTCTTCTTTTTCCCTCCCACTCCCAGCCCGGTAGGTCCGATATTTCATTAACGATCTTTCTTCTTTTGTCTTATCTTCGTTATCGGTGTGTTTCCTCGTTTCCTCTAGTTAATCGTTGCTAAGTAGAATTTCGCAGCTGCTTAACAGCCAGTATTCCACTCTCTTCTTGTTCCCTCCCACTCCCAGTCCGGTAGGTGCGATATTTCATTAACCCTCTTTCTTCTTTTGTCTTATCTTCGTTATCGGTGTCCTTCCTCGTGTCCTCTAGTTAATCATTGCTAAGTAGAATTTCGCAGATGCTTAACAGCCACTATTCCACTCTCTTCTTGTTCCCTCCCACTCCCAGCCCGGTAGGTCCGATATTTCATTAACACTCTTTCTTCTTTTGTCTTATCTTTGTGTCCTTCTTCGATTCCTCTAGTTAATCGTTGCTAGGTAGAATTTCGCAGCTCCTTAACTTCCACTATTCCACTCTCTTCTTGTTCCCTCGCACTCCCAGCCCGGTAGGTGCGATATCTCATTAACCCTCTTTCTTCTTTTGTCTTACCTTCCTTATCGGTGTCCTTCCTCGTTTCCTCTAGTTAATCGTTGTTAAGTGGAATTTCGCAGCTGCTTAACAGCCACTATTCCACACTCTTCTTGTTCCCTCCCACTCCCAGCCCGGTAGGTCCGATATTTCATTAACCCTCTTTCTTCTTTTGTCTTATCTTCGTTATCGGTGTTCTTCCTGGTTTCCTCTAGTTAATCGTTGGTAAGTAGAATTTCGCAGATGCTTAACAGCCACTATTCCACTTTCTTCTTGTTCCCTCCCACTCCCAGACCGGTAGGTCCGATATTTCATTAACCCTCTTTCTTCTTTTGTCTTATCTTTGTTATCGGTGTCCTTCCTCGATTCCTCTAGTTAATCGTTGCTAGGTAGAATTTCGCAGCTCCTTAACATCCACTTTTCCACTCTCTTCTTGTTCCCTCGCACTCCCAGCCCGGTAGGTGCGATATCTCATTAACCCTCTTTCTTCTTTTGTCTTATCTTCGTTACCGGTGTCCTTTTTTGTTTCCTCTAGTTAATCGTTGCTAAGTAGAATTTCGCAGCTGCTTAACAGCCACTATTCCACTCTCTTCTTGTTCCCTCCCACTCCCACCCGGTATGTCCGATATTTCATTAACCCTCTTTCTTTTTTTGTCTTATCTTCGTTATCAGTGTCCTTCTTCGTTTCCTTTAGATGATCGTTCTAAGCAGAATGTAGCAGTTTGCCTAACAACAAATACTCTTCCCAGTTCGATGTTTTATGGTGAATCCTGACATTTTGTTTTTTCGTCCGTTTTCAACTTTATCTTGTGTTTTCTCTTCTCTCCTCTTCAGTCCATTCAACTACAAAGAACAGATTGTGTTTCTTTGTGTAAATCAGTTTAATGTTTTTCAAATTTTTATAATTTGCATTTCATACGTGGTGTATAATATCTATTAGATGTGGAGGCTGTATATACTTAGCAAATTATAACCTTTATATAATAATAAAGGATGGGGTGTGCATTTTATTTTCATGTATATTTTTAGTATCTTGGTATATATTTATTTGAAATACTAATCTTAAACAGATAACGCTGAGTTAAATATCGTGTTATATTACGTTTTTGAACAATAATAACAATTCTGAGGCTTGTTAATTATAGCTTTATATCCTACACACGTGCGTTTTATTCTTATTTGTTTTTCTTGGATTCTAGTGTATATATGAAACCTTATTGAGTCTATTGTTATTTTTGTTCATAGTGGATTTTACAGAGGTGGGACCGCCTAAAATATTTAATAAATGCGGCTAGATGCGTTTCTGAGGAATTTTAATTTTTACGCTTTTGTGCAATTAAACTCTACGTGTGAGTAAATGACATGGAATTAATTGTCCTTAATAAGTAAAGGGTATTCCAGAACTGCGAAGACCTTCTCCTACCAATAAGCCATTTGATGCTTTCTCCTTGCAGTGAAGACAATCTAAAATCTATAGAAGATCATGACGAAAGCTTCATCCAATCAGACACACACATACCTACTACTAGAAACTTACCTTTTATACTTTTACTGGTTTGTCCATTGACATATCTTCGACTCTTCAAACTTTTCAATATATCGGACGGTGAGAAATTCATGCAACAACAAAATCACTATCGGTTCTTCACTTATGAACATTTGTAATTTTCAAGTACTTCCCTTAGATTTATCAGATTTTTTGCACTTCGCAACGGAATATCGTCTTACCGTGATATGCTTGAATCCAACATCTGAACATGGACATTTCTTGATCAGCCCCACGAGCTGATGGGTTGTGGGTTCATCTGTGTCCGAGTGCCTTTGCTGCTAGAATCAAGATCTTTCTTCTGGAGCAGCGACGGTGCAAGAGCAAGAGTTGGATGCGTCAGGGCACCCGCTCACGTCCTATCGGTTCCTGGAAGGACTGTTCACTTACAGGAGTGTTGCGTTTTGTGTGAACGGTGTTATGCATCCACCCCCACCAACACATTCCATAGCAACGTTATTCATGCAGGGAATCGGGGTAAAGAGGGATCCTAGTCACGTGGGCATAAAGGGGAACGAAGCAGCCGATGCTGCCGCTAAGTCTGCTGAAGCTGACGGCAACGTTCTCGTCCACTTTCTGCTATCTAGGGACCTTCAGAATGTTTGCCGTTCTTTCATTCTTAACACGTGACAGGCTGAGTGGTATGAGATAAGGGGGAATAAACTTCGAGCTATCAGGCTGCTGCTTGGCGTTCCTCGTCCCGTCCCTCCCGCCGAGAGGAAGTCATCTTAACGCGGCTCCGAATCGGACATAGCCGTCTAACGCAGTGTCATTTGCTACAAGTACTGGACCCTTCGTTGTGATGTTGTTTTAACTGTTTGACACAGTCTTCTCGAATGTGCCGCTTTTCATGACAGTATTTTAACGTTCCCAACAATTGCCTTTCATGTTGGGTGACGATGATAGAGTTTTAGCGAATGTTTTCAGATTATTTAGAAGAGCAGGCCTCTTCCACTACTTGTGAAGTAGCTATTAAACTATCCTTGCCTTTTTAATATGTTAATTATGTTTGTACATGCAAGTCCATTTAGAACTTGTATTTTAAATTTTTCTCAAAGGGGTTTTTACATCCCTTTTTTAATTTCACGGTAAGGGTTTTAGAAACTGTGATCTTCCCCATATAGATTGAAGGGGGCCAAATGGCCTAATGTGCCCACGCACACAAAAATTTAAATTCAATCAATGTTATGAACTTGCTATTTAAAATATGTGGCAAACAGTCTACCACTGCCATTTTTGGCTAATCGCGAAATTAGATCGGCTTAGAGATCGGTTAGTTCATTGAACTCTCCAGCCTAACTATAGCCTATTTGGGGGTAGCAGGGAAAATATTGTTAAAGTCCTTGCCTTGACTGTTCTCACCCAACAGGTCGGTAGGTGCCGGGGCTTGCCCCAAGTTGATATTTTCACGGAGATGAGGCCTGCTCGACGGGGTTCTTGAAGTCCTTTTGGCTAATCGCGACCACGAGGGTAAGTGACGACATGATGAAACTTATGAAGGGACACTCACAAGGAACACCGATGCCCAGGCTAGGATTTGAACCCAAAATATTCGGTGGCGAGGTCGAAAAATCTACCACTTAACGCTCTAAGCCACCGAGCCGGCTAGTCTTGCGAATGTTGTGACGTTTAGCTTATATAATGAGATTTTAAAAAAATGTCCCTAGTTCAAACGTGTTTGTTCACAATGTCTTGCCTGAATATGTGCAGTACAAGTATATGTAATAATTTGTGACGTAACATGGTATTGAAGGCCAACAGTCTACAAGTCATTTATTTCACTTTTCGAAACGATGCCCAAGTTATTTTTTATTGAATCGGTGATTGACTTTTTATTAGTAGCGTTATTCTGAGAATTTGACCTTGTTTACTTCAACAATTCTTATTTATTGTAAATATTTATGGAAATGTAAGGGCATGCAAAGTAAAACAAAAACAGAAGTCCGATAACTTCAGATTTTTCGGAATGTACATACCGGGTGTCCCAGAAGTCTTTCCCTGATTACAAACTTTATTCATATCCGCTATATGCAATGTAGAGATGTGAAAGTGGTGCCAAAATGTTGGAAAACTAACCAAGTTTATTTGTTGCAGGTTTCAGTAATGTGGCTGAAGTGTAGCAGTGTCAGTGCCAAGGAATCCGGAATTAATGCTCTTGACATCGGGTGGCATCTTTCCATACAATGTTTCTTGGACTTGACAGGATTTGTGAATGAAGATAAATTCCATTTTTTTTAAATACCAACTTATTGATGGCAGATTCTAGACGAAAGAATTCTGTACATTTGAAAGTTCCTCTGCACTGTTATTGGTGACCGGGTTTCGTGATACCAGAGGACATGCTGAGCTTTTTCCTGTTTTGTGAACATTTCCGGTTTTCTGGGCACTGACACTGTTACACTAAAGCCACGTTACTCAAACCTGCAGCAAAAAAACTTGGGTAGTTTTCCAACATTTTGGCACCATTTTCACATCTCTACATTGCATATAGCGGATTTAAATAAAGTTTGTAATCAGGGAAAGACTTCTGGGACACCAGGTATTTTTCATAAAATTTACCTTTTAATCTAAAATTGGACTTGGTTTTCCCTGAACCAAGGGAAATTTCCCTTATGTAGCAGCGCAGAAAGAAGGAAGGGAAAAGGTAGTGTTTTCCTGCCAGCGTTGTTTTGAGGGGCGAAACTGATCAGTGATCAGGCAGACCACGTTTTTTTTTAAATAGCCACTCGCCATTTTGTCTTCGGCTCCCTCGACCCCCCCCCACCCACCCACCCGGTTCGAGCTTGCAAGCAACCCGGTCCTCAGAAGTGTACGATGGTTTGATTGATTCGCTTTTTGTGCCACTTTTGGCTAATTTGCGAAGATGGGGATGAGTCATGATATGATGAAATTGACGAATGGACACACACAAACATCCATGCCCAGACCAGGATTCGAACCCAGGACCCCTGAAGTTTGCGATGGAGAACGATCAATGGGGTACGTAGTGTCCACTCAGTGGCGTATTTGGTGAATTTATTTCGGGGGGGGGGGTTAGGTTTTTGGTATGCCCATTTTGTATATGTTACCAGCCACTGGCGTACGGAGGCTGAGTGATGGGGAAAATCAACATTTTCATATGAAAGCAATATCAAAAATTCGGGAAAAACAACGTGGTGTGTGAACAACTTTCGGTAAAACTATCAAAGCCGGGAAATGTCTGTAACTCGTTTATTCTGTAATTGTTGACATTCGTACTTACCTATTCTGCATTGCGAAAGATTGTTTAACAAGGGATTTCGCTTTTTTTTTTTTAACGAAATTCGTATATATTGTCGACATATAGCGTAATTATTGTTCGTTCTTTTCTCGCTTCCCGAACACGTAAAATGGCGGGCAAATCTTGACTAGAGTGTGCGTCAAATCTCCTGCATGTGGTAATAGCCAATAGCAGCGCACTGCAGCTGTGCCATGTCGAAATCTCAGACGGAAAAGAGAATGCGTGGTTGAGCGAAACGCTTTGTCACGGAGAGCACGGAACATTAGATAATATAACATATAATAAACTTAATGGGAGAAAAGAACATACCTGTTTATGCCAGAGGGACTGCATAATTGTTTCAATATTCTCAAGGTGGAAGTTGTAGAGCCTTTGTAAGATATTTTGTCCCGTAAAGAGTACGTTATCTTTTTGTCAGTAGAAAATTCTCCACGATCGTAAATTTCAAAAACTGTTCTACGAACTTCGTCTTTTTCAAAGTCATCTAAGTTTTTCGTTCTTTTCGGTACGTTAATGTGCTTTCTAGGTGATTGAAACATTGGAGCAGGCCCCATCCACATTGTTTTGCCCCCGAACGTATCCGAGAAACGGTAGCTTGATTCACACCACACGCTTGAGCTGTTAGAGCCTGGCACTTCTTAAAGTCAATTTTACTTTTCTGTTCTTTACTCGAACACTTTTTTTAAAAAAATGTACACCTGAAAAATCACCTATCGTGCCTGGCTTCGTACAACACTATTTTTCTCTCTTCTCTCGCTATCACTACCACTTGGTTTACTCAACGACATGTTGCACACACCCACTAAACACATGTAAAAAACGAACAGTGACGGTATCTTCTTCGTCAACTTCTTCTACCATCACTGGGAACGTACGTGCCCTGTTCCCTTCGCTAATCGGAAAGTTTCGGAATGCAACAGGAACGAAAGGAGAGCAAAAACGATACAATGCAAATACCTTTATAATAACATTGCTTCTACAGAGGGAACGGTATAAGCTACAATCACGCTTGTTTTTCGTACATACTCGCAAATTCATTATATTTCCATCTGTTGAACTACTGACACTTGAAATAATCTATTTATATCCGAGCGCCACGTACACGATTTAGTAGCGAGGTGAAACAGGTTGGTTCTGAACTAGACAACGCCGCACGTCTGTGATTCGCTGGTGCTGTTCAGCCGTTCAAGGCCATATGCAGGAGATTTGACGCGCACTCTAGCATTGTGTTTCAAACGGCAAAGCAGTGTTTCAACCTTCTTAACAGAAAAATTCACTCATAGCCCCGAAAACCATTCGGGATAGTACGACCATCCTCGAATAGCCCCAAAAATCATTCTGGATAGTATAACCATCCACAAATAGCCCCAAAAACCATTCACGATAGCCCCACGCACCATCACGGTAAGGTTAGGTTAGGCTGCTTTAGGTTGGGCAATATAGTGAAAAAACTGTGTGTTTGGAAACACTTACCGGGGATTACGTAATCAGATGCTCGCAACATCCGGTTCAAGTACATGGATGGAAATGCAAGCAACAGCTTTCGTGCATCGGAGGGACATTATTATAGAAAAATACACGATTTAGCGGACAAATACATTGAAAAATGCGAGAAAACACTTCTACGACCTTCCGAAATTACACAGAAACTCAATTCCGTAAGTACTTTCTCCTGTAAATTTGAAGAAATCCATTTCCCGGCTATGACATTTTACCCAACTTTCAAAATAAAGGTTATACTGTAAATGGTAATTATGAAATATTTCAAACACTGTCTCCCTCCCTAGAACGCAGCTATATAATATGTACCTTTACAATTCAAGTCCCCGCGGGAAAAGAATTCTGCGTATGTCAGTGTTGCCAGCTAAGTAAACAGAATTATTGCCAGTAAACTATTAGCTTGGAGTTCTGTACCTTAGAACAGTGTTTCTAACCTTGGCCATTAAATCTTATTATAACACGTGCAATTTAGAAACGCTTAGTATAATGTATTTACATTCTAAGAAAACCGAATCTGATACACTAGAAGAACTATTAAACTAACAACACTGAGAAACCTTGACCAAATGTTTATTACCCGTTCAGCATGCGGCAAGAAATGTTATTTATCTCCACCGAGTAGAGCTGACGAAATCAACTCAACGTGCCCTGGCGGCAGGTTTTTGTAGTTTATTTAACAATGGTCAGAGCAAAGGCGTTAGCCTGGGTGCTATGTGTATAACCTCTGCACTCGATGACTGTATAAACAAATGAACAATGGCCTAATTAAAAACATAATTTCAGATGCGAAGGAGGATGCCAAATATTTTCCTGAATGATTTTTCCTGTGGTGTTTGTTCCATAGAAGAAGTTACCTACTAAATGCTTTCATTGAGGGGGGGGGCTAAAAACATCCCTGGCAGGGATTTAAAAATTACCACCTTATGTGATAAAAAAATGGAGAAATTCTAAAATACCCACTCTATTTAATTTTTAATCTAATACTGTCGACGCATACATTTCCGGAAAAATTGAAAGTTACAGCAGTCTGTCCTATTCCCAAAAGCAACGACACCGAAGATGTGCAAAACTACAGACCAATTAGTATACTAGCAGCCCCAGCAAAGATATTTGAGAAAATCTTACACAAATACATATTTGCTCATGTAAAACCTGCCATATCTAAGTTCCAGTATGGCTTCGTTCCATGCAGGTCAGTTCAGACAAATCTTTCCGACATAACAGATTTTATTAGCACAACGTTAGATAAGGGTGGGCAAGTTGATGTGATTTACATGGATTTTTGCAAAGCATTTGATATGGTTGATCACGAGGTACACAGGGATCCAACCTAGGGCCACTACGTTTTACGTTACTTATAAATAACTTACCAGACTGCCTAGAAAACGGTAACAAATTACTCTTTGCTGACGACCTCAAATTTTACAAGGAAATAATTACGACAGATGACAGCATCCAACTACAAAGTTACATTAAAAAATTAGAAAAGTGGACAAACTATAACGACTTAGTACTAAATATAAATAAATGCCATTACGTAACATACACACGTAAGAAACCCCCTATAGAATGTATGTACAAAATACATTACCATATTCTTACTAGACATGACGCAGCAAAGAATCTGGGGGTATTTTTTTAATCTAATCATAGTTTTCAATAAGCCCATAAATCATGTAATTCGCTACGCCCTGAGGAACCTAGGGTTTATTCTTATACAGGAAAGGCAATTTCGAAACACCGAAGCACTCAAGGCACTGTACGTCTCGTATGTAAGACCTACGCTCGAATATGCATCCGTGGTATGGAATACAGACACGATTAAGCATATTAAGGGGATCGAGAGAGTTCAGAAGAAATTTCTTCGGTACGTAAGATTCAAAATAGAGAAAGTATATCCTGCATTTGAGCACTATGACAATCTAGTTTCAGAGTTTCGCTTCACAAAGCTACAAGAACGAAGAACACTTCATGAAAATATACTCCTGTGGAAATGAATAAGCAACGACATTGACGCAACGAATCTCTTATCAAAAATCAGAGTTCGGGTTCTCTCAATGAGAACGAGAAACAAAAATGATATATTTTTAACGAAGTGGGCTAGAACTGACATCCTAGAAATGTCACCAATATATAGAATGTGCAAAAGGTATAACAGTCTAGCAGCTAGGAACAAGAACATCGACATATTTTCTATGACCCTAAAGGAATTCCGATCAAATATCCCCAATACATTTCATGATTTAAGAAAATAGACGTAATAAGTTGAAAACTATATATATATATATATATATATATATATATATATATATATATATATAATAGTAAAATCAATTTATATCCCTGTACTTCTTTTATTTTTATATCTTCATTATTTTATATTGTATTGTCTTGTATATCATTACTGAATGTATTGTGTTGTATAATTGTATCGGTTAAGTTCATTGTAATTATTATGAATGAGTACAATGCCAGATTTATGGAACGTTGTAATTGGGCATCTCCCTGTTGTGTTCTCAATAAATAAATAAATATCTTTGTGGGGGGAAAATCCCCGGCATCTCCTCCTTTAATTCGCACATTGCTTCAAGTTCTTTAAAAAAAAATACTGAAAAATTCTGGTTTAGAAGTTTGTTTTAATAGTTTGCTTAGTACAAATGAGCAATTACCCATATATTGAAGCTAAATGTTCAAAAACCTAATAAGAAAAGATGGTTTGCCATTGGTAAACGCGGTAACATGAAGAATACGCCACTGTTTATTACTGGAACTTTTAACATTTTGAAATTAGTTGAAACAGTCACTTACCTCCTTCAGCCTATTAAAGTAAACTTTCGTCCCGTAACACGTCGGTCTGCTCTTGGTGCATCTTCACATCTATCAAACCTATAGATCTTATCTGCTAGACACAATCTTACCTTGATCTCTCTTGCGAAAATTCACGGTGTGTATCCAGTCATAAGGACGTCTTGTTCCTTGTCCACACGATTACCTCTGCCACATTCATCCATGGTGCTGCATAATTTCTATGGCAACCTTCACATTTATCACTTTGTTCGTGACTGTTCCATTGTTTAAAAACAATTGTTGTGATGGCCAACGATTATTGATTGATTGATTTTGTGTTTTAAGTCCACATATTGATTCTGCTTTGACCTTCAAAGAATACATATCATATATGGTAAATAAGGCCTACAGATCATTAGGTTTTGTTATAAGGAATTCTAGAGATTTTAAGAGTATACATTGTATTACAACTTTATATAATAGCATAGTAAGAAGTAGACTTAAATATGCATCCATTATTTGGTCTCCAATGTATAGATCGTACGAAAATAGCATAGAAAGAATTCAGAAAAGGTTCCTAAGGTATCTGTTTTACAAAAAATATGATATGTTGCCACGACAACATAACGTGAATTATAATAATCTGCTTGACATATTTGGTTTTAAGAGTCTTAGTAATAGGAGTTAAATATTAGAACAGTTGTACTTGTATAAAACAATTAATGGTGTTTTAGACAACAGCTCCTTTCTCGGTCAAATACAATTCAATATAAGAGAAAATAATCTGCGTAATATAAATATTCTAACTTCTAAAATTTCAAAAACTAAGAAATATAGAAACTCACCAATAAATAGAATGTGTCACAGTTACAATATCCTTGTTGCAAACAACCAATGTGTAGATTTTTTCAATTTCCATTTGACAGATATAAAAGAATAATAGATTCAGTGCTATAGAAAACGAAACTCTGATAGAATATAGATTGTTTAATATAAATTTTACCATTTGCGGTGTGCAATACTTGCGAATCACGTATAAACATCTTGCCTAAATGTATGTAGATAAGTGTATATATATATCTAATGTGTTACGTATGTTGTAGTTATATATATTGTACGTGAATGAATGAATATGTGTTTGTATATTTCCATGTAATGTGTATTAATCAAACACAGTGTACGCCTTCTGTAATTGAAGGTTCAATCCTCTGTAGAAGTGCAAAGCATAAATAAATAAATAAATAAATTATGCACAGCTTAATCGGTACTGGATGTACAGTTTGAAGTGGGATCCGAACCACTATGAGCCTCCACTGGGTATCGAAACCGGGACCCCTTCATTACCAGTTTTGACAGACTTTTGGTTGGACGATTTTCCTCATAGCGCTGACCGCGCAATAAAATTTTTGATTCTTTCCTCCATTAGGTACTTATGTGACAGTGTTCTTTTATCCATGGTGTGCCTAAAAAGTACCAAAAAAGACTAAATTTGGAGCCGAATTGAAATTTGAAAGTTTGAACCAGACATCAAGAGACTGTGCCAGGCTATGCAGGCACACCCTTCTCACTAGAAACTCTGAGGATTTAAAATAAGAACTCATAGATTGTGCTTGACAGTTTGTTTGCAAACTTTTTTTTTCAATAACTCGGAAAAATATATGAAAATTAAAGTTTTTTACATACTTCTTAGCATACATGTGTTTCATATTTTTCTTTTTGTAACTAATCATAAAGATTGTAAACGCAGGAACACCCAATAAAGTAATAAACGTAGGATTCTAATGTGTATTTGTTTACCATCTTAATAAAACTATTAAAGCCGGGAAACGGATTTCTTCAAATTTACAGGAGCAATTACTTACGGAATTGAGTTTCTGTGTAATTTCGGAAGATCGTAGAAGTGTTTTCTCGCATTGTTCAATGTATTTGGTTGCTAAATCATGTATTTTTCTATAATAATGTCCGTCTGATGCACGGAAGCTGTTGCTTGCATTTCCATCCATGTACTTGAACCGGATGTTGCGAGCATCTGAAGACGTAATCCTCGGTAAGTGTTTCCAAACACACAGTTTTTTCACTATATTCCCCAACCTAAAGCAACCTAACCTAACCTTACCGTGATGGTGCGTGGGGCTATCGTGAATGGTTTTTGGGGCTATTCGTTGATGGACATACTATCCCGAATGGTTTTTGGGGCTATGCGTGAATGGTGTTTGGGGCTATGCGTGAATGGTTTTCGGGGCTATGCGGGATTTTTTTTTGTTAAGAAGGTTGAAACACTGCTTTGCCGTTTGAATCACAACGCAAGTCAAGATTTGCCCGCCATTTTGCGTGTTCAGGAAGCGAGAAAAGAACGAACAATAATTACTCGATATGTCGACAATATATACTAATTTCGTTAAAAAAAAGAAGCGAAATCCCTTGTTAAACAATCTTTCGCAATGCAGAATAGGTAAGTCCGAATGTCAACAATTACAGAATAAACGAGTTACAGACATTTCCCGGCTTTGATAGTTTTACCATCGTCTTTCTACATACAGCCCAGCCCGACTGCCATTTTGCTTTATTGCAGGCAGCCAAAAAAATCCCCAAAACCGCAGAAGAAAAACCTATGATGGGGGTTCATTAGATGTTTAGATACGGCTAAATGGTACAATGGGAAAATAGTTTGAGAACCGCTGGTTTAAACGGTCTTCTTTCAAGTAGAAATTTCGATTTTTGTCCCCATTTTCAGAATTCTAGTCCACCGTGCAATCTTCTAATACTGTAAATATTTTCGTTCGAATCAGGCCTTCAACTTTAACATTGCTATTGTCTCTTCCCCAGGGTACGGCGACGTGGCCCCCGAAACGTTCGGAGGCCGTGTGTTTTGCATCGTGTTCGCCCTCATAGGGATCCCACTGACGCTCACCGTCATCGCCGACATGGGAAAGATGTTCGCATCAGTGGTCTTCGCCATCCACCTTCGTCTCAAGGGGTGCTTCCCCTCCAACCCCTTCCAGAAGCTCGGGGGCGGAGGGGCCTTTTTCAAGAAGACCGCCCGATCCTTGTTCGTCGTGTCAGCCGTCGTCTTTCTTCTAGTCTACATCGCCGCTGGTGCTGCCCTCTTCACCATGTGGGAGGATTGGACCTTCTTCGAGGGATTCTACTTCTGCTTTGTTACCATGACGACCATCGGTTTTGGTGACCTCGTTCCACGTAAGTCAATTACATTTTGTTATTTCTAAGTACACTACAATAAATCAACTTTCTTCATACATAGGGTTAGTCAAAATTATGTTAACAATTCGTAACGATCCGTAGTATCTTTTAACGAACTCCAACTTCCAGTCATTCAACCATCGTTTATCAATCAGGACATATTCAGAAACATCACAGGAATGCAGTGTCAGACAGCACTGACGCTCTTCCTGGTCATCAGCGTTATACGGACGAAATCCAGGAAGAGGCTACAGTCCTGACTGTGCATTTGTTTAGTAAATTGAATTGCAATAAATATCTGGGAGGCAGAGAGTTCTGGGTCAGTTCGAATTCAGTTATTGAAGAGCAAGTTACGATTGAATAGAGACAGAGTGTGTTAACGCTAGTCGCAAGTCAGACTCTACGTACAGTCACAAGCATAACCTCTCCCAGCAGATCTTCAGTTGGAGTACAGAGACACGTATATCCTTACATTACCCATGCTGATCCAGTCTTTTGGGGGTGTGAAACTCAAGTGTCATGTGTTGCCATTCAAGTGTGTAAATTTTGTACCTCTAGCGCCTTACCACCAAGCTCACCACGAGCAGAGAGTGCTTTATCATCAACGATGAATGATAATTAGTGAGATACATTCCCAAAAGATCCCCCGTACCTAAGGGTATGAGACGAATTAAATAGGACAAACCATGTATTCACAAAACATACATCATGCATTCAATATGATTTACAGGACGGCCTCAGCCTGTTATCCATGGATCAATAGGAAATGGATTTTATGATGCAGATCTTTCCAAAAATGTAGCTGTTTTCCTACCGATCGTTTGAGATATGTATTTTAGGACATGAAATCAAGTAAAATGAACACCCTTTGTTGCACCTTTTCGTGAGATTAGCACATTTATCCCCTTTTTACTCCCTCCTTGATGCTTCAGCACCTTTTTCCTTCCTTTTCTTTCATGTTTTGTTCAAAAGAACGGACAGAAAAATAGATGATTTTCACTCTTCTTGAGCAGCTTCATAAAATCATATAGTCTCATTTTGTAGAGCAGAACGAGAGCTATGAAATGGTGTAATATAATCATTGCAGCCCAAATAGTTCCCAAGATAATGTAGCAAAACCCGCGAGAGAAAACACAAACTTCAACAAAACCTATTCGGCAGAACGACAGTTCTCTCTGCGGTCCGCGCGCATTATATAACCACAGTTCTCTCTGCGGTCCGCGCGCATTATATAACCACAGTTCTCTCTGCGGTCCGCGCGCATTATATACAGAAGGCACAGAAAAAGAGAGCATTGAATAAAGGAATCTTATTAGCACCTTTTTTTGCACCTTTCTGAAAACATTTTCAGAACCTTTTTTCCCCTTTCCAGACCATAATTTTTCATCTTAAAATCCTTTCCCATGTGATCAACACAGAAGCGTGCAACAGTAGAATTTAAACCCCTGAAGCAGAAATCGCTGGGAATAGATGATATCACAGTCCTTATTCTGTCCTTCAAGTTACCGATATCACAACCTTTCGTTCTACAGACACGCTCCTTTAAAACCAGAAATCACAGGTTGTGTGTGCAGTCCACTGCAATCAGGGGTGCACACAGGGGGAGATTATGGTGCAGGCTACGCCATCGAGATTTTGGGAGGGGATTTTTCCCTCCAAATAATATAAAATTCAACATTTATATATTTTCCAAAATATATATAAAAATTGTACCCCTTAAATGCACCATATTTAATCCATTAGGTGAAGAAAAGACAGTGTTTAAGGGTATTATCGAAGGTGGGAGGGAGAGATACCCAATTCTTACATATTAGGCCTTAATTGACACTTGGGTTCTGGGTGGGGGTTTCTGAATTAAACGTTAGGGGGGGGGCAGTATCTGACTCTAGGTCTTTAGATTATAGCGGGTATTTTAGTATTATATATTTTAGTATTTAGAGGGGTATTGAGTATTAACTTGATTTGGGTATCCAATTCTTGTGTATTGCTATTGTCTTAGACTGTTGCGGAAATTCTGGTGTACAGACTGAGAATTAATTTTTTGGAGGAGGCAATATCCACTCTTCAATATTAACAATAAGTCTAAAATTGGCATGGATATTTTGGTGGTAGGATTGAATGTTAAATTTAAAGGGAGAGATAGGAAGCTCTTGATAAAGTGTTAAATTTTAGATTGTCAAGGGATTTCTGTAGTGGAGAGGGAGTTCGAACATTAAATTTTGGAGACTGTATTTAACGATATGGTATCCACACGTTTTCGACCCCGAACGTGCCAAAGAGAAGCTGGAAAAGACTAAATATTCGAGATCCTAAGAAAGTATTGACACCCCGTTATTAAATTAATCAAGTTAAAAGCAGGATCCATTAAGCACATACACTTACATGCAATAATAACATAAAAGTAGAGTCGAATTACTTTCGGAACATCTCCAGCCGACTGCGTGAGTCTGTCTAGCGAGCCTCGTGGGCGTGTAGAACCTGAGCAAGGGGCTTAGCGATAGGTTCTGGGTTGAGATGACGTCAGTGGCTCGCATGGTTGATTGGCTGCTTCGAGAGTTGTGACTCGTTCCGAAGCTTCAAATGCATAACAGCCAAAGATGTTACGGAAATAATCTCACTCTTCACATCATGGAAACATTAATTACACCTTGTAGCTGGTCAGCAATTAATTAACATATTACCAAAACCAGTAATGGTCAATCCGACCATTACAATGTAAGCGTGATATAATTGGAACTAAGTTAATCTACGTGAAGCTCATTCCAAGTTCTTAGATATAGAGTCTATATTGCCGCTTAAATGCAAACTATAAGAATAAGCTTCTAAACCAGAATTTCAGTAAACTTTTTAAAGAACCTAGGGACCTGTTAACGTACGCCACTGATCTGTCTCTAACGAAGACCGCTGAGGACTCATTTTTCTCCCTGGTTGTACGCAGGGAGGGCGAGGGAACCGAAGGGAAGTGGACGAGAAGGGGGAAAAGCAGCGGAGCAAAGCAGTGCTCGTTGCTGTAAACGGCTGCATATTCTCTTTTACCCCTCCACGCAATTACGTTCCGCCGTACTTGTTCATTGGTCGAGCTCTCTCGAGTCTCTACTTGCGGAGAGACTTGCTATCGTTCGTTTGCGCCAGAGATTCCCGAGACTTGATTTGTCGCTTCTCTGCCACTTTTGGTTAAACGCGACGATGCGTGATGATATGATGAAGGGACACTCGTACATGGCCAGGCCAGTAGAAATTTTGTAAAACCTACATCGTATGAAATTGTGCTCAACCAATAGATTTAATGGTTTGTACGTTTGTAATGTTTTGTAATGCATTGTGATTTTTTGTATTATGGGAGAAGTTCAATTCTCATAAACGCAAAGGTTAAGAAGAACAAGATTTAATTAACGTATAGGACCTCCCCTATGACATAGTGGTAGCGCCGTCGCCTTGTAATCAAGGGGTCCCGGGTTCGATACAGGGTAGAGGCACGTAGTGGTTTCGGATCCCACAACTGCAGTCGCAATCAGCCTTACTGTGCATAAAGTGGGATTAGAACTCCAACTCAATCATTTAACGTATATACTTTACTCTATCAGACAAATAATGAACGTACACTCACCGGCAATGAAAATTGGACAACTGTATCCTGAAATATCCGCTTACCTGCAATGCGATGTGTATATTGCCTAACTACGGGGATAAGGCAATTTTAATAGCAACTTTTCAATAGAAAGTTCGTCTATCGCCCAGGAGTTAGGCAACACACATAACTCCATGCAGGAAGCGGCTATTTCAGGATACAGGTGCCCCATTTGTATTGCCGGTGAGTGTACATTCACTATGCAGTTTTTATGTGAATGTCTCACATGATTGACAGAATTAAATAACTATGTTCCCAAACCGTATTGGATTACTTTGCATTCCCTGAAAAAAAAATCATCCCAATTGATAAATATTTGAAACTGGAAAGGGGGTGGAGAGGGGACTGATGAAAGCTGGAGGTGAGAATTCCCCCTTAATCTCTGCACAAACAACAGCCTGGGAGAGAGTAATTTCAACGGATGAAATGTGGAAACATGAAATATCGTGAGGAATGAAAGAAAACGTAAATAAACTTCCCAAGTTCTCATGTAGCGACTGGAAATGTGTGTGAGGAAATAAACTTCCGTCAAAATTGCTGCGAGGGTGCACATTGTCAGTTGAATGTATTCCTCTTCCAATCAGGGTTTACCGCAAACTTTCAGTTTAACTTGCTCTTGACAAATGAGCTGCAGAGTTCGCAAATTGGGTCGCCGTAAATTTTGCACACCAGATATTGGGAACTGGAAGCCAGCTTCTAGAAGTACGTGCAGTTCTTGAACAGATCCATTCGGCTACAAATTGTCACTTGAAGAAATTGTAAACCGAACATAAGGATGTGAACAAGCCAAGCTACAAATACTTCCAAAGGGATTTTTTTTTTTTACTTTGATTTACTTTATTTTACTTAGCTTTTTGTGCCACTTTTGGCGAAGATGGAGATGAGTGATGACATGATGGAATTGATGAATGGACACTCACGAACATCCACGCCCAGGCCGGGATTCGAAGCCGGGACCTCTAGCGTCGTGGTATTTCGAAAGGGAATAAGAAGTAATTATCACAAATTGAAACTGGAGTTTTGGTTTGGGAAATAGAAATTTTACAAATATGTGTGTGCTTATGTAAACCTACATATGCGCATTGCAACATGCCATAAATGCATAACGAGGGGAGGTGTATGAGGATAGAGCTTCGCACATTCACAATCTTGGCCATTTGTGGAGGTGATGCGATCAGCACCCAGTTCCGGCTGGCCGTGGCCTGTCGCTTATCAGTAGACCTCCGATTTTAACCTATTTTTTCCTTTGCAGGTAAATAAAAAATAACAAGTTATGTTAGCGTTTCATTAAAAAACGCAGCAATTGACGAAGTTCTATAGTGCCTAAAGTAACCTATTTTGCTTGTTAGAACCTATTGTAGGTCTAGCTGTCTAAATTAAACCTTTTTTTAGGTTGTAACATATGTTTTTAGCTTTTACAGGATTTTTATATCTCACAGAGGTATTTACTCGGTTTAGTGACGAAAGAAATCAATGACTGGCGTGTTTGAAACATGTATTCTGTCGATCCCCCCCCTCCAAGTCTGTAATTCTTTTCAAAGCTCTAATCAAAACAAAATGCACACAGTAGCGGCGATTATAGGGGCTTTTTCCTCCTGCTTTTTGCTCCCGCACTATGGACTCTTAATGCTAAGCCTTGCCTACAAAGAGAAAGGAAACTGCTCTTGCCAAACCCCCCCCCCACCCCCTCCTTAATAAAAGTTGCAATTTTTCACGTTTACGGAGAAAAAAATTGGGATAGAGAAAACATCTGCTTGTGCCTTCTATTCATGTTTTACCAAAATTCACGCATAATTCCCAGAGCCAATAATTCACGCATGATTCCCGGAATTCAAGGAATTCCGAGTTAGTAGCCACCCTGATATTGTGCAGCAAATTATACATACGTAGTTCTTTTTTCATATCATCAAGTTACAGCACATGTTTGTGCTAACAGCACAAACATAGTATTACAAAAAAATTGTGGATAATTTTGAAAGTGATATAAAGAAATTAAAATTTGGTGAGAGAATTATTATTATTTGGTTGTTATATATACCTATTAAAATTTCTTACGGTTCTTGTGAAATTTTGTTTTTAACGATTGTAAATAATCAGTATATTCAGGAATTTTAAACCATTTTAAGTTTTCCTAGAACCTACTTCATGATTTTTAGAACCTATTTTAGGATTATTAGAGCCTATTTTAGGATTTTTAGATCCTATTTTAGGATTTTTAGAGCCTATTTTAGGATTTTTAGAGCCTATTTTAGGATTTTTAGAACCTATTTTAGGATTTTTAGAACCTATTTTAGGATTTTTAGAGCCTATTTTAGGATTTTTAGAACCTATTTTAGGATTTTTAGAACCTATTTTAGGATTTTTAGAACCTATTTTAGGATTTTTAGAGCCTATTTTAGGATTTTTAGAACCTATTTTAGGATTTTTAGAACCTATTTTAGGATTTTTACAGCCTATTTTAGAAACCTAAAAGCACACTTTTTAGAACCTAAAAATCCGAGGTCTACTTATCAGCAATGAAATATGAGTCGAGAAAGGATATTGTGCAGATGAGTTGCTTATTAACAGCAAAGAATAGTCACAGACACTTCTGTGTTATAACAATTCCATTAACTTTCAATGGAATCGTTACAACCCAGAGGTGTCCATGACTGTACAATATGTCTGGTGATAAAAATGTGTGATAAGCTCAGGACAAAACACATGGAAATACACAACCCTCCAAGGATAATCCTGACCATGAAATCAGGCGCCAAGACTTCGTAATCGTACTAGTACTGAATGATTTACAATATTTCATCTATTATGACGTCATCTAAATATTTTATCTCTTTTTTGCTATTAAGGTCTGTGCATGTTTCATTAAACTAGTATACTACATACTATACAGAGCATTCCCTGACATACGCTACGAGACTCGGCGGCAACCGGCCCGGCATCAGGGCTTGTCTTTCCCGGTGAACGGGGTCCGCGACAGTCGCTAGAGTCGGCTATTAAAATTACACTTTCATATTGTGTACTAACCTTGACTACAGAAGGTGTTGAAAATGATGTCCCTCTGCTGCAACACATTCCTGGCATCTCCGAAGAAAATTGGCATTTACACGGGCAACTTCGTCTACTGTAATTCTCCAGATTTCTCTCGATACTCTCTTTTAACTCACGGATGGTGTGTACTAACCTTGACTACAGAAGGTGTTGAAAATGATGTCCCTCTGCTGCAACACATTCCTGGCATCTCCGAAGAAAATTGGAATTTACACGGGCAACTTCGTCTACTGTAATTCTCCAGATTTCTCTCGATACTCTCTTTTAACTCACGGATGGTGTGTACTAACCTTGACTACAGAAGGTGTTGAAAATGATGTCCCTCTGCTGCAACACATTCCTGGCATCTCCGAAGAAAATTGGAATTTACACGGGCAACTTCGTCTACTGTAATTCTCCAGATTTCTCTCGATACTCTCTTTTAACTCACGGATGGTGTGTACTAACCTTGACTACAGAAGGTGTTGAAAATGATGTCCCTCTGCTGCAACACATTCCTGGCATCTCCGAAGAAAATTGGAATTTACACGGGCAACTTCGTCTACTGTAATTCTCCAGATTTCTCTCGATACTCTCTTTTAACTCACGGATGGTGTGTACTAACCTTGACTACAGAAGGTGTTGAAAATGATGTCCCTCTGCTGCAACACATTCCTGGCATCTCCGAAGAAAATTGGCATTTACACGGGCAACTTCGTCTACTGTAATTCTCCAGATTTCTCTCGATACTCTCTTTTAACTCACGGATGGTGTGCGGATTGTCTTTGTATGCTTTATTTTTTAGATTTCCCCATTTTTCTTTCCACTTTTATTCAGAACTGACCCTGTTACTCTAAACTTTTTTAGAGGTTTAATATAGTGGTCCTATGTGGAACGGGAACTCCAGGAAATTTCGTTGCAAAATGTGGCCGCGGTGGCTCAAGGTGACCGCGGTGGCTCAGTCGGTAACGCGTCTGACTACCATGCTAAAGGTCCCGGGTTCGATCCCCGGCCGGTTCAAATCGGGGAACTTTTCTAACCAGTTCGCTGCCAGCACTGGCACGCGGTGCATCGTCTCTACGTGCGGTCCGTGTCGAGCATTTACGTGCAAGCGAGTGAAATTCCGGTTAAGTCTACCTTCTGTGTTCTGAACCATGTCTGTACGGCGAGTGAATACTGTGAAATTGGTCTTCACGAATGTGCGACAAAAACCGACATCGATACAACTGCATCGGTGGATACAGCAGAATTTGTCACTAACAGAAGATCAAGTGCTTAGTATTGAAATCGATCAATATCGTAAGTGTGTGTTTATAAAGTTAATATCGCGAGTGTTAGGCGAGCAGATAATATTACGATCGGGAGGCACATTAGTATACACTGATGACAATGGGGAGCATGAGGTAAAACTGGAATGGGCGGATCAAAATAGTGTAATTGTGAATGTACATGTAGTTCCTATGGAACTTCCAATGGACGTTCTACAACAGACACTGGCAACATATGGTGATGTGAAATATGTTGACGATGAAAAGTACACAGATGAACATATATACCCTACGCGTACCGGTACAAAGCGAATTCGCATGACGCTTAAAAAACCAATTCCATCGTACATCACTATCAAAGGTGATCGATATTGGGTAACGTACTATGGTCAAAAGATTACGTGCAGGATATGTGAATCTACAGAACATCTCTCAAATTGTTGTGATAAGCGTAGAAAACCAGGAAGAAGGACAGCCTCAACATATGCGGAAGCCATTCACCGATCACCAATCAATATTGATGCAGCAGAACAACCACTGCCATACCAGCCTACAAGTTTTCAAGTACCCACGACAACCCTGGACATAGAAATGAAAGAATCCCCAAAGAACCCAGATGTAAAAGAACCGGAAGATGCCGCACAGACGCCACTGGATCCTCCGACGAACGAAGTTTCATCAGAGAGAGCAGCAAAGGAAACTTCCCATTTGTTAACAACAGAAGGTCACACTTCGTCATGGGTTGCAGAAGTTGAACGCGAGGAACTTTCGAGTAACTACCAGGTCACGCCTGAAGCCTCGATTAGCGATAAGATGGCCCCTCCCCTCCCCGCAAACAGCTGTGTATCGGAAGGTGAAAAGAGCCAGACAGGTGATGAGCTTTCCCTGCCAGGCGCTTCCTCGCCCACAACGACCTTGAAACTAGCAGAAGAAAACGTGAGTGAACAACATGACCAACCTAAAATTGATCCCCCCCTTCCCTCGTCACAATCGCAAGAAATGGTATCAGGAGATGACTCCCAAACCGAAGAGGAATCCACAGATGATAAGCAAGTTATGGACAAAGGTCAACGAAATAGAAAAAAACGCACCAGTTCACGACTGAAAGCGGTAACAGAAGGTAAGAAAAAGAAATGTACAAGGATGTCTCTAAGCCAGCAGTCCGTCATACACAGCAGGAAGACCCAACAAAAGTGAAATGTTAATTAGATGTGGGTTCAGATCGCCTTTCCCTCCCCTTCCATTAGGTAGTTAGTGTAAGGAGAAACGTTTGTTTATGTTTTGAGATGAGAGTGATTTACGGGTGTAGTGCGTGACATAAATTTGTGTACTTTCCTAGTGTATACAGTGTAATGTTGTATATTACATGTTAGAGAGTTACAAGATGAATATCGATATAATAACAGGTAGAAAAAATAGTGTAAATTGTGTTCATGCACATGAACGAATATCATCATTCTGAAAACACTTCGGACTAATACTTACTTTAGTGTAATTGAGCACCAAAAATGCACATTTACGTGGTATTCCTATATACAGTTTTTTATATCTTATTGTGCATGAATTACAGCACTCGTCTTTGTACCCTTAATATCAATGGAATCTTGACACCAGTGAAATGCAAATTGCTTGCGGACTTTGTCCGAATCCACTCGATTGACATTTTATACTTGCAGGAAGTTTGTATTGTAGATTTTAACTTCCTGTATGGGTACGAGGCTATTGTAAACTTGGGGACAAGCGGGAGAGGGACGGCAATTTTAATCAAAAGTGGTATAGAAATAAAAAATGTAAAGAAATTAGTCGATGGGAGGGGAATTAGTTTTCAAACTCAACGCTATACTTTTGTTAATATCTACGCCCCCTCCGGACAGCAAAACAGATGGAAAAGAGAGCAATTTTACCAGTCTGAGATAGTATATTTACTTCCAAATAATGATTCGTGTATCATCCTAGGTGGTGATTTTAATCAAGTGCTGCGATCATGTGATTGTATAGGAAAGTTTCAAAATAGTTTAGCATTAACGACCTTAATCAGCGATTTACAGCTGAAGGACATCTGGACCGAAAAACGAAAGGATATAGTATTTACCTATTTCAATAACAAAGCAGGTTCTAGACTGGACAGATTCTATACACTTGGTCATACTATAAAATATGTGACGACAATAGATGCTTTGCCGGTACCTTTTTCAGATCATATAGCAATCAGAATGAGTATTAATCTACAAGAATCTAAATTAGTTTGGGGTCCGTCCTATTGGAAAATGAACTCTGCCCTACTTCAACTGCCTAATGTTAATGAAATGTTTGAAGAAAAATGGAAGTATTGGTGCCGGCAACAAAAACACTATACTGATTACAATACGTGGTGGGTAAAATACGTAAAACCTCGAATTAAATCCTATTTTCAATGGCTAGGGAAAGAAAGTGCACGTGACCGGAACTTAATGTTGAACTTCTATTACAAATGTTTACATGAGTTATGTATGCGACCTGATGTCACCGAACATTATCCACAGATACAAAAATACAAAGCACAAATCCTTACGTTGCAACGGCATCATTTGGAGGGTATAAAGATAAGAACTACTCATGCGTCATCCTTGCAAGATGAACGAACCTCTTTATTTCACTATGTACACACACAAAAACAAAGGCGAGCTCTATTGATAAACAATATTGTCGATCCCGGCGGAGATACACATAGCAATCAACAAGGTATATCACAGGCGTTTTACACGTATTATAATAATTTGTATACTGGTAAAGAAGTAGATCAATTGGCTGTACAACAATTGCTCACCTCGGTAAATAATTTTTTGACGGACGAAGACAGAACTTTGTTAGACAGTGACGTCACTGTCGATGAAGTGTATGAAGCACTGCGTACTTGTAACGTTAAGCGCACTCCTGGCAACGATGGCATAGGCTACCAATTTTATATACGTTTTTTTGATATTATGAAACATGAATTGGTCAAGATAATACAAGATGCATTTCGAAACGAAAGCGTGCTTCAAAATGAAGGTATAATTGTACTGATTGCCAAAAAAATGCGTCCGAGTGCAGTGACTGACTTTAGGCCCATTACTTTGTTAAACTGTGACTATAAGATTATGGCCAAAGTTTTGGCTAATAGACTGAAACCTATATTATCTTCCTTACTCAGTTCACGGCAAACATGTATCAGTAAAACTCAAAATATATTTTCTACGGTGGCGGGTATACGTGATATAATGTATTATTATGAAATGCAACAAACCGCAGCTTGTATAGTATCCTTTGATTTTACAAAAGCTTTTGATCTTGTAATTCACCAATATTTGTTTGAAGTACTTCGAGCCTATCGCTTCAGTGAAGCCTTTATATCTGTTTTGCAAAGTTTCTATAGAAAGGCAACCTCTCGTCTTCTTATCAATGGATTCGTGACTCCTGCAATACACGTGACGAGATCCATTCGCCAGGGGTGCCCCTTGAGTATGCTTCTCTTCGCTTTGACCTTGGACCCACTACTTCGATACATTCAGTGCCGAGCCCCGCCGGCAGCGAGTGCTTTCCTTGAAACGCAAGTGTTTACATTCGCAGACGATTTATCAGCTTGTGTAACAACAACAAACCAGCTTCAAAATATACTAAATGCAATGTGTTTGTATTGTTCTGCCAGTGGAGCGGAAGTTAACATGACAAAATCAAAGGCTTTACCTGTTGGCAACTGGAAGCAAGACAATCCGGACATAGGGATAAAATATGTCAACGAACTCAAAATATTGGGCATTACTTTTCATACTAACGAATCCAGAATGCTGGATCTAAACTGGACGAAAATTGTAAGCGAAATCAGGTTACAGTGCTATCAAATGAGAGGAAGACAACTCAATTTAATTCAGCGTGTTTGGTTCCTACACACTTTTATTTTTAGTAAATTAAATTATGTCGCTCAAGTGTTGCCAATCACACAGCAATATCTCCGACAAATAAAGTCTGCTGTGGGATGGTTCATGTGGTACGGACATTTTTTTCGGGTACCTTTCCCGATTATGTGCCAAACACAAATGACAGGTGGTCTAGA
This sequence comes from Lepisma saccharinum, assembly GCF_977018435.1. Lineage (NCBI taxonomy): Eukaryota > Metazoa > Arthropoda > Insecta > Zygentoma > Lepismatidae > Lepisma > Lepisma saccharinum. The sequence goes on along the minus strand of NC_139247.1, from coordinate 40,967,460 downwards.
ACTATGGAATATTGAAAATAAATGTAAGTCGCTATTTTTAGCTAGAAATTATCAATTGTACTTAAATGAACGGTCGATTACATCAATGTGGTTGCGTATATTTACCGATACGTTTCCACCGCAAAATCCACCTAACTTGTCTCGACTAACAAAGAACCCTATGTATGTACGAATCTTTGTACAAGAATGGAGTTATGTGGAGTTTCCCATGGATTTGAAGGAGAATACTCTGTCAAAATATCTGTATGAACATTTTCAACGACAACTTATTTTGCAGCAGAGGCGAATAGAGAAAAAACTCCCTAATGTTATTTGGTCAAATGTATGGCAAAATGTCCACAAGCCTTTCCTTGATACGGACATACGAAGTTTGTGGTATACCCTGGTGCATGATCTAGTTCCAACAAATGTTCGACTAAATGAAATAAAAAGACTACCAACAAATGAGTGTAGACAATGTGGAGAGGTGGATACAAATGAACATCGCCTCACTACATGTAAAGGAATTTCAGAAATTTGGGCCTTTCTCATTATGTGCCTTGCCAAAATATGTCGTATATCGCCACAATGCTTTCAAGCAAAAATTTGTATATTACCAGACTTTAAATATTTCCCTGTGAAGAAACAAAATGCCATTGTGTGGCTTATAGCACATACAGTATACTATATATATAGCAAAAAGTTTGAACCAAATATCACCCTATATACAATGTATCTTAAAAGATCTAGATGGAAACAAGCAACTAAACAAAATGTCCGAATGTCACAATATTTTGGTAAATATCTGGATGTAATGTAATTGTATGTATACATGTAGGAAAAAAAATCCATAGATGTAAACAGAATAGTGAAATAAAACTTCAAAAAAAAAAAAAAAGTCGGTAACGCGTCTGACTACCATGCTCAAGGTCCCGGGTTCGATCCCCGGCCGGTTCAAATCCGGGAACTTTTCTAAGCGGCCCCGGCGCCTACCCAGCGTCGAATAACATGGGTACCTGGGGGAAACCCTGGGGGGTAAAGGCGGTCAGGGGCGTGATGCTGATCACATCACCCCCACTCACGACCGGATCAAGAAAGTGTGGGGCGTTACCCCCACACCCCCTATACGCCTTCATGGCGTGGTGCTATGCACAGGGGAATACTTTACCTTTTTTTTTTACCTAACGTCGTCGCACTTCTCCACAATTACTCTTTCCCAAGTAACATCGACAAGATAAATCCTTTGTTGTAATGTAAACTTTTGTGGTGCCATATTAAGCCACAATCTTCAACACGGACAGGGCACAACACAACTTCCGAGGGAGGATTATACTGGCGTCAGTCTGCAACGTCAACAGAAAAGGAAAGAGAGCGAAGGCAGGGAGAGCGAAAAAACAGACTGTAGCGTGCGACTGTCGCGGACTCCATTCACCGAGAAAGAGAAGCGCTGATATCGGACCGCTTGCCGCCGAGTCTCGTAGCGAATGTCAGGGAATGCTCTGTGTATGTATATATATATAGTGTGTGTGTGTGTGTGTGTGTGTGTGTGTGTGGAGGGTGGTGTGTATATACAGACGCGTATGTTTGGGAATTGGTGCAGCGTGAAATTCTGAGTCAATGCTTGTCTCATTGACATTGACTTTCCTGCATTCGCATACCTTTATTTCGAAATGTGCTGACTAAATATATTTTTATATTCAAAATGGTTTCGGAATTTCGTTTCTAGAATGTTCCTCCTTGCATTTTCTCTTTGTACACTCTGGGTGTAAATAAAAAGCCGGCCCCCGTGGCAGAGTGGTTTGCACATCGCGCTACGACGCCAGGGGTCCCGGGTTCGAATCCTGGCCTGGGCATGAATGTTGGTTGATTTGTTGTTTTAAGTCCACTTTATGCACAGTAATGCTAATCGGGACTGGACCTACAGTTTAAAGTGGGATCCGAACCACCATGTGCCTCCACCGGATATCGAACCCGGGACCCCTTGATTACAAAGCGAAGATGCTACCACTGCGCCATTGGTGAGGCCCTGGACATGAATGTCTGTGAGTGTCCATTTATCAATTTCATCATATCATCACTCATCCTCATCTTCGGAAATTAGCCAAAAGTGGCACAAGAAGCGAAGTAAAATAAAGCAAAATAAATCAATCAACTCTGGGTGAAAGGGGTAACAATTTTCGAAGACACCCAAATATCAAGCTCCCTTCCACGTAGTACACCCTGGACTGCATTTTGCAGACTAGCGAGTCTCTGGTGTCTGGACTCACAGCCAGTAAATCCTCTGCGGGGCTATATTGTGTCATCCCTATTTCTTTCACCATTTATTAGCCAAAAGTGGCAGAAAAGTTAAGTATTTTTTTAAAAAAAAAATCTGGCAATGCTCTTAGACCAACTTCCTTTCTCTTAGGCTAATCCCAATGATGAGAATGAATTATGATCAGATGAAACTGATGAAGACGATACCGTGGCGATGTCGTGAGTCGAACACTCAACGAAGAGGCTCCTTGTTTGAGTCTCTTACATTAGGGAAAGATACTAGCGTTGCATATCCCTTATTTTGTGTCATTCTCGAGTTAGACTGACCTAAGTAACCAGGCAGGAAACAGCAATAAATGTGTAACCCTCAGCAAAAGCATTTGCCAGTTATTGCAGGAAAAAGTGGGGTGAAGATGAAAAGGAAAAGTGGGAGGAGTTTAGCTTGAGAGAGAAAAAAGGAAAGCTGCATCTTGATCGAGAGAGTCGTCGGTTTGGGGAGTCTGAAGGAAGGAGAGAGAGAGAGCGAGAGAGGGAGGGAGAGAGGAATTAGGGGTACTACTTTCGTATAGGTGTGACACCTACAAATCATTTATTTCGCACTTTTTTACATTGCTAACGTACGTATTCTGCATTGCGGAACATTTCTTTAGGTGAATAATAATGAATTTCTAACGAAAATAATGTATATTTCTTACATTTACGAGTACTTACTGTTACTCGTTATTTCGATTCTGTAACACACATTATGGCGATAGCGTACTGGTTCATCGCGCGTTGTGAGAGTGTTTTGTCGATTTATGCAGTGTTGCAAGCTTGTTCACCGAAAAATACTTACTTTCGTGCCCGTATTTGAAATTATGCTAATACCTCGCAAACCATTGACGTTAGCCTCACAGACCATTGACGTTAGTCTCACAGAGCATTGACGTTAGCCCCAAAAACCATTCACGTTAGCCCCACAAACCATTTTCCGTAAGGTTAGATTAGGTTAGGCAAGCAGAGTTTAAAAAAGTTTTAAAAAAATTAAAAATATTCGACACGTCATGTTATAGTGAAAACACGGCGAGGTTTGAAACACTGACTACGGGGTTTACGTCATCTAACACACGGAACATTGTGCTCTCGTGTAGAAAGCAAATGGCGGCAGCAGAAACAGCTTGTCGGACAGAGATTTTCGCAGAAAACAACATGCATTCGCATTAAAATGGATCAAAACTACATTCACGAACTTCCACAACGCTACAGAAAATGATTTCCGTAAGTACTTTCTCCTGTAAGAAGTAAGAAATCCGTCACACCTACATGAAAGTATGCCGAATTGGGATTTGGGGAGACGACAGGCAGTTTTGATTTGAAAGTGAGTCTAGCTGGATTGTGGAAAGTGAACGTGAGTTTTAGACACTTGCTTGGGAGTGAAGTGCTGAGACGCTGAGAGACAATTTAAGAAACTAACATGAGAAATGTGGGTAAGAGTGTTTTTGGAGACCCTTTGATCTACGCTTCAAGAACGACATTATTATAACCAAATACAAATAAGGTGTTACAATACGCCAGTAAGTGTTCCAGCCCTTCTTAAAACATGCGTTTCAGACACTGGACAGCGCCTGTGGAGTGCGTGATGGATGGTCGTGTAGGAGAATAGGGGATGTTTATGAACAACGCCCACTATACGGTTTGGCACTCTTCCAGATAATTTGGATGGATGCTTCCCGTAGAAACCGCAGGAGGTCGTAACTGGGATCCTCGCCACTTCTGCACCAGTGGCGCTGTTGCAAATTGCACCTCGGTAACAACAGTAAATACCCGAGTTTTTTTAAAAAAAAATGTGATGCATCTCAAACAAACCTCCGTGGAAAAGCAAATTACGTTCAAACCAGCGCCATTTGATTGCGCACGCCGGCCCGGCCTGGCCACCTTTGTACACAATTAGCACAAACATAAATTCATACTGGGAATTTGTGATTAATGGTAGCATCCATGTCACTTTCAATTGGGCTTAATGCGAATCTCTTGTGCAATGTTAGTGCATTATTAGTGCAAACTCTGACAAATTTATTCTAGTAATTCTAGGGGGCCTGAAGCGTCTCTGCACATGTACATTTTAATTAAAAGTTTTTGTGTATCGTTAGTGTACAATGTTTGTACACAATTACCAAAATAATTTTGCAACTGCTACTTTTAAAATAATAAATACAGTCCCGTGCGAATTAATCGAAACAAGATATTTTTATGCATGACAGAGTCTCAAACTTGACTATAGTTTCATGATGATGAATCTATGACAAATCGTGTAACACAAATTATATAACAGAAAGAAGAACATATTAGCTATTAAGAAATATTACGAATATGTAATTTATTGTTTCTGAATAGTGTAATTGATGAATTAGGGTATAAGTGCAAAAAGATTCATAAAGTGTGTAGTTATTGTCGTATTTCAATTTATTTGCACGGGACTGTACGTGTGTGTGATTTCGCCCACTAATAAATGTATGAATGTTGAGAAAATATTTCAAATAAAGTAGGCCAATCAGAAATGAGGTCTACAGTCCCGTGCGAATTAATTGAAATACGACAACAACTACACACGTTATGTATTTTTTTTGTACTTATACCTTAATTCATCAATTATACTATTCAGAAACAATAAATTACATATTCGTAATATTTCTTAATAGCTAATATGTTCTTCTTTCTGTTATATAATTTGTGTTACACGATTTGTTATAGATTCATCATCATGAAACTATAGTCAACTTTGAGACTCTATCATGGATAAAGATATCTTGTTTCGATTAATTCGCACGGGACTGTAACTAGAGGCGCAACAGCCCTTGAGGGCCAGTGCCTACCTACCGACGTTTCTCCCACATGCCTCAGCGGAGGTGGGGCGATCATTCAACTATAGAGCGACCACAAATAAGAAAACCCTCGGCGAAAAGTCTCCGCGCATCTTTCCCTTCTTCCGTTCAACTCGGGCCATAAGGAAGCATGCTCCACTCTCCCCCTCCCCTCCTCGCGGGAGTGCGGTTCACAGGAGTCGCGGGTCTGCGCATGTTTTTTTTTGCTGGTGGTTCCTCTATAGTTAGGGGTTGAAGTGTGGTCAGCGCGACGAACCCCCATTCGTCGTTTTAGGTTTCCGTGACCGGGTTACGCTACTCAATCGTAGCTCCCCAATTTCCTCACGATGGTGGATGGTCACCCGTTCCATACACTGGCTGAAATCTTAAATTCAAATGCACAAACATTTCATAGCTTCTAGATGATATACGAGGGGTGGCTGGAAAGTTATGAACCTGGCCTTGAGAGTGGAGTTGGCTCTTATCGTGCAGCTGTGCATCACACTCAAATTCCAAATAACACGGCATGCGAAGGACGTTTATACAACTTAAGCTAAGCTCCTTAGCTTTCAGCTGTTTTTTTTTTCATGATATTATACAAGTTACGTTCCAAGAATTGAAACCTAGTTTGTACTTCCTTGAAATTTTCCGCTACAAACGCATTTGCATTTAAACATTGGTTTTTCTCTTTTCTCCTCTCTCCTTCTCTCATTCTCTCTCTCTCTCTCTCTCTCTCTCTCTCTCTCTTAAAAGAAAGAAAGAAGGAAACAAAGAAAGAAATACTTTTCTTTTCTCTCTCTCTCTCTCTCTCTCTCTCTCTCTCTCTCTCTCTCTCCCTCCCTTCGAAGGGTGAGGGCGGTGGAGGGCGAGGACGAGAGATAAAAGGAGAGAGAGGGAGAGTTGATGGGGGGAAATCCCCTCGAGAGAGAGAGGGGGGGTGGGGAAGGAGGGCCTTGTGAACGGGGAAGGGCCCCGTAAGAGAAGAAAACCAGTAGAAGAGGAGAGAATCGTAATGGAGGAAGATGTCTACTTCTCTCTCTCTCTCTTTATCTCTCTCTCCGTTACTTCTTTATTTCTCTCTTCTCTTTCTCTATGTTCTCCTGCCCCTCCCCCTAAGAAGAAAAGGAAGAAGAAGAAGCAAGGCATGGATGCTGTGGGAACAGGGCATAAGACCTGACATTATATCCATCTTTCTATTCAACAAAAGCGAATCGAAGTCAGTAACCCTTCAAACATTGATATTTGTACAGCGTTGAAGTAGGGAAATCCCTGTTACTTAAACAGATGATGCTCCCTATATGGGACTGTAGATAAGAAAACTTTTACACCCATTAGGCTAGGTTATATTGTACAATTGCAAGACATTAACGTATTTAGTTATAGGTCTTTTCTACTGTTACAGTGAACGGTCCTCATGCTGGCAAGGAAAGTGGGGATCTGGGATTACCCCGCAGACCAATCAGAGAACGGCGGTGGTCCCGAGAGTTACGACGCAGCGGGAGGAAGTACTAGGTGCACCTCGTTCTACAGACTGCTTCGTTTCTTACCGTGCTGGATTGGTCGCTTCTCCGCTCCCCACTTCCCTTACCAGCATATAGAGCGCCCGTCGTAAGACTAGAAAAGGCATATAGTTCGCACTAACTAGATATACTGCAGCTATACTAATTAATTGATTGATTTAGTTTATTTTACTTCGCGTTTTGTGCCTCTTGGCTAATTTGCGAAGATGCGGATGACTGATGAAATTGATGAATTGACATTCACAAACAACCAAGCCTGAGCGGGATTCGAACCCGGGACCCTTAGCGTCGCAGCGCGATGTGCTAACCACTCGGCCACAGGGTCCGGCTACACTAATTAATGACGTCATATTTTTTTCCCCAAGCCGTGTTCCCTGATTGATCAACCTCACGTGTACCATATTACAGTAAACTCTCGTTAACACGAATCCCAAGGGACAGAAAAATCAAGAGTTCGTGTTATAAAAATTCGTGCTAACCGGGGACTCAAATTTTATTGTTGTAATACAGTTCTTTCTACACATTAACCATTTATAATACGTATTATGTATGTCGTCATAGAAAACACTAGTACAGTACTACAGTAATTAACTTTTAAAAAAAAGTACTCACAGGTCATTTTCTGGTGAAAAATTACTTTATATTGCGCTTTTGCAAGATACGATAAGATCTATCCATAAGAGCAATAATGCCTTTGTCCAAAGGCACTTGATGTTATTCTTAAAGAATAGAAGAACACATCTGAACACACAACTGAATTTGTTGGTTAAATACGTATAAGCTCATTGTTGACACGATGATCGCGATTGTCGAGCAATTGCACCCAAGTTTTAATCTTGATGTTACTCGTACTCAGGGGGTGCTCGTTCGGCGGTGCAGATCGTATGCGCAGTTGTCCGTGGATGTATGACGTCACCATCGAAACACTCGGCACGGAAAAGGCTGGTTCCTTATGCAAATATTGAGAAATTTGACAACGAATATCTTCTAAAATATAGTAGCAAGGGAAAAGTTACAACTTTTACTGTTAAGATTCATCCTTTCTAATCAATTTATCACAAAGGTGATTCAAATGTGTAAAATGGTTTTCAAGAAATCGTGTTACGAAGGAACCTCCTGTTTTGTTCTCTCCAGGCTTCCAATGTAAGGGAGTTTTAACTTAAGCGCGTTGGATTTCTTTTTGCTCTATGTCTTGAAATAAGATTGTTTTGTTCTTGTCAACTGAAATCATGCCTAAATGCTATGGAAAGCTGTGAAAACTATTATCAGAAAACTAACGGAAGAAAACTAAAATATCACAGCTTGGTTGATATAAAAAAATGCGAGATTGCCCATTTTTGCGAAAATGCATTGTGCGAGATCTAAAAGCAGTACTTTATAATATTGTATGTAAATGTAAGGGTGTAATAAACGTGACTGCTTCCCAGGCACGTATCCATAGGGGGGCTTAGGGGGCTCAAGCCCCCCCCCCCCCCGAAAGTTTTCGGTTTACACTAGATAAAATGAGATTTTTTGTTTCTTGTGGTGTCAAATAAAATAATGTGACGTTAATTTAAGGAGAGAAATAGTTATCGAGGCAAGACGGAGAATATTCTATAACCCTGTTATTGGTAACAGCTCGTATCCAAGGTAGGAATCAGGGGGCTCAAGCCCCCCTTCAGAAAATTTTCACTTTAGACTAGTTAAAATTAGGTTTTTGGCTTCTTGAATAATATGGTGATAATTTGAGAGAGATAATTATCTAGGCAAGACTGAGAATGTTCTATAAGCCTGTTATTGTTAATAGCGCGTATCCAAGGTAGGGATCAGGTGGTTCGAGCCCCTCCCCCCCCCCCCCCGCTTCCCAAGGAAATTTTTCAGTTTACACTGATAAAATTAGGTTTTTGACTTCTTGAATAATGTGACGATAATTTAAGGAGAGAAATAATTATCGAGACAAGACGGAGAATGTTCTATAAGCCTGTTATTGTTAATAGTGCGTATCCAAGGTGAGCATCAGGTGTCTCGAGCCCCTCCCCCAGGAAATTTTTCAGTTCACACGAGATAAAATTAGGTTTTTGTCTTCTTCAATAATGTGACAATAATTTAAGGAGAGAAATAATTATCGAGGCAAGACGGAGAATGTTCTACGGACCCTGTTATTGTTTATAGCGCGTATCCAAGGTGGGGATCGTAACTCGTGGACTCCCCCCACCAGGAAAGTTTTCATTTTACACTAGATAAAATTAGGTTTTTGTCTTCTTGAATAATGTGACGATAATTTTAGGAGAGAAATACTTATCAAGGCAAGACGGATAATGTTCTATAACCCTGTTGTTGATAATATTGCACGTAAACTTTTCTTACGCTTTCGGTGTTGTCGTAGCGAACTTGAACACTATGTAGAAGAGACTTGTCAGCATTTGGAAGCTGCACAACAAAGGTAGCGCCGCACGTAGGGCGATTCGGATTCATTGTAATTTTTTAATCTCTGGAAAGCGCGAGAGGGAACGTTCTTGAAAAGGAGAAGGAGTCGAACTACTGGCAATATTTACGAATCGTGATATCTGCGAAACGTTCTAGAATATGATGAGGATATTAATACGCGGCTTCAATTTCCAGGTTGATCTGTACAGTGTCTCTCAAAAGTTTTAGGACAACGACATTTTAAACTAGGCAACCCAATTTACACAAGGCGTTGGTGGGTTGCGTGTAGAGTTAGGCTCAATTTCAGGGTTGCCACATGCACAATAGATATTTGTGAAATACGCGAAAGAAATGAAAACAAGTATTTTTGTATAAAATTATTAAAAATATCAATATTATATCGCAAATGACGAATTTCTTTCTAAAAGAGAGACACTAGGTTTTCTAGTATTTCATCGATGATGAGCCAAAGGAAAGGATAAGAGGTTAGAGGAAACGAAAGACGATAAAGGAGAGGAGAAAGAGAAAGCGAAAGGAGAAGAGGAAAAGTAGAGGAGAGAAGAGAGAGAGGATAGACGAGGAGAGGAGAAGTAGTGAGAAGAAAGGAGAAATCGAGGAGAGATGAGGAAAATGGAGCAAAGAAGAGAGGAGGAAACCGAGAGGTGAGGAGATGAGAGGAGGAGACGAGAAGAGAGAAGTGGATAGTAGAGTAAAAGAGGGTAAAAGGGAAGAATGAAAAGAAGAGGAGAGGAGTGCAGTGGAGTCGGAAATCTAAGACAGGAAAGGAGATAAGAGGAGTGGAGAAGAGTGGGATGGAGACAAGACGCGAGAAAAATAGAGAAGGTGATATGAGATAAAAGCAGAGGAGAAGGAGGGGAGAGAAGAATAAGAAGGAGAAGAGAAAATAGAAGAGAATGGAAACGAAATGAGAGAAGAAGTAGTTGTAGAAAATACTGTATCGTCTCGGCGTCAAGAATTGATGCATTGATCAAATTATCGACATGAAACAAAACACTCAATAACGTTTTGAAACATATTGGAGAATGTATCAGATCGGTGCCATATGCCTTTTGGCTGAGTTCAGAGCAAAATGAAATCTTTCACGTAAGATCATTGATTTTACCTGCGATTATACCACTAAAAACATAAATGAAATTTTAACATTTATAAGAATTATCCAATTTTTCTCGACTTCTCGGTTCGTTGAAATGAAGATGTTGTAATTTAATATTTCCCCTCCCCCCATCGTTAATTCCAAACTGAATCATTCAGTTTCACACAAGGCGGACAATGAACACAATGGGATATGTCTAAAACTTACGAAAATTTTCTGGCACCGGAGGGGTTTGAACCTACGACCATCAGATTGACAATCCTTAACGGTAACCATTACCCTACAAGCTGTCGCTTCTGAAAGCAGGTAGAAGGAGTTGACCAACGTGAAATGTAGATACAACTCTCTCTCTCCTACATGTAATGTGCAAAGAAAACTTGTTTGTAAGAAAGAAAACGAAGGTAGAACGAATCGGCGAAAACATTGAATGGAGAATTGCACATGTTGAAAACTTTTCATTCGATATTTGAGGAGGTATCCTTGCATTGATCTCGAGTGGGAAAAGGGGTAAAATTAGTATATCCTGAATTGCCACAAATATAAAAAGTTATTTCATTAATATTTGTCAATGTCTTTAAACGAGTACAGAATTATCGTTAGAGTATCATAATTCATGATCTTATACATGAAAATATCCCTTTGAACGTGTGTCAATTCATTTATTTGTTTTTTAATATATACATTCCAGATGCAGAACAATGTAACCACTTTACACTGCTATTACAAATAATGTTACCATGCTCTTGTTTAATAGAAGGGGAAATATGTTTTCTTGTATGTAGGATCGAACCTGGGACCGCAATCAATGCTTTCAAGAACTCGAACCAATACACAACGCCCTTCGTTTCCCTTGGAGCAACAATTCTTAATCATCCTCTCGCCCTAATATTGTAAACGTTATCATGCAAAAGAAAAGTACAGTACTCTGATAAGGCTCTGTACTTCTAGAATTACTTTAAACACATGCATTTAACTCTGAATTTCTTTCTGCGTACTAGTATATCTAAGCTTTGAATAATTTATTTGTAATTTCATAACGGTTACATGAACATTTACGATATAGATCCTTACAACTTGGAATCTAGTAAATAAATACTTTAAAGTCTTCAAATTAATTTTAGACTACTAGATTTTTGCAAGGGATTTATTTGTATATGTGATCCGCTTCCAGTCATTCATTGCTGAAGCAAACGTTTTAAAACTGTGTTGAATTTTCATTCTGAGATAAGTTTCTTTACTTGCTACATGTATGCGAACGACACTCTGTCCCACTTATCTCTGGAGCAGGTGAATGAAAACAAGTATCTGAGCAGCGATGAACACGTGAGAGGAACGAGATTGCGTGGAGGGAGGAAATCCACTACAGTTACCAGCCTTCCCAGCAGCGTGCACTGTTTCGCTCTGTCCAGTCGATCTCCCTCTCCCCTCTCCCCTTCTTTTCTACTATGCGCGGCTTTGCTCCAGAGATGCTGGGACAGGACACAATTAATTGTTTTCGCAAGAAGTATCTCTGTGTGCCACACATTTCATTCTTACTCACATGAAAAAATGTAAATTTGCCTTCAGGGCTAGTTTCACAGTTACAAACTCTTTTGTCCTCGATGAGAAGCTTAATATAAATAGGCATTTTGTTTATAATTTTGAAATTGGGGTCTAAGGTTAAAATCCTCATATTTAGGGCTTGAACTCGTAATCTAAGAGCCCGACTCTGTGGCCGAGTGGTTAGCACATCGCGCTGCGACGCCAATCCCGGTCGGGCTTGGTTGTTTGTGAATGTTCATTCATCAATTTCATCATTTCATCACTCATCCCCATCTTCGCAAATTAGCCAAGAGGCACAAAACGCGAAGTAAAATAAACTAAATCAAATCAAAAATCAAATCGTAATCTAAGAAGTTTGAAGATCCGTCCTCTTCTTTGTGCGTGACCTTTTTTATTTATTTCTCTATTCATTATTCATCCTCATCGTCGCGATTACCCAAAAGTAAAATAAAAAAGTCCCCCTACTTTACTGTGCTGTCTAAGGCGCTGTGCTTTGGACTCCGACTGCGGGATGTCATGGGGTCATGGGTTTGAGTCCGCCTGTGTTCAGTCTTAGGGTTCTCGGCCTGGGTATAGGACCGGTAGCAACCCACCATCGTGAGGAAATTGGTGAGCTACGAGTGAGTAGCGTAATCGGGTCTGGGAAATCTCCTATAACGGCTGGGGTTCGACGTACTGATCCCACGTCACCCCATTACCGGTTGAAGAACTCCACACCACTAGGTAGGACTGTGGGAGGGAGACTGGCGGTCGGGAGATAGGTCAAGGCCCTTCGAGGATTGTCGAGCCATGGGTTATTATTATTATTATTATTATTATTATTATTATTAAAATAAGAAAATACAATGGAATGAAGAAAAATATATTTTTTTAAATATTTATCTATAATAAAGCAACCATTCAGTTTTATTTTGTTTTTCATGGATCTATTGCCACTACTACGCTGTAATCCCGATAAGTATCTTACATGTTACAGGATAAAGCACGTGTTACTATTCGAATACTTATTTAATAAGCTTTTTGTTTGTCAGGACTTATGACTTAAACTTATGCATGTTGAGCTAGTGCCCACGTAGCCGCCTGATGAAATCTATCATTCTTCATATTCTTTTTAAAATTCTACTTTGGTCACTTGTAACTTGCTGGGTGCAGACACTGTGCATCGACGCACAGTGTTTTGCGATAAGAAGCGACCTTGAATATAGCGTGAGTCACTTTGAACGCGAGCAAGCTACGCTACAAAGGTTGTCTGCCTTTGAAAACGGTCATTTTTTTCACCATTTCCGAACGCGATTGCTATTGTAGAAGTATATTTTCTCTCAAAAGAGCAAGAAAGGAAATTCGACCAATGTTCTCCCGTCATTTTCTAAACATAGAATTATAATGAATTTTCAATGGCGCTCGGACAATTTGAACTATAATTTTGGGTCTGGCCCCTTCCTCAAAGAAATCCTGGATACGTGCCTGGTCTACGTCAATGACAGAATGCAAGCAATATTTTTATTTATTTTTAACCCAATTAAAGGAATGTGTAAGAATTTAAAAGAAATTAGAAAGAGTGGAACTACTGTTGCTCTACCTTAAAAATTGTTGTTCTTCGAGGAAGAAAAATAAGAAGCATTTAGTCCAGCACCTTAACACAGTGTCCCACGAGTATCTCTTGACAAACACTGTCAAATGTGATGTGATTTCATGAATACATTTTTTTCCGTGTCTACGTATAACGTTTCTGACATTGGCAGTTCGCAAACATTTTTGCAAACGATGTAATTATTTCGTGTTACCTTGCGCAACAGCAAATACATTTCATAAGACTGTTCTGCACACGAGACTTGGGTCAGTAAACAAGCATTTCGTCTGTTACAGTATCACAGGACGAGAGCATCGTTCTGCAATGTTCAAGCCTCTAGATATTTTCCTAGCCCATTCATAATATCTAATCACAATAATAAGTTAGAAGAAATAACTCGTATTTTCACAACTACTAATATTCTAGTTTTTCATCATCACATCAAATTATTTCTCGAACATAGCTGCTATTGATTGATTGATTTAGTGTTTTAAGTCCACTTTATGCAATGTAAGGCTAATCGGGACTGGACCTACAGTTTAAAGTGGGATCCGAACCACTATGTGACTCCACCGGGAATCGAATCCGAGACCCCTTGATTACAAGGCAAAACGGAAATAATTTACAATACCGGACCCTTCTGTAATTTCTATGCTACGTCTTATACTCACGAAATAATTAGTCGCGATGATTTATCTCAGGTCAACATGTTTGGGTGAGGTGAAGAAATTGTTCATTAACGTGTAGAAGTTGTAAAATAAGCTTTTCGATTCTCACAATGACTCTTACAAGTATGGGAGCCATATTTGTTGATATGAACAATTGACGTAGGCAAATAGTTACGCTGTCTACAGCGTTGCCACACTGTTGATTTCATACTTGGAGAGCATGGAAATGCGTCGAGCATGACGAAGAAGACGACAGTGACAGTCACAATCACGATGTAGAAGAACATGTGGAATGATTTGATTACAGGGAAGTTTGGCAACAGTGCATCGATCGTAAAATTGCAGGATACGAAAATGGTGTCTTCGATGATGAACGTTTGCCGTTAAAGTGCTTCGAAAATAAGATTTTTTATCGGTTCGTTTTCACAATTAGCGCAAAACCATTCACGGATAGCCCCACTGACCATTCTCGGTAAGGTTAGGTTAAGCAAATATAGTTAAAATTTGGGGTCGTTAAACTATCCACGGGTAGACCCACACACCTTTAACGGATAGCCCCACGAACCATTCAAGGTTGTTAGATTAGGTTAGGTTAGGCAAGGCAAGCATAATTAAAATCAGGAATGCATATTTCTTTTTTTTTAAGTATTGGAAACAAAATTTTCCGGTAAATAATTAGCAACCGTGCCGATCGCGGACCACGCAATTTAGCTTATTTTGCAATTTCTACACGTGACCCCCAATTTTTAACTTCAAATTCGTGATTAGGAGGCCTCAACTAGTGAGTATGCGACATATTACAAATATCGGGGAGGGGTCCGGTATTGTAAATTCTGCGCCATCGGGGAGGCTGATAGCTGCTATACTACAAGAAATCAATTCTAAATTAAAGTAAAAGTTTAACTACATGTATACCCAATGACATTTACAATATTGGAAGGACAGAATACTTAAAAATTGATGCTTCAACGGAAGGTAAAAGCGTGGTGTAGTGGCTAGTGTTCTCGATTGGGCTGCTAGCGGTCCTAGGATCGATCCTTTTTACAAAGTGTTCTCTTTTTTTGGATTCTCATTTGATTAAACAACGGCATGGTGGCATTATTTGTAATAGCAGTGTATAGTGGTTACATTGTTCTGCATCTGGAATGTATATATTAAAAAACAAATTGAATTGACACACGTTCAAAGGGATATTTTCATGTATAAGATCATGAATTATGATACTCTAACGATAATTCTGTACTCGTTTAAAGACATTGACAAATATTAATGAAATGACTTTTTATATTTGTGGCAATTCAGGATATACTAATTTTACCCCTTTTCCCACTCGAGATCAATGCAAGGATACCTCCTCAAATATCGAATGAAAAGTTTTCAACATGTGCAATTCTCCATTCAATGTTTTCGCCGATTCGTTCTACCTTCGTTTTCTTTCTTACAAACAAGTTTTCTTTGCACATTACATGTAGGAGAGAGAGAGTTGTATCTACATTTCACGTTGGTCAGCTCCTTCTACCTGCTTTCAGAAGCGACAGCTTGTAGGGTAATGGTTACCGTTAAGGATTGTCAATCTGATGGT
Source organism: Lepisma saccharinum (assembly GCF_977018435.1). Classification (NCBI taxonomy): domain Eukaryota; kingdom Metazoa; phylum Arthropoda; class Insecta; order Zygentoma; family Lepismatidae; genus Lepisma; species Lepisma saccharinum. The sequence goes on along the minus strand of NC_139247.1, from coordinate 40,951,983 downwards.
CGTAGGTTCAAACCCCTCCGGTGCCAGAAAATTTTCGTAAGTTTTAGACATATCCCATTGTGTTCATTGTCCGCCTTGTGTGAAACTGAATGATTCAGTTTGGAATTAACGATGGGGGGAGGGGAAATATTAAATTACAACATCTTCATTTCAACGAACCGAGAAGTCGAGAAAAATTGGATAATTCTTATAAATGTTAAAATTTCATTTATGTTTTTAGTGGTATAATCGCAGGTAAAATCAATGATCTTACGTGAAAGATTTCATTTTGCTCTGAACTCAGCCAAAAGGCATATGGCACCGATCTGATACATTCTCCAATATGTTTCAAAACGTTATTGAGTGTTTTGTTTCATGTCGATAATTTGATCAATGCATCAATTCTTGACGCCGAGACGATACAGTATTTTCTACAACTACTTCTTCTCTCATTTCGTTTCCATTCTCTTCTATTTTCTCTTCTCCTTCTTATTCTTCTCTCCCCTCCTTCTCCTCTGCTTTTATCTCATATCACCTTCTCTATTTTTCTCGCGTCTTGTCTCCATCTCACTCTTCTCCACTCCTCTTATCTCCTTTCCTGTCTTAGATTTCCGACTCCACTGCACTCCTCTCCTCTTCTTTTCATTCTTCCCTTTTACCCTCTTTTACTCTACTATCCACTTCTCTCTTCTCGTCTCCTCCTCTCATCTCCTCACCTCTCGGTTTCCTCCTCTCTTCTTTGCTCCATTTTCCTCATCTCTCCTCGATTTCTCCTTTCTTCTCACTACTTCTCCTCTCCTCGTCTATCCTCTCTCTCTTCTCTCCTCTACTTTTCCTCTTCTCCTTTCGCTTTCTCTTTCTCCTCTCCTTTATCGTCTTTCGTTTCCTCTAACCTCTTATCCTTTCCTTTGGCTCATCATCGATGAAATACTAGAAAACCTAGTGTCTCTCTTTTAGAAAGAAATTCGTCATTTGCGATATAATATTGATATTTTTAATAATTTTATACAAAAATACTTGTTTTCATTTCTTTCGCGTATTTCACAAATATCTATTGTGCATGTGGCAACCCTGAAATTGAGCCTAACTCTACACGCAACCCACCAACGCCTTGTGTAAATTGGGTTGCCTAGTTTAAAATGTCGTTGTCCTAAAACTTTTGAGAGACACTGTACAACAGAATAGGTGGAGACTTCAGAGGTAAGTGTGACAATTCATACAGTCGATTAGTGATCAGCCAGTATCCATTGGTTGCTTTATAAGTTCTAGTGATTCGAAAATGAAATGGACTAAGAATATTTCGGCAGTATCGGGCTGGGCATTGGAGCGATTTATTAAAAAAGAAATAAGCTGCACAGATCAACTGAAAATCAAAGTTTTGAGTGATGATTTGGTTGTGCCAGGACCAAATTTTGTGTATGCAGTCCGAGAATTTCATGGCATAAAAAAAATACTTTTGTTTAAGGCTACTGGGTTCGACACACACTCAACAGACAATTTTGGACACTTGCGAGTGCTTAGGCATGAATATGAACAATTTGGTGGGTTTCGGCTTTTATAAGAGCTGCAAACATGGGAGGACAAGACACATTAGTGGTGTTCAGGCTCGAATGAGAGAGAAATATTCGTGAACTGTCTGATTCAAGTTCCCTGCACACAGTTTGAATCTTGCGTTGTCGAGTGGATTGTGCATTCCGTGCATGTGTAACACCTTCGTAAAAACACTTCTGGTACATAGATGTTTTGATGCCTGATGAGAAGAAATGGACAAACATACATACTGAGATGGTTCCGGCACACAATATTAATGCATGGAAACAGAGGAGTTGAGTGGTAGAAAATGTCCCGATTTCACGTTCTGATTAAAATGACAGCCTTAAGCAGTGGCGACGATTTAGGAGATAGTTGCTCCCCATTCTTTTGCCTCCACACTATCACAATGGCCTCTTAATGCTTGTCTCCTTGTCCACCCCCCCCCCCCCCGACATTTTGGAACCCAATTGCCACCACTGGCCTTAAACATACAATTGTGATACCCCTTTAAAAAATGGTGTTCAGCCGCCGCCCCGAAAGGAATTCCTGGATACGTGCCTGCTGCTTTCCGTAAAATATCACAGCACTCTCCACGTTCTTCTTCTTCTGTCTTTTCTTTGGCGCAGTCAATAGCTTCAACACGTTGTTTTTTTATATATATTTGTCACATATTTGTTTTAATTAGTATTCTGCTCGTTCCACCACCTGAACGCAGCAGCTACTGCTCAAAGGGCAGTGTAGTTACACCGGAAGAAGGCTCAGAAATGGCAGGCTTCAGAAGTTAACTCATCCAAATTAAATTAAACAGGTATGTGCTCTCTCTAAATTTAAATCATAGGTCACAAATAACATAATAACCCACAGCTCTACAGCACCTTGAAGGGCCTTGGCTTACCTACCGACTGCTGGTCTCCCTCCCACACTGTTCCGCCGTCACCTTGTTGGAGCGTGGAGTTCTTAGACCAGTAAAGGGGGACGGGTGATCAGCCCGACGAACCCCATAGGTCACAAATAATTTGATTAAAAGTTTTAAAAGTATCTGTTTTATTTAATAGCGTGTTAATTGGTGCATTCTTCTCCAGCATAGCCATAGGCAGTGACCACACTAAGAAGGGGGGGCAGGAACGCCCCCCAATTCTCGTTCGACAATTTCTCTCTCTCTCTCTCTCTCTCTCTCTCTCTCTCTTATCTGCCCCCAGTAAAACGACAAAATAAATAAATGAATGAATGCTCTTTTAGCCAAAATATGCATTTTTGTGTCGTATGTAATGGAATAATAAAAATGATTGCCCCGGGAAAATATGATTTACCCCTCACTAGCCGTCACTAGCTACAACATATTTTGATTTCTATTGTTCCCACATATTTATTTTAATTTTAGTATTGTGAATCATATTCCACTGTGTTACCTCACGTAGCCACCCCCTTCCCACACACACACACGTACGACTTCAGTTGTAAGTTTTAGACTAAGCTTGTCAAATATCCACTTATATCTTTGTATTCTTGAGCCATTTAAAAAAAATCATTTCGCCCCTTCTTCTGGACTATATCATAGGAATGTTTTCCCACTGGAAGCCCCTTTGCAGATCGAGATCCGGGGCTATAGCCTTCCCAAGCCAGCGTCCCCTCCAAATACTCTCTTGGCCTCATGAAAGACAAATATGTGTATTTCTACGAAATATTAATTTGACTTGGCAGTTTCTCTTTTCGAACAGGAATAAGTTTTAAATTTTAATAGCCTATAAATTTACACTATCAATTTTGAGTAAAGGTTTTGCGTAACCCTAAAAGTACATTTAGAGACTGCAAGGTCAACTCTCGATATTTCAGATATATTAATAATTTTCATCACAACGTCTTGTAATAATTATTTGTTACTTCAATAACCTCCTCGCAAATGTTTCTCGCATATTAAAACATATATGCCAATTTCTGTTTATTTCCTTGTAATGCTGACCTCCGTGGCGAAGTGGTTAACACAACGCTTTACGATGCCAAGTGCCCCCAGGTTCGAATCCCCGCCCGGGCATGGGTCTACTTTCCTTTCTTCAATTTCATCATATCATCACGCATCCTCATCTTTGCGATTAGCCATATGTGACAGATAGCGAAGTAAAATAAACTAAGTCTATTAATCAATTATTTTTTAAACTCTTTAATTATTCTTTAGCATGTCACGTTTTTGTTAAAATTATATTACGATTTGTAAAATGACGAAATTCTAAAGGAGAACACGCAACTTTCTTTGTAGCGCATCGGTCAGAAAGTTTCAGGAGTATGGATTTTCAAAATACATTTTTGCACATGTACTTTGCCCCCTTTTAAAAGTAGCGCGTTTTCAATTATGTTACTAATCATTAAAAGGATGCCTCAATACCATCTTGGAAGATGACAATTATTATTTTCCCCCTCCTAAAAGTAATAATATACTTTCGCTCTCTGAATCTCCCATATAAATGCTAGGGGCCGTCTGCTTCAGCCGAGCTCACTGCTTCTCCGGTGACGTCACGCGTTCGTGCAAGATCGGCAATCTTCGGATGGCTTTACCTAATCTCTATATTCCTTGACTCGTACTGGCTATGTTTTAAAGAATAGAAAAACATTTTTGAGCACATTGTTGATCTGAATCTGTTGGTTACAATACTGTATAAGTTGATTGTTGACAAGATGATAGCGATTGTTGAGCGATTTCTTACATACCTAGCAGAAGAACGACAGAGGAACAACAGAAAAAAAGTTATGAAAAACTTTGAAAGTTCGTGTTGAATGAGAATGACACAAAGGACTAAAAAACAGTTCGTAATTCGTGGTAACCGAAATTTGCGTTAACCGATACAACTTTCTATAAGATATAATACATCCTTGTAACGAGGGTTTACTGTATTCGCAAAACATAAGAAATGAACCTCAAATGCTTCAAAAAAGCAGCCATGTGCAAGTATGGTGAACCATGTCTAAGCATAATAACTCTGGCATAACCTCATTTGCGTGCTTGCTTACTGGTATCCGAAGAAACTTTTCAAAGTGGAAAAAATTATCGGAAGAGAATTGCAACTTCCATTAGTGACCATTTTTAGGTCTTTTTTTTTAAAAAAAAATTGTGTCATTGCATGCTGAAACATAAGAAGTTCAACAATTTCTGTTTTGTCTGAATGTTATCTTGCGGTACTTACTCTGTGTTTAACTACCAGCGCAACAAAGCCTGTCTGAAAATCGCGAAATGCAACATTGTCGAGTTTCTTATTCACAGTCCGTACAACACACCAAGGTGAAGAAGCAATTGTTAAATTGTTTGTCTTGGAATATATATACTATTTTCAATAAGCACATTGAGTTTTGTACGAATTTTTGGGTCATTTTTCAAAGATTTTAGGTCATTTTTAAAGGTCATTTTTCAAAAAAATTTTGATGATCAAAATAAAGGCCCATATTTCGTGCTTGTCCCACAACACAAAACTCTATATTTTATGATGAAAAGCCTTTTCCTTCATTTCGATACATCACTTCTCCGTGAAAATTACGTATTTTGATGAAAGTAAAACTTGAAATTCTTCGAATTCTTAATTAAGAACTTATATCGATAAAAATACCCCTTTCAAGAATTAACCTTTTTAAGTGTATTTTGTACACACATACAGTTTCGTTCAGTTAGCTTTAAAGTCCTGCCATCTGGAATTGTATTCAACAACTTTGCTTAAATGCAAATTCAGATTAGTACTTGGAGGTATTTATCTGTTATGAAACTTTCAGCTTAAAATATCTAATTTTAAGGTATTTGACACGTTATAAAATTGGCGACCTGTCACTTTTTTGGTCTTCACACTTTCTCAAGTTTTTCTAAGCTTCGATAATGTAGTGGAGACAGGGATTTGAAAATACGAGAAGTTTATACAATATATATAAATATCATATCTTATATTTGTAATACATTTCCTTATTTTGTTTGCCATTCTTTCTCTAGAGTTTTGCCTTCCTCTTATGTGATACTCTTGTTTACTCTCTGTTTTTAATTACTTTGCCCTCTTCCATGTAAAAATGAGACCTGTTTAATACAGGAACATGAATCGTGTCGTAAATGTCCAGGAGAGTAAGTTTTCGTATTCTCAGAATAAGAGAATAATTAAGAGAGAAGGAAAGAAGCTAAAAAGGAAGCAAAGTAGAGACAGTAAAACAGAAATAAAAAATAAGAGAGAAAAGAAAGATAGTACTGAAACAAACTAGAGAGAAAGGAATAAGCGAACTGAAAGAAACTAGAGAGGAAATAGAGAACTGAAGGAAACGAGAGAGGAAAACAAAATGGAATTGTAAGAAACAAGAAAGAAGAGAAAAGAAGAAGTGAAAGAAACGAGAGAGAAAGGAAATAGTGAACTGAAAGAAACGAGAGAGGAAAACAAAATGGAATTGAAAGAAAGAACAGAAAAAATAAGAAAGAAACTAGAGAGAGGGAGAGAAGAAAGAGAATAAATTGAGAAGTAAAGAAAAAGAGAGAGAGAGACAGAAGAAGCAGATAAGTGAGAGAAACAAGGAAGGAGAGAGTGAGAAGACACAGGGAAGCAGAAGAAAGATAATTCCAAAATAAGCGTGAAAAGAAAGGAGGAGAGGGGAATAAAGAAACGAAAGGGAAAGGGGAAGAGAAATAAAAGAGGACCGGCTTATGCGTGACCTTGTTATGACACTTACTTGCATTCTACCGGAGTTTTATTCGAGAACAATGCAGTTGCTCACATCCCTCTTGTAATCGTACATCACGTCAGCGGAGAAAATTGACATTGCTTTGGTATTGGAGTCAGATTTCGCTTCAACATTTCAGCCTTGTTCTGCTTTTTCATCATTTTGATCAATTTCTTGAGCGTTTTCCTTCCACTGAGTACCATTTCCTTTCACTATCTTGCTTTTTCCCAGTCACTGACTCTCAGAACTTTTTATCTTGCATCGTATTTTCTGCGGCTCAATCTTCTCTACTACCCTTTGCCGTTTTTATCTCACGTTCCGTCTTCAATCATACCATTCCCTCTCAAATTCCATTAAGGTTTCATTAGGAATCTTGGGATGTTCTTTCTCCAAGGAAGCATGATAACCACTAAGCTTCTCGGTATGTTTTCATTTGACTCGTTGCACGTGTCCAATCTTCTCTTCGCCCTTACCGAGAAGTAAGATCGGGATAATGCATGGAACTTTATTGGCCACGTTGCCAATGTGACATGATTTGTCCTCTGGAGAGGGGGAGAGCAGGAATATTTTCGCGGCGGAGTCCCATCTACTTCATCTCTTTACGGCGAAAGTTCTGTAACCATGGCAACTGCGTGTGTATATGTGTGCCGACGAGAGTCTTGGCTTGTCTCCAATACGAATTCGTTTTGCGAGGACGAACCACAGTGTAAATGGAGTGGCGGTTTATGTAGCGGCGGTCTCGCATGACGGTATGTCGATTCCGGAATTGGGTGAATTGTTTTTGGGAGATGTAGCGTGGCCTTTTAATGGAAGTGCTCTCGGTAGTGTGACGCAAGCGACGTATTCGTATGGATTTATTCTAGCTCGCACGTAAAAGGGATACATCTGACGCCGAAGGGTCTGGATTTTGATGCATGTAACCGCGAGCCCGTTCGGAATATGGATCTTTTCATGTGTGTGAGATCTTAGGATCCAGTTTCTAAGAAGGGTTAAAATCAATGTTGGTTCCTGAAATGGACGTCTGAGTTATGTTATATTCGATATAAGTATTTTGTATTTTCGTTATTCATGTGATGGAATCTGTGAAGGGTTCTCATAAAGAGCACCCATATTACGGGATATAAATATATTGAATTGGGCTCTAAGGGGTGATCAAGTCCTTTGCAGAAGTTGAACTCTAGAAGGCTTGACGATTGAATGCGTACGAGGTCAGTGCAAGGAGGAAAAACGAGTTGCAGCTACCAGCCGTTCGCTCCTTGCACTCGCTTTCTCCCCTTCTCTACCGTTATGCGCGGCTTTGCTCCACAGACACCTGGACGGAATATATACATTCATTCCGGAAAGAAACGGCATGGGAGCAAAGGATCATGATTAAGGCTTGTGAGTAATGAGAACAATAACACTCGACACTATTAAAGCTTGACAGAACTGATAAGAATATTTATTCATTTAATTTCTAATAGGTTCGATTCTCAGTGAGAATTCATAATAATGACCAAATCAAGTTAAACAATTCTTAAACTTATTTTATCATTCAATAACTACGAAATAGCCTTCGCTAATACTTCGATAATTTTGAAACTTACCCGTTCTCTGTTCCATAGAATTTACATTACGCCAACCTGCCATCTATGAATGTAAAAGTCAAGTGTAATTTCTTGACGTCATTAACTTTCAATAGTAGAAATGTGTTCACATGTATTGCTGAAGCTCTGCTTCTGATATTAAATGCTTATATCAAGATTTAAACACGGAGGAAAATGAGCAAAAAATATGAGTTACAAGTGCAGTTTCCTTCCTTAAACAAGTTTGTGATAGTTTGAGTTCGTTTTTTTTTTTCCATTTTTGTTTACATAAACTTTTCTGAAGAACTCTATTTGGAATCTGATTCACATATCTACACTTGTAATTCTTAGCAATAAGGTGGAGTCATGTATCTCCAATTTACTTGCTCTTTTTATAACACCATTAAGCCTTGTTTCCATGATATGAAAAACTAAAATATGCTGACCAAGGCAGTAATTTATTTTATTATAAAAACATAAACTAAACGTAACGTTTCAACCTTCTAGCAAAGTCTTCTTCAGACTCTCCACCAAGTACAAATGTAACAAGGTACAAAACAGGACGATATATATACACAAACATTACTCCCCTCCAGACTATTAGAAAGTTGTTCTGGAACATTCTAACAGGTGGCTTTTCCTTGTCAACTGTACTTTCACCTAAAAGGCTAAACATATTTTCTTCCATCTAGAATGTGGTTTGACTCTTTATATCACGCTCTTTTTCCTTCATTCTTCTTCCTTCTCCAAAAGAGGACAAAAAAACACGTTCCTATCTACTTATGCAATGTTTCTGCCTTACCAAGATTCATTTGCATCACAATCCTAGCCCCCTAGTGATATCAGTGAGGTTTGTGCATCTGTAAACGTCTATGCAAAATAGGATGGTTGGCAGTTTTATATATTAGGGTAAATGAAAAAGTAAAGGCAATTTTCATATAACATCTTTGTTTCCACACAAGAAGACGAACTACACATATCACTATTCCACATATGCCCCCTGCACGGAAATGCACTTTTGGTATCGTGCAATCAGCTACAGTATCCCGTCCGCGAAGAAGGTTTTTGGTTGCTCAAGAAGCCACGTCTGCACCGTCTGCTGGACCTCGTCATCTGACCTGGACCGACGACCACGCAGCGCCTCCTTCAAAGGGCCGAAGATGTGGTAATCTGATGGCGCCAGATCAGGGCTGTACGGAGGATGGGGAAGCAACTCAAAGCCAAGCCTGTGAACAGTGTCTACTGTATGAGGCCTGGCATCCCCGTGGCTTGTGACAAATTGCAGGTTTCAGTTTGTCTTGCAGGACCGCACAATAACTTGCACTATTCACAGTTTCACCATGTGGGTGGAACTCCGCCAGGATCGGTCCCTTCACATCCCAAAACAGCGATAAGATCAATTTCCTACAGGACGGCTGTTGTTTGAATTTCTTACGTACAGGGGACGACGGATGTTTCCATTCCAGGATTTGCCGCTCTGGTTCGTAGTGGTGAACCCATGTTTCGTCTCCTGTCACGATTCGTTCTAAGATACTGGGATCGGCTTCATAGCGTTGGAGAAACTTGGTACCAATGTAACGTGCTGCTGCTGATGCGCAGCTGTGAGTTCCTTGGGTACACACCTCGCACAAACTTTATGGTGCCCTAGTTCATTATGCACTATTGCATATGCTGATCCGAAACTGATGTCCAAGAGTTCCGCCACTTGTGCTATTGTGATTCTTCGATCGTCCCTGATAATGGTATCCACCCGTTGGACGTTTTCTTCTGTGCGGGATGTTTTTGGGCGTCCACTTCGACTTTCGTCCGCTACACTTGTGCGTCCCGCTTTAAAGCGGTCCACCCACTCATACACTTTTCGTTGAGTCATGGTGCTTGCTCCATACTGTGCTAACAGCCGACGGTGGATGCCTGCTGGTTTCACAACCTCCGACCACAGAAAGCGCACTACGGGGCTGTTCCTCGATGGTGCATTCGTGGAGTGGTGCGTCCATACGTGTGACCTTTTTGCTCCACGACACTCGACTGAATGGGGCAGTGATGGATACTCCTACTTCCACGTAACTCCAAGTATACACGTGGTGACGTCAGACACACACCCAGTCTTCGTTTATTCCTGCGAGAACACAAAATTGCCTTTAGTTTTTGATTTACCTAGTATAATACGGATTTCGTAGCAGGCTCCTTGTGACGTAAAATAACTATTAGTTTTTCATAGTACGGAAAACCGGCCTGAGTGACGGAGTATTATAACGCCAGTGTTTCCGGCTTAGAATTCCGGCCTGGATATGGGCGTTCAGTGGCGGCGATTAGGTTCCAAAACTAGGAGGGGCAAGGTGCCAAAACTGTGGGCAAGGTCAGTTTACTTTACCTTGTTAAATAAGGTTTAGCATAGTGCGGGGGCAAAAGTGGTAAAAAGGGGGGGGGCAAATGCCCCTTCGCCAATTTCATCATATCATCAGTCATCTTCGTTGTTGTGATTAGCCAAAAGTGGATGAAAAGCGACGCTAAGTAACATAAGATTAAATCAGAGTAGTGAAGCTATCCTTACTAAAATTTAAAGATCGTTAAAATGCATGGTGATTAGCCTAAAGTGGCAGAAATGCGAATTAAAATAAAACAATATATCGTTAAAATTCCACATTATACACAAGCAGCCTAATCCAATCCGGACCTTTCATTTCAAGAAATAATGCCGTAAACTACGCATCCGCGTAGGCTGTATACATAGGCGTGCGCACTGGGGGCCAAGGGGGTGCAGTTGCCCCTCCAAATACTTTCACTTAGTAATTTAATGCAGAGAAATCTTATTACCGTTATTAAACAATATTATTATCTTCAAATTATCAAGTCTTTTCAAGCCGACGAAAGTTCCAAGCAAGTGCGGCGGGTTTATTTCCTACGTAATTGGATAATCACTTCGTTCCCCAGCAAATTACTTGTTATTAAGACTCACGCATTTTGTTCGTTAGCCTAGATGTGTTGCACAGAATATATTGGTCACACATTGGAAATGAATAAATTATGTGTAGTTGGAATCTGCTGCACGAAATCATGTTTATATGTAAATTAGTCTGAACCACAGAAAATGAAAATAAAATGGGGAAGGAGCAGAGGACTTTTGTGCCACTGAAGCTGGAATTCTTCTAAAAGAGTGATTTTAGGTGGGTCCGGACACACACTATACAAGCCCCTGTTTAGTACCCATTAATACAATAAAATAGTGAGATGGAATAAGGTTTTTCTTTCTCCGACTGAACTTTCTTTAAGGTTTTTCACCCCCGCCCTTAATCAGAGAGTCTACGCACGCCTGTGGCCGTACACGTCCTTTACTGTAAACAGATAAGAACTTGCAATACATTCCCCTGAAGAACAAAAAAAATCTTCATTTGTGTAAAATCGTCAGCTATTGGTTGAATATGATTCTTCAGTATCAGTGAAGTAATAACATGTAGGCGGCTTCCTTTCAACTTATCCTGGTCACGGTCCTGCGACCAAAAGCTAAAAGGACTTTCCGAGAGAATTTCTAACTTCATCGACTTCTTAATGGATTCTAACCCTCCTCTGACTTCCGGGAACTTTGCTTCTTACGACTTTCAAACGGATCACTTAAAGTAGGTTTCCTTTGTTCCATTTTGTTCACCGGTGGGGTTTGCAAAGGCAGCTTGCCCTTGAAAGCCAGAAAAGTTTTCGGTATGAAAAGAAATTGACTGGAAAAAGTTACAGTGATAGCGTAGACATCGAAAAATCGCTACGACGAGGGTGAATTTGTGAATCGTCAGGATACGTTAATGTCTTGCTCAGAATTCGAACTTAGGACTCCAAGGGTTGCGAAATGTATATTTCGATTAATATAAATCACGTTAACAACATTTCATTTTTTAAAAATAGATATAGGCACAGTATGCTTTGGGTGATGTTCTAAGGAATGTCTTAAAGTTTGAACCAGCAAGCTACATATGCTATAAGCGTGTCCAATTCTTCCCAAACAACCTGGAACATGTCCTCACCAACCTTTGGAAACAGCCGTTGTGATCTGTTCTTTCCAGTGGCGTGCGGTGATTTTTATCCTTGGGTAAGCAGCCCCACAAAAATCAATAAAGTCAAAATATCTTCTTTCTTCCATAAAACGATCTTCAATCGGTGGTTATTGATGGTCAAATGTGGCCTATCTTTGCCTTTGCAAATGCATTAGTCATTTCTTGATAAAAACGTCCTCTGCTGTCAATGTTTGCAAAAGTTTTTTTTTCAATCTATCACCTTCATGCATATGTTATTCTTCTGTCAAAAATCATAGTTTTGTGTGCTTACTATGCTCCAAGCCTTTTAATTCCAATTTTAATAAAATGCTTCGCTGATCTGCTTCAACATTGGTGATTGCATTATCGGGTACAAGAAATTCCCGTACATAGGTATTTAACCGTAACCCTACTCTAAATACAGCAGCAGACTTTGCTGATGTACTGCGACTGCATTTCCGCTTCTGCCTATTGGGGGTAAAGGTATCGTGCATAGATGCTGGCCTGTTATTGGATACTTCAAGATCATCGAATCCTATTTTCATGCTCTGCTTCTCCTTGGCCCGGGGTGTTGGGCGAAATAAAATACACAGATGTTTTGTCAAATCGCCACAAGATGGTGCTAAGTGTTTTTATCTCGTAAACGTACCGACTTTGCCCGGGAGGACTACAAGTTCATTCTTTTCATATTATAGCAAATGATTATAGAAATATTTCAAGTAAAACGACAGTATCTTGCAATTGTAATGCTGTGGGCCAGCATTGCTGCTCTTGATGTATTGGAATACACACGTATGGTTCTTTCATGTGTATATTTATAGGTAGTGGACAGACAAAATCTGTAAGGTATTGGATTCAGAGTTCTTAGTGACTGAGAAGATGTAGCAACATATCGCGAGGCCCCATCCATTCTTTAAATTTGAATTCTCAATGTTAATCGATACAAAATCTTCCGGGATATATGTCAGCAAATTATCATATTTAAATAATAAATTACTGACGAAAATGATATTTAATAATTTAATTCCCCTAAAAATGACTTTCTCTGTTTTACGGGAGCTGAAATATGAAGATGTACGACATGCCCGTACCTAGGGAAGAGGGCAATTCCCCCTTCGAACTACGAATTTTTATAATGTTAAGATATAAAAACCTTCTAAAATTACATTGACGATCTTTCAGTTTGTGCAAGATATTCGATTTCGACCTCGCATACATTTTATTCAAGGAAAGAATAAATGGGTAAAAATGTTCAAGCAAGTTATCATGATTTGCGTCAATATTTCACATCAGAAATACGACGATAATTTTTTACTTTTTTTCGGGCATCCTTAGGCTTAGGGCTTACCTGCCTGTATGTTATTGACGTATTCATTCAAGTTAAAACACTTAACTAGAATTTAAAACCACATGAAAACCGAACGTTTTAATTTTATTGCACACAAAAATTAACCTTTTCCATGTGTTTTTGTCACTTATATTTATTACCTTTTTCGTATCAACCGCATGGGATGCGAAACCCCGAGCGGTGGTCCACTTCCCACCCCCACCCCCTTGCTACGCCACTGTTTAGAATTCTCTCTAGAGCATTCGTGAATCTTCGCTACGATTACTTTCGCTGTCGAGATATTCGCAATAGTTTCTTGGCTAAGTAAGTCTGCTATTACAGACATGGACGTCCGGAAGGGGGGGGGGGGGCAAGTCTGGGCCGCCCCCCTGGAAAATGAATGTCCACCTGAAAATTATATATCTCACACATAATTTCATTTCAGCCACAGTAATTTATGTTAATTATTATAAATACGTTGAAGGAACATGATAATTTCAGACTGAAATAGTGTTTTTTGAGGAGGCAACTCTACTACGGGGGAAAATATGCTTCCTTTGCCCCCTGGAAAAAAAATACCTTGCTTGCCCCTCCGTAGAAAAATCCTGCATGATTACAGATATCGAGACTACACCGAGAGCAAGAAATACGAAAATACACGTGAATGCTCCAGAAGGAATTCTAAACACGTGTATTATCCAGAATTTGAAATATGGTAGCGGTTTTCCGAAAGAAAAAAAATGAATTTCCGAAAATAATTTCCTTAACGCAAGCCTGGTGGCGTGTAACAGCAGACCATGCCGACGTCACGTTCAACTGAATTTGTACAATTATTCATTCAACGGTTTTGGTTTTATAGAAATTTGAAAGTGTCTATTTCTTCTACAATAATCCTTCACAAATGACGCCAATATATTTCTTAGAAACCTACGCATTCAAATGTAAAATCCTAATGGGGCCTCCCCGATGGTGTAGTGTTGACGTCGCCGATGGAGGCAGGTAGTGTTTCGGATCCAGTCTCGAGTAGCCTATCTGTGCATAAAGTGGACTCAAAAACAAAAGCTCAAACTCGTGAAATCTTAATAAAGTTGTGCATTCAGAAAATCTAAAAAGAATATTACATAATTCAATGTGGTGAGGCAAAAGAATATTACTTTCTTTCCGCAGACACTTTGATTTAGATAGAGAAAGGCAAACGCATTTATCCATCCGTCAACTTTCTCCTATGTATTCTACCACTCCTCCACCCTCTTTCTTAACAGTTCCTTCTTCCTCGCTCTCTAAATTCCTTCGCTCATTCCTTGTTTTGTAATTTATAACAGGAAAATGGGACAAACCTTCACGTAGTTGTGCATTGACCCAGCATAAAAGTAGGACCACTTAATTTCGAGGCCACGAAATGCCGAAAGCAGTTGTTGTCGTTCGTCTTGCTTCGATTTTTCAGCCTCGTCAGCTGTAATGAATGGTTTCGGGAAAGACTGGCTGGATTCCAATACTCCCACAAATTATTCTGCAAACGATATATTTATGTCTGCAACAACTAACCTCTCTTTGATACAGAAGCATTCCAGGCGCACCGAGATCATTTGCTTCGTTGCTCAAGCTTCATGAAAACTGCAAGAAATATAGGCCAGTGCAACCCGTACCTAGATATTTAAATTTACCCGAGCATTTCAAACTTTTATGAACCAAACGAGCTGCAAAAGACCCGGATCTGGCTCCAAAAAGCTAAGTTGGCAACGGTGCCAAGAAATTTTACCCTGATACCCCTGAAAACGCTCCTATACCCTCCCAAATGGAAAATTTTAGTCCGGCGGATATGTGCAGATATTTAGTTCAATTGTGCATTTTTGTGATAAAAGCATGAAACTTCAAATGTAGTTTAATATCCACCTTAATATCATTTTAATGATTGGAGGCATTTAAAATACCCTGCTGGTTAGCAATGGCGGATGTTTTCAAAATGGCGGCAGATTTATTATTATATATTTTGACACAAGCGGTGTAAATTAACTTTTATTGGTCCTGTTTGAAGATTTATCTCTGTTATTGGTCAAAGGAAAGGAAAACTTTCCAATAAGGCCTACGAAAGCATTCTTAAAGGCATGTTAATGACGAAAAATCCATTGTTTGCCTATGTTTAAGGCGCGAGTTTTTCAAGATTGTTTATAGTAGCATGTTGCTGTTCAAACAGCTTCATTTGAAGTCTGAAGTATAATCGTTAATTATCAACACTTAAGTTACTAATTATCATATTTCACGGATGTGGATATATGGTTTGTATAAATTCCAGGGGCAAAAACACAAGCAAAGACTGAACCATTTAATGCTACTTGAAAGAGTCTCTTTGCAAATTAACAACGGTGTTAAATGTTATCCATTAACCAAATTGTTTTAATTTTCAAATTATTGCTTATAATCAGTACGTGAAAAATATCCATACAATCAATAAATATTCTTAGTAGCATCACGAAATCATAATTGACATCTGGAAAGAGTGTCTGGTCCTCCGTCACAGTCACCGCATCTGCTTAGTTGAGTATGCGGAAGGTTTACAGGGAATCATTAGGAAAATGATAGAATTGATCTCTTTTGAAGCTTGAAAGACTACGAGGACAACTTGCATCAAGGAATCGAACACGCAAACGTTCACTTTATGACACTCGCTCTTAAACTCCATAAAGCTCAGCCCACGGAGCTCACAACTGAGCTCGAACGTCGTGAGGATCGGGCCCTTGATGGAAAATCACTTGCATGTTTATCCACATAGGCGCACTTCAAAATTTACACCCATGCGTCCCTCTCTGGGGGTAGTGTTACCCATTTCGGCTTACATTCGCCGTCTTTAACAAGCGTGGGTAGTTCTGCAGACTTTTCCAGGGCTCGACCCCATACTTGGCCAGCCTGGTAGGCCGCTCGAAGATGATGTTAGTGCAGAGCATCTCTTGTAGAGGAAATATGTTCAATTTCTCTTCCTTTTCAACTCTTCGGGACATGAGACGAAAGTCCCGTCTCGTGGGCAACGCTGCTAAAAGTGGCATGGAGAGTTGAGGTATTACTTCACTTTGCCTCACCCCTAGGTTCGTCCATTTTCGTGGCATCCAGATATCCGAAATTTTTGCTAGTTCCGCTTGCCACCGTTAAACGTTCGCATACAAGCTTCTAAGCTAAACCAATGGCAAGGACGATCGTGACTGTGTCCATCGTTCGGAGTGCACCTTTGTAGAATATGTAGACAACACCATGTAATGTGTGCAGAAATATTAGAGTGTCTGCTGTACCTGAGAGCACGGCGAAAGTCAATCTGTGTTTGCGTCCACAGTGCCCTTCCCTTAATCTGCGCAGGTAGACACGACGACTCGAGGAGACTGAATGAAGTGTATAGAAGATTTCTTACTTTTTCTCATCCACGAAGGAACTGAAGCAAAATTTGGAGAACAATCCTTTGCTCGCCTACACCCCTAAAAATTGTCTTTCCTCGTCTGCTGTTGTGAGGCTCTTGGTGTGATACATGTCAAAAACTACGTCTACTAGTCGAACTGTCTTGAACTGTAATGTATGTCAGATGCAAACAAAGTTAGTTACTGCCGCATCATCCATGACAAGCATATCTACTCCTATTTCATGGTGGTAAGTATTTTTTTCTAGCAATTCCTCTCAACATGGCAACAAATCAGGCTTAGCTCCCAATCTACATCCATTTACCGACAAAGGAGGTCATTCGTCACTTGGCAAGCAATATACATTTTTATTTTTTATTTTACCTAAAGTTTCAGATACAGTACTGAATGACCATTTTACACTGAAACAGTAACAGCAGGAAAATAACAACAACAACAAAACAGAGTACAAGATGGCACTGAAAACAAATCAAAATTATACATGTATCGTTAAAAATTTTCTAAAACTTTGTTCTGGCAAGAATATATCCACATTTGGAGGCAGGTTATTATATGAGTGAGGAAGCATGTAGAAAAGAGACCGCTGTAGAAGGGAGAGCCTTGTGGTGGGATTGTGAAATAGCTTAACGTTGAGGGTTGGCCATGTTGGGACTTGTAGATAAAATTTGTTAAGCAGAAATTCGGATTTAATTTTACCATTCATGATTTTGTGCAAGAATTTCATGTCTGCTAATTTGCGAAGAGTATGTGGTGGTTGGATATTGAAGACAGACATAATATCTGTTTTGTGAAGGTGCCTCAAAGAAGGTATTCTGTGGCGAGCAATGGCGAGGAAAAAGTTGAGAACAGATTCAATCCGGGAAAGATTTGTTTTTGAAGCCATGGTCCAGATAGGAGAGCAGTATTCAAGAATGGGGGAGATAAGGGATTTGTAAAATATGCTGATGGATGATTGGTTTTGGATTTCAGTGAATCTGTACAGAAGACCGATGAGACGCATTGCTCTTTTAGTAGTGTTCGTAATGTGCTCATTAAAGTTTAGTTTTTCGTCCGATATCAAGTTTTTATCATGTTTTACGGGGACGAGCTGTTCCTTTTTTTTTGTTCTCACAGGAGGACGACTGAAGAGAAGACGATTGCTTTCTTAAGTAAATTATCGAACGGCACTGGAAGAAATTACTGCATTTATTCCGTCCCAAGTTCCTGGATGTCTCTTACAGACTGAGCAACCGCTGCATCTGCCACTATTCGTGTGTCGCTTTTGCAAGTATTCTGGTATGCGACACGTAGCATTTGACATGCTTCACAAAAGATGCTTGTTTGCTGGATTAATCTTAGACGACTATTTTTGGCCCAGTAACCAGTGGCGTAGCATGGACATTTCCAGTGGGAACGCCAAGTCCGAAGGAAGCGTCGGCCCTTTCTTGCTTAATAATTTACTTATGGTATTAGTCGCCACAGGTATTGTTTATTTGCCTGAAGTCAGCTGGGTTTTCAATAAAACGTCATCCATGCAGGTTTTAACTAGAAAATTAGATGCCTCACTATGCCACAAATATTTTGAACTCTGGTGTTTTATACCTTTTTTTATACCTTTCTGCATGACGCAAGTCATTAAAAAACTTACCTGAATCACAAGCGCCTCTGCACAACAGTAGACGTCATTGTTGTGGATGATCCAACTACTGATTGATTTGGTTTATTTTACTTCGCTTTTCTACCACTTTTGGTTAATTGCGAATATAAATATGAGTGATGATATTGATGAAGGGACACTGACAAAGAACACCCGTGCTCACGCCGGGATTCGAACCAGGGACCTCTGTCGTCTTGGCGCACTGTGCAAAGCACTCTGACACAGAGGTGGGTGGATGATCCAAATATCGTACACTCTACCGACGTAACAGTGCCGATTAGTAATTCAGACCACTGTTTATTACATCTTGAGAATGTTGATAAACATTTTAAAATAATTTTGTCCAGAGACAATTCGATGTTAAGAGTTTTCAAATGAATGCTAAACATTTCCATTGACACAATATTAAGCAGTTAGGTAATAACGAAAAAATAATAACAATAAAAAAATAATAGTTTTGCGGGTTAAGTGGTAGAGCAGCCACAGGCTGAATTTCGCCACGAGGACTTCACTAACTTATTTGATAAAAACTGTGTTGATCCTTTAGTTTCTAATGCACATCGCTGTTTGTGCGATAATTATACAATAAAGTGGTCATTAAGAAGCGGTATATTTGAGATTGGTAAAGTTACATCAGTCAATATTGCGTATTGTAGCATCACATAGCACGAGTTGCATGAGCGCGAAGAGCGAAGAACCGGGTAGGAATTCTGCCGCTGTCGTCTGCTTCAGAAGGCAGGAAGGGTCACATGAACCAATCACGGTAGACCTCTCGTACGCCGGCGTAAGAGAGCCTATTGACGCGCGTGCTGTAGAAATGGACGCTTTCCCTCCATAAAGGCAGCAAGGAATATAGGAATCCTGTACGCCGAACCTGCTCGGCGTCCGGCCAGGAAAGGCATTGAAAAAAGATGCTAGAACGAGTGTTGAGAGTGGAACGTTGCAAGCGGATCGCGAAAAATAGCTATTATAATGCCATGAAGGTCAAACATATATGAAATTAGTCAAGTTTTACTTTATATTCACAGCATTTTCGCATTTTTGAAATTTTAAATCTGGGAACGCCGGGCGTACGGGCGTACTATAACGCTACGCCACTGACAGTTACCATCCACCTATACTACGTCTAAGAAGTCTGGGAGCAACGTCGCACATAACGGTAGAGAAGAGAAGAAAGCGAGTAGGTGGAGCTAAGCAGTGTTGCTGCAAACTGCTGCTAGCTGCAGTCGTGTTGTCCCCTCCCTGTAATCTCGTCCCCTCGCCCCTCACGAGTCACTATAAGTGCAGGAGGCCTTAGAAAGATCGCTTCGCGGGCTTACAGAAGACGACAATATGGGTGTGTCTGCGAGAACCAATCAGAACCGCGAATGAGCTAGCCCGGTTGCCACAGCTAGCTCGCTGCACCCTTCTGGAAGAGTAAGTGACCTCTGCCACTTGCTACCTCGACCTGTTTGTTCGGCTGAGGAGCAGACGACACGAGAGTATCGGCAATAGTGTGCGAGCGACGTCTGCTGTTAGCCCGCGAAACGCTCTTTGTAAGGCCTCCTGCAGTATAGTTCTCGTTCGGTTGCTCCACAGACTCTTGAGACAGAGTAGAAGTAGTTGCGCTGAGTTCTCCGTCAATCCTATTGCTTCTCCAGTTCCCTTAACTAACGCACTGTTTTGCTCGTGAGCCTTGTCATGAAAAGCCTCTAGGTTTCTTGCGCTAAATGAAGTAAAGTTTCCTTCATCAAGCCACCACAAACAAAGAACCTTCTGCATCTTCCTCTCCATCCCTTCAGCTCGGCCTACAGGGAAACCTGCTTCACTCTGCCCCTCCCCTACACGCGCGAGTGCGATGCACACGACACACGGTTCTGTGCAGGTTCTTTTGCTTGTGATCCCACTATAAGAAATTCATCAAATACTGTTCGATTCTGTTCTTATAAGATCATCTATCCAGCACGTGTACTGCGACAGCATGGATTAATTAAGGCGATCGAGGGCAAGAAATATCCAAACGTTAACCAAATACCCCACGTAGAGAGGAGAGTTTGCCTTCCTGCACAGATCGATCCCAAGTGATAACGCCTAACTCTAATTGCAGGAGGATCTCCCGAAAAGCAACGTGGGATCTAGATTGTTGTTGATCCTTCTTATGAAGGTCATAGGCTTTGTGCTGTATTTCCCACGGAAGCTGTGACTTCATGTGCACGAAGTGTTCTCTTCACATGTTTATTGAATGAGTACGATGTTCCGCTGCTAGCCACTTGAGCTAGAGTTCAACAACTAAATTTGCAAGTATGTCCACTCTGCGTCACTTTTAATGTTCTGCTCTCGAGAGTATAAGGTGCTGTCTCTTACGCCGCACTTGTTCGAATATCGGACTATAGTCTGTGGGTGGATTAGGCTCCTCCTTCGATAGAAAACCAGGAAAATGGAAAATATGCGTATTAGAAGTATGTAAAGTGTATGTTATACACAACGTTTGTAGTCATTTTCTCGGTTAAAAGTCCCTTAGTGTCATAGCCTGAGGTGAAACACGTTTGTTAGTGACACGTGACAGCAACAGTGTTGCCAGCGTCCCTCGAAATATTGTGAAAACATCGATTTTTGGAACAGCCCATTTATTCCCTTGTGCAATGTTTTTTAAAGTTCGTCAAATTTCTTTTTCTGTCAAATTCAATAGATGGCCATCCAAATTGTTCTATGGTATTGTGAAATGTTGCAATAATTTACCTCAGTGAGTTCTGTGCATCAATACACACTATTTGCATTTTTTTTTCCGCCTTTGGCAACATTTTGCTTATTTGTTATTAAAACATACATGTTCTTACATACGTTTGTCTCTCTAAATTTTCCCAATATACAGGGCATTCTCTTGGCAGAAAGCGTTTCTTCACATTCCGTTTCGCTATTCCGTTATACGGTCGTAAACACAGGGTTGCGTGACTTTTCGGACACTCTGTATAAAGGCGTTATTAGTTATCGTTAATATAAGGACAAGAATCTGCAGGTTTCATATCGCTACTTGATTATAACGTTATTAATTTTCTTATAGGGTCCCTCGCTGAAGTAATCTCAATAGCAGTGGCGTAAAAGAACCTTCCATTTATTGTTAAAATTGAAACTATGCAGATACGTATAACTGTCGTACGACGCAAGTACGCGTAAATCATAGGATATCAATATTCAAGAATCGCCCCTGTAATTTAGGCAATCAGCATTTACCTTTTTCAGACGTCTTTGCTATAATGTAATAATTACTATTATAGAGTCTCCTGCACTATTTTCCGTGACGACAATGTAAAAGGAAGTGACGATAGTATCAAAATGTAGCCCATAAGATGTATTGAACATCCCTATGACGTGCATTTTGAAAATTTTCCCTCACCTCCCTCCTATAGGGTGTTTTCAGTGCTACCAACCTTCAAAACGTTTGATGTGATATTTCTAATTTATTGACTAATTTTCATGCTTCTATCACAAAAATGCACAATTCAGCAAATATCTGCATATTGGCCCTACTGTAAATTGTTCAGTCTTTTGTGTTTTTGCCCCTGGTATTTATACAACCCATATATCCACATCCGTGAAATATGATAATTAGTAACTAAAGTGTTGATAATTAACGATTACACTTCAGACTTCAAAACTGAAGCTGTTTGAACAGCAACATGCTACTATAAACAATCTTGAAAAACGCGCTCCAATCAAGCTATTTTTCATCATTAATACGTATTTAGAATGTTTTTGTAGGCCTTATTGGAAAGTTTTCCTTTCCTTTGACCAATAACAAAGATAAATCTTCAAACAGGACCAATAAAAGTTAATTTACACAGTTTGTGTCAATTGATATAATAATAAATCTGCCGCCATTTTGAAAATACCCGCCATTGCTGACCAACAGGGCATTTTAAATGCCTCCAATCATTAAAATGATATTAAGGTGGATATTAAACTACATTCGAAGTTTCTTGCTTTTATCACTAAAATGCACTATTTTACACATATCCGCCGTACTATTATGGACGAACCCCTGCTTGAATTAGTGGAAACAAGAAAATAATGCGACGTTAATTTTTTTACACATTGAATAATGTGAAATCATAGTACGAATTTGACCGTTTTTAAAAGTGGTCGTTTTCGTTAACTAGGCTTTGTTCACGATAGATGGCGGGCAAAGATTTGATAGGGGTTTGAGAGTACCATATGCGTTGGGTATAGAAAGTGTCAAAGCGAAAATTCATTTTTCAGTGCAAAATTGTCACTCACACTCACCCAACCAATTGCCGTGGATCCCTCTTTGGATCTTTTTCGTATGTTCTTAATGTACTACTCTGGTACTGCTGCAGATTTGAATCAGAGCACGTTTATATACGTCAACATCAAGAGATGATTCTTTGTCTAGAGCTTAGAATGAATCCGATTAGTCC
Source organism: Lepisma saccharinum (assembly GCF_977018435.1). Lineage (NCBI taxonomy): Eukaryota > Metazoa > Arthropoda > Insecta > Zygentoma > Lepismatidae > Lepisma > Lepisma saccharinum. Next base: position 40,929,434 of record NC_139247.1, on the reverse strand, counting down.
TTTTACGGTCTCGGACAATTATGTGTTGGAAATAAAAAAAATTGCTACAAACTAAAACTGTTTGTAACTGCACTCTTAAAATATTACAGACGTTGTTACGTGTGTATCTTGAAGCTGAGTTTGGCCTAGGATAATTCTCACTGCAACTTCATTGAATTTTGATGTTTCGTACTGCTTCTATATCTAGATATTACTTCAGCATCTTGGCACCTCCCCGATGGCGCAGTGGTAGTGTTTTTCCATTGTAATCAAGGGGTCCCGGGTTCGATATCCAGTGGAAGCACATAGTGGTTCGGATCCCACTTTAAACTGTAGGTCCAATCCCGATTAGCCTATCAGTGCATAAATTGGACTTAATGTACAAACTCAAACTTCAGCGTCTTTTGCAACTTCAAACTGCTTTCCTTTTGGTACTTGCTTTCCAAACTCATTTCACTCGGATAGAAATCATCAGCTAAATTCCTACCACACTTGAAAAATACAGGGTGACTGAAAAGTAACTAACTCTCAATATAAAATTGTTAATTACTTTATATATCATTCGATAGTAATGAAACAAGTTTATACAGTAGAATGGCAGATTTGTTTTCAGTTAAAATTGCACACAGGCACCAGCGTTGGCCTCACACGAGAAAGATCACATGGCATTAGGTCAGGGTTCCTTGCTGGCCATTCATGTGGACCAGAACGACAAAGCCAATGTCTAGGAAATTGAATGTCGGAGTCATTCACAACAGTTCGTACAAAATGAGGATAAAGCAGAAATTTACTCAATTTTACCACTGAAGGGATCACAATGCATTTTGTTTCATGTAAATGTGGTGCTTTTTACAAAACTTATAATTATTTTTATAGCGTTACTTTGCATCCGCCCTGTATTAACTACGAGCGACTAGGGACAGCTTTAGCAACTTGGAAATACATGCAAATAGCACCACCTAACCTATCCACGTATACATTTAATAGCAGAGATAGGTATGTAAATAGGCTTGGCAGGTTAATTTTTGTTGATTTAAGCTATTATATGCCTACGTTGATAGGTTAGGCATGTCAGGTTTGGTGCAACATTTCCAAGTTGCAAAGGCTTTCCTAGCCGCTTGTGTATAAACTTAAGTCTCTTTCAGTTCACTAGATGGCAGCATTCATTCACATATTATTATTACAATAGAAAAACTAGTGTCCTTCTATAAAAATCTATATTTTTATAATGTATTCTACAGCTTTTTTCATAAGCAACTTATCTCGTTTATTTTAACTGCACTTTATACAATATGTCTCGTTCGAGTCGAATTACTTTCGGAACATCTCTGGCGGACTACGCGAGTCTGTCTAGCGAGCCTAGTGGGCGTGTAGAACTTGAGCAAGGGGCTTAGCGATAGGTTCTGGGTTGAGATGACGTCAGTGGCTCGTTTTGTTAATTGGCTGCTTTGAGAGTTTTGACTCGTTCCGAAGCTTCAAATGCATAAAAGCCAAAGATGTTACGAAAATAATCTCCCTTCTACCCACTTTCAAATTTTTAAATCCAAAGAACATTTTCACCAAACCACCTGCTGAAAAAAATGCATTTAGCTGAACTCCATTTGACATTGTAAACTTATTTGGCTCGTTACGCTCAAGAGGTTTTTAAGGAAAAATTTTGTTTAGCAGTAAAGCGCCCAACTGTGCATGTAATCTGATTGTGACGTTCTTTTCGCAACTTCTTAATTTTGTTTTCCTGGCGTAGTGCCAATTACATCCACGCGCTGTGTTCCCTACGTAGGTAAGACCGAAAGAAGAAGGAAAGGGTTCAATTGCAGCAGAATTTTCCACTTCCTCGCGTGTGAATTGTGCGTGTAATTATTGCAGCTGGATATATTCCCAGGGGGGCGCACGGGCTATCCATCTTTCGCTTCCGTTATGGTCTTGGCTGTCCTGTCCGGAAATCCACCCCGTTTCTGGATCTTTGATCTTTCTTTTCCCTTGCTGACTAACGAGTTCTTTTCTTCCTCTGCAATCGTTTCTTGCTTCGATGTCCTTCCCCACCATACCCTGTGTTTCAGCCAATTCTAGACCTCTCATTTTAGGAGCTCCTTGCTCTTCGTATCTGTTCCTTGTTGCCTACTGTATTCATTTTGCGGCCAATCTTTACGTAACACCTCATTAGGAACCGGAGCTGCAGTTCACATGAAGTAGTTTCGAGCCTGTTTCGTTTCAAGACTAAACCAAGAGTGGGCAATGTTCAAAAATTAATGCGCGAACTATTTTCTGCATTTTGAAAATGAAGTAAATGAAATAACGAGAGTATTTTGATATTTTGATTCGTGGATTATTTGAATTGCCAGGCCTATCGGATAATTTCGGATATTCTGATAAAGCTGTAGATTATCCGAAATATCCGGATATATGAGGATTATCTAAAATATCTGAATATTTTAAATGGCGATAGATAAAATTTTATCCGGATACCGGCTAATTTTCCATCCGTATTTCAAATATTCGGATATGGGATATTCAGATGTACGGATTATCCTAATTATCAGGATATTCGTATAATCTGAAATGTCCGGATATTCGGATAGGTAAAATATCCGAATGTGTGCATTTTCGGATAATTTTATAGTTTATCCGTTTTGCGGGCTCTCCGCATATTCGTTTATTCGTATTTCACTGTACGGATTCTCTACAAATTATTCATCCAATCTGCATACGCGGATATCATTCGCCGGTTATCCCAATTATCTGGATATATCCGTTTCGTTGGGTATCCAAATTATCCGAATATGCAGTTACCAGAATCATCCTTTGCATCAGAATGGCTTTCTGTATTCATTTTGTGGACAAAGTTACGTAACACCTCGTTGGAGGGATCGGTGCAAGTTCATAAAGGGGACACAGAGTAAGTAGTTTCGAGGCTAAACCAAGAGGGACCAATACTTAAAAACCAACGCGGGAACAATTTTCAGCATTTCCAAAATTCGAAACCATGCGGAGAACGAAATTTCACTTCTCGAGACTTTATAAGGATGCTTCGAGGATGGTTCCTCCCACCTATTACGTGAAATGTGGCCTACGGCAACGCTTTTTCCTTTGGGAACTTAACGCAACGACTCGAGACTCAACCAATCGAAGGCCTTCTGGAGATCGCGGTTCTTAAAGCTGTTGCCTCGGTGTCGCGTTTCGTAGCGCGCTATGAAGCTGCGGTCCTATACCAGACTTCTAGATAAGACGTGGACGACTCGTTGTCTTCGCTCTTTCGTCTATTTCACGTTCATCCTCATCGTCGCGACTAACCGACAGAGGCAGGAAAGCGGCGTAAAAAGCTCTCTCTCTCTCTCTTTCTTTGCACTTTCGCTTTCCTCTGTAGAAGGAAACGTAGTGTTAGAATAGGTGTACGAGTAAGTACACTCGGAGAATAAAATGCATCATATTGATTGATGCACCAGAATGCATCGATTGATGAACTAAAGTGTGTTTTATGGCTTCTTCAAAGAATCAGATTCACATTTGATGCATTTTGGGTGCATTTTTGTATGTCGTGAAAGAAACACCAAAGTGCACCATTTGATTCAACTCAGGATTTATTTCAGTCGAGATGCACTTCAATGCATCAGTTCATGCATTTTGACGCACCAGAATGCATCTTTTTTTGATGATGCACTTAAAGATTTCGCCTGAGCTTCATAAACTCTGTAGCTCAGACCAAACGTTTAAGTCCATCATCCAAAAGTGCAGGAAGGTGCATCAAGGAACATCAACTGATGCATTGAAGTGCATCTAGACTGAAAGAAATCTTGAATTGAATCAAATGATGCACTTTGGTGTTTCTTTCACGACATACAAAAATGCACCAAAATGCATCAAATGTGAATCTGATTCTTTGAAGAAGCCATAAAACATACTTTAGTGCATGAATCGATGTATTCTGGTGCATCAATCGATATGATGCATTTAGTTTTCTGTGTGTAGGGAGCGTGGCTTCCTCCGTGCTGACTGTCTACTGCCTCTCGGACGATAGTCGTCGCCTTGTAATCAAGGGGTCTCGGTTTCGACACCTGATGGAAGCACATGCATATTCGGATCTCCCTTTATACTGTATTTCCAGTCCCGATTAACCCATCGCTGCATAAAATGTACTTAAAACAAAAGCACAAGAAACCAAACTCAGTGTTGGCTGTCTCGACGTTACACAAAACAAATGTTCATGAGTATGGTGAGAGAAAAGTTATCTCTGTACAGCGAGGGACAAAAGTCACTATCGGATACTATGTATGCTATGGTAATACATACAGTGGTAATAGTGGAATTCATATGAAGTACGTTTAGGTTTTGAAAGCAGAATTTACTCGTGTCTTCAGAAAAGCTGTTTCGAGCAAGCCAAGTCATATGGTGGCGAACCCGGCTCTGCAACCAGAATGATGGTGAACATACAGAGAAGATCGATTGATTTTGATTGATTGATTTGGTTGATTTTACTTCGCTTTTTTCTGTCAATTTTGGATAATCGTGTAGATGAGGATGAATAATGATATAAGGAAACTGATGGAGGGCACTAGTGTTGGGCGATATAGAAAATATCGCTCACGCGATATCAACTAAACGATATATCGTCACGATATTTTGGCGATATATCGTCACGATATTTTGGCGATAATATATCGGCACGATATTTTGGCGATATATATCGTGTCAGCGATATATCGTCACGATATTTTAGCGATATATCGTGTCAGCGATATATCGTCATGATATTTGGCGATACTTATCGCGGAGACGATATATCGCTGATATCACGATACGGAAAAATATATCGTATCGTCTGTGATGATATTTTCTTGACGATATATCGCGATATCAAATTTTCGATACCGTCCATCCCTAGAGGACACTTGCAAATAACACCTTTGCCCATGCCGGGATTCGAACCCGTGACCCCTGGCGTCGTAGCGCGCTGTACTAACCACTCCGCCACGGAAATTGGCTTACTAGAGCTTTAAATTTGTTCCGAACATAAAATAAGTGCAACCATTAAGATCTGCACTGACAAATCTTACAGGTAAGGTAACGGTAAAATTCCCCGTGCATATAGCACCGTACGTATCATGAAAGCACATGTTAGGGGATGTGGGGGTAGGGCTTGTATCTCGACCACTTTGGAGGTTATGTGATCAGCATCACGCTCCGGCCGCCTTTCCTCCCCACGGTTGTCCCCAGGTAGCCATTGATTTGAGACTAAGTGAGCCCAAGATCCTATTTATATGGGGACAGGGCCGAAAAAATTCTGAGCTTAGATCACCCACTTCGGGAATTGAATCCGGATCTTCCGCGTGGCATTCAGACGCCTTACCAGTTAGATATTATGTCTATATTTTATTGTTTAATGTATCTTGTTCAGTTCAATACAGTTCCCGCATTGATTAACGCATTTTCCTTCACGATAATACCATTATATCAATACCACATCGTGACTCTTGGCGCACCCTTGCCTTTACGTATAATTAAGTTGCCAACCCGACAACGGGACTGGTGCGAGGCACATCCAGCTACTAACAGTCACTAAAGCTAATTGCTAATAGTTCCAAAACTGGTGGTCCCAAGATAACAATTCCTAGCCTACACTCAGAGAACAAAATGCATCATATCGATTGATGCACCAGAATGCATCGATTGATGCACTAAAGTGTGTTTTATGGCTTCTTCAAAGAATCAGATTCACGTTTGATGCATTTTGGTGCATTTTTGTATGTCGTGAAAGAAACACCAAAGTGCATCATTTGATTCAAGTCAGGATTCCTTTCAGTCGAGATGCACTTCAATGCATCCGTTGATGCTTTTTGATGCACCTTAATGCATTTTGATGCACCAGAATGCATCTTTTTTGATGATGCACTTAAACGGTTTCGTCTGAGCTACATAAACTCTGTAGCTCAGACCAATCGTTTAAGTGCATCATCCAAAAATTGAGGAAGGTGCATCAAGGAACATCAACTGATGCATTGAAGTGCATCTCGACTGAAAGGAATCCTGACTTGAATCAAACGATGCACGTTGGTGTTTCTTTCACTTTAGTTCATCAATCGATGCATTCTGGTGCATCAATCGATATGATGCATTTAGTTTTCTGTGTGTATAATTCTATTAATGCATGTGTGGTTAGTTTAGAAGGGTCAGATTTAGAGCTCTTAGCATTTAGTTTTAATGACAGTTGGCAGCAGGATGTGCTCTGCACGAGACCGACCCGATAATCTGGTTACGACAGAGGCATATATTTCCTACTTACTAGAGTAACTTTTTGGCATCTAACACTTTCAACCCAACCTTGATCTAACGACAACAGATTTATTCTCACAAAATTGGCCTAACCTCGATCCCTGTTCTTTCCAATGTGTCTTATCTAAAAGAGGCTGATCGATTTCGCATGTATCAAGTCTTATCCGACCCCGTGGAAAGAGAAGCTGAGATCAGAGTTTCCGCATCTTCTTTACAGCATCCTTGATCTCTCCTCTTCTCCTGAGCATCTTCGAAAAAAATTAATCTATAAGCTTCTTTGCGGCGATGCACTTTTTAAAATATTTATCTTCCCTGGTGGAACTCTGATCTGTGAAACTGCCAAATATTGATTCTATCTGGGCTTCAATGGCAACATCTCCCATTCAACGATGAACTGCTTTTTCCTCATGGCGCGGAATTGAAGTGGCAGTCTTTTTCTGGCGCTGGCCATCACAAGAGATTTCTGTTGCTATATGTCAGAGGGAAAGGGTTCTTTCAAGAAAACAAATTTTGCTATCTCTTCACGTATCCGTTATTTTATTATTTGTAGGATATCTTGAGCATAGGGCATAGGCGCCCGCAGGGAGGGTCAATTTGGGGGTTACTTAACCCCCCCCCCTTTTGGGACATGAAAAATGCCTTCGTCTCCTTCCTTTCTTCCATCTGTTTGTACCTCTTTTGTCTATTTCTTTCCTTGTTTCTTTCTCTTCATGAGTGTTTACTTCCCTTTTTCTTGATCATTTTTTGTCTGTTTTCTGTCTGTCTCTTCTTTGTTCTTTCTCTCTATCGATCTTTTGACTAATTCTCTTTCTCCTGTTTTTTCTGCCTGGCTTGATTCTCTCTTCTTTACTCCTTTATTTCTTTCTCTCTCTTCTCTATTTCTCTCTCTCGCTTCATTTTTCTTTCAATCTTCCCTATTTCCTCTCTTTAACTTCTCTATTTCTTTTTCTCCCTCGCTTCTATGCGTCTACGTAACTCGCGCGCTCTCTCCTTTTCTTTTCCTCTTTTCTCTCTCGCTTGTTTTCTATTTCTTTCTGTGTTCTCTATTTATTCTCCTTCGCATTTCTCAATTTCTGTCTCTCTTTTTCTCCATTACTTTCCTTCTTTTTCTATCGTTTTTCTATTTTCTCTCTCCCTCACTTCTCCCTTTCTCCTCTTCTCTATTTTCTCTATTTCCCTCTCTCGCTTCTCTATTTCCTTGTTTATCTCTCTCTTTCTGCCGGTTCTTTATTTCTCCCCCTCTCCCTCTCCATATCTCTCTCTCTCTCTCTCTCTCTCTCCCCCTTCCCCTTTGAAATTAAGAAATTTCTGTATGATGAGAAAATTGTTAATTACATACAGATGAATGCATTACGTGACGACTTCATCAGATATATGAAAATTCCCAAGTAACATTTAAATATTATACATTTCTTTGAACACTTAAATGTTACGCAAATGTACAAAGGCGTAACAAGCTCTATAAATTTCATGAGAGGAAGACACACACACTGAGATCAAATGTACTCGAATAACACTGGCTCCTTACTACTAAGCACATAATAAATGCATGTCCAAGAGTACTATTTCAATGAATTTCTTATTCTGTAGAATCATTTAAAGCACAAGAATTGAACATGTACAATATTATTATCAATAAACCTTTGTAATGGTAATGATTTTACATACGTTTTAAAAACCTCAGGAAGGTGGCGGCACAGTAAATTAATTCTTATATCCGGAATATCACCAAAAATCTGCAATACTAATTATTAATATATTCATGTAATAAAATTACATTATCCAATTATCTAAGAAAGGATGAGGAACGTAGTGTACGAAACACGAAACTTCAGTGTTCTAAGAGTTCTAATTGGTAGAATGTTGAGAAGTATATTGAGGTTATGAAATAGATTGCACAGGTATGACGAAGGTATGGTGTGAATAAAATGCGATCTTGCCATATATACAGGATGTTTCTAAAGTTCGTTCCCAACGCGTAGGAGGTGATTCTACAAGTAAAAATAAACACTGAAGTTCATGTGACGAAATGCCGAAAACGGCACCCAATCGGATTTATTGAAATGGGAAAAAGTGCGAAAATGATGTTTACAAGGAAATAGTGGCACAACGGCCAACCATATGACCGCGGCGAAGGGCGTTCCACAAAGAAATGTGGCATGCTCTATTCAAAAAAGCACATTGCAGATGTGTGAAGTTGATGCGCAAGGGATTCCCCAAAGGAAGCGAATGAGTCTGTTGAAGTCATGGGGGTAGGGAAGGGTTTAGCGGGATGTGTTATCCACGGAAAGTGATATGTGGAGACTGACAACTAAGAAGAAAGCGCATATCCGTAGTGGACATCACCATTACGTAGAAAAACAAAGATGGTGTTGGTGGTGCGCTAGGTTGCATATGTGTCGACATGTTTACTGTGTGCCGAGGGAACCACATCACAGAGGATGTTCAAACTGTCTGCCATTAACTTCCACGCAGAGATGACAACGCCGAATCAACGATTGTCTAGTGCGAGCAGACAACCCTGCGGCGACTGCTATCGTCGCTGAGGCGACATTAATGCGTGCAACAAGATCCTCGGTTGACACTACAGGTGTTTCGTATACGAGGCGTTTCATCTCTCCCCACAGAAAGAAGTCCAGGGGAGTGATGTCCGTCGATCTTGATAGCCACGGCACAGGCCCACCTCTACCAATACACCGATTGTGGAACAAGCCATTGAGGAAGTGACGCACATCTTGGTCGAAATGTGGTGGTGCACCATCGTGTTGGAACCATAGTCCTTGCCTCGGTGCCAAGGGCACGTCCTCCAACAGTTCAGGCAAAACATCACGAAGAAATTCATGATATGTGCCACTACACAGGCGAACAGGGTAAATGTACGGCCCAATCAAATGGTCATGCACTATCCCACACCACGCATTAACCGCAAACCTGTGCTGCTGGTGTGCCACAAGAATTGCATGTGGATTTGCAAAATCCCAAATGTGACTGTTTTTACTATTGAAAACGGCCGGTTTGATGAACGTTGGTTCATCGGTCCACAACACCCTGTTCACAAAATTCGGGATAGTTTCCATCTGATGCAAAAATCATTGGCAAAACACCACACGTGGGCCAAGTCCTGAGGTAAAAGGTCTTGTGCCTTTTGGAGTTTGAAAGGGTACATCCCCTCTTCGGACAGGACGCGCCACATATTAACATGGGAGGTGTTGTGGGCAATGGCTATAGCGCGCGTACTGGTGTCAAAGACGATCCCTGACAGCATTTATCACCGCATCCACAAATTGATCTGTGCTCACACTTCGTGGTCTTCCAATTTCTCGACGGGGTGGTAGCACTAATCCTGTTTCCCGAAATCGAGTATGCACTCTTTGAAAGAAGGTGTGCGACGACAGCCTCCTATTTTGAAAACGTTCACCCTACAAACGCCGTGCTGCAATGGCTATTACTTCCTGTCTCGCCATAAATGAGATGCATGTCTGCCAGCTCCTCTGCGGTGTATGCAGCCATCCCTATTGTTGGATATCTGCCGACCCGTAGATGACGAACACTTGTGCACTGTACACGATGGGCCGTGCCTATTGATAACACCTAGCAGTGCCTATTGCGAGGTTTGCCCAATTCGTCAAGTTCACGTCCTTCCACTCGTACGTATTCAACCGCAAACGTGTGATGGTAACATGATGCGCGGTGATGCTGATATCGCAGTACGTGAAGCACGAATGGCAGCGACCGGTGCTTTCCTGCAGGAAGGAAACTACTGTGTTAGTGCCCCTAAAGCATGCCACATTTCTTTGTGGAACGTCCGTCGCCGTGGTCATATGGTTGGCCGTTGTGCCACTATTTCCTTGTAAACATAATTTCGCACTTTTCCCCCACTTCAATAAATCCGAATGGGTGCCGTATTCACCATTTCGTCACATGAACTTCTGTGTTTTTTTCACTTTTAGAATCACCTCCTACGCGTTGGAAACGAACTTTAGAAACACCCTGTATAACTGGAACGCTCGCTGCAACACTAAAATTTGTTGCACTTGTGGAAAAATCAGTGAAATTTGTTGCATTTTTTTTAAAAAAATCAGGGAAATTTGTTGCATTTGAGGGAAAATCACGGAAATTTGTTGCATGTGGAAAAATCAGGGAAATTTGTTCCATTTGTGGAAAAATCAACGTTTTCGAAGTAATGTACCAAAAGCAGGTTTTTGACAATTAAAATGGACAAGCAATAAATTTAATTTTTTTTGTGGGCAAACTCTACTTCAATTTGACATACAGAGTAGAGTATAACTGGTAATTACAATTAAATTGTATGTTAAATAGGAAATGGTAACGTCTGGAAATTTCCCACTTTATTTTGCAATTTTTAGGTTGTGTTTGTTAGATATGAGGAATAATTCATACTTTTACTTAATTTTTCTGTAATTCTGCATTATTTATGCTATAATTATGATATTTTATGTAAAAGGAAATCTTTTGTTAATCACAAGTAAATAGATGCCAAGTATTACGTAAAAGCTCACCAGTGATAACCCTTTCCAACAGTCAGTTTCTATTCAATTTCCCTTCTTGTTATCTATCACTTGTACATGTTAAGCGTTTTTATCCTTCAAAAGGTATTTTGCACACGTTTTATCCACATTTAACACAAACATGCATAGAAAGTGGGGTCTGATTGCAGATGATATGATCATTGTAATGTTTTCTCATAAATTATGGCTTTTATTTCGTAAATAATCTGTCCTGTCGTAAGAATCCATTTGCCGCCACAGGAAAAATTCGTCTCCTTCAGAATTTCTTCCACACTTTCATGGCGTAACTAAGCGAATGGCTTCACTTTTGCGCCGTAAAGCAGTCCTTCCATGTTATATATAGTTCAATGGTATCATATGTCTATCACTTTTTTTTTTTTTTTTTACATATCCGCCATCTTTAAATCCATTGCTGAAATCCATTTTGCAAGAATTCCCGTGATTGTCGTTTTGCCCACGACTTCACAGTCAGATTAACATCTTCCACATTTGCGATATGTTCTCGCGAAATGTAGCTTTCAAGGGCCAGAGAAAAAGTGTGAGTTTGAAGGAGCCAAATCAGGACTGTAAAGGGGCTGTGAAGTCTCCATTGAGATGTGGAGCGTGCATCATCATGGTGGAACTGTAACACAACACTATCAAGTGGAATGTCGGTTCTCTTTCTTTCTGATTGCTCTCTTTAGCAAATTATTTACATTAATTTTGAAAAATCGTCTGGCCTATCGTTACCTGTATTATATTTCATCTAGATTAAGTGTATACAGAACAAGGAGGCTTGATTTGTGATAATTTAAATCACTTTACTCTGTAAATCATTTCTTTAATGTGCATAAGAAATTTGTAGATGTCAGCATCACTTTTGGTGAAAGTACGTTAATCACGTAATCACTGAATGGTGTTTATTCAAGCTGTGAGAAAGGAAACAAAATATATGTACTGATGGGGTGAAGTTCATACTATGCTTGTAATATGCAAACTGTAAACACACTTAAATTTATCTTGATTCAAAATTCAATAATTTAATAGGTAAAAATAGCAAAAAAATTGTGTAGAATATACAAAACACTAATCATGTTAAATGTAAATAGTGTCATTATCATTAAGCTATTAACAATCGTGGCAGCTGTTATTTTGCAAACTCTTTATTTAAAAGTTACTAAAATTGAGCTATAGAAAATATTTTATGTTACAATTATATAATACATATATAATGTTATATTTTCACTGGAAGAAAAGGTACTGAAGTTATTGTAGTTTCATTAATCACATTCAACAAACATTATTCAGAATCAGAAACAGAAAAATATATATTTCATATCTGATATAATCAAACAGTACAAATATTTTACAGAGCCGTTTAGCAGACAAAGCCTTTCTCTACATAATATATATATATATATATATATATATATATATATATATATATATATATATATATATATATATATATATATATATATATTACGGTGCCAACGTATTTTTTAAAAATTAAGTATTGATTTAAATAAAAAAAAATCATCAAAATAAAAATCAGAATTTTTATCCACCCTGATACACTACCTACCTCACCTACGTGAGGTGTTGTATGTACTAGACTATACTATGAGTCGTCTAACCTCACTTATAGTATAGTGTAGTGGCTGACGACCTAGTGGAGGTTCGATCCCGGATGAAAGAATATTCCACAGTTGTTCGGATTCCACTTTAAATTTATTTCCAATCCCAACTAGCTTATTTGCGCATCAAATTGGACAAAGTAAACTTCCTTTGGACAAAATATGTACATAAATATGTAACAATAATTGATTAAATATGTATTATCAAAAGGATATGTAGCTCAATATGTAATATCTAATAATAATCGAGTTTCCAGGCAATTTCAAGAATTCTGCTAGATATTTATTGTATTTGAACATATTCAACATAATTTTAAGGGCATAAGTTGATCAAATTAAAATTTGTATGAAATTTATAAACTCAAAAAAGTACAGCAACGTGCACATATTTAAGAAACAAATTTTGTCAAACGCTTTTCACATCGCAAGTTATTGTAGAATAGTACGAGAGCTCTTCGTAACTTTCGAAACAAATTGTAAAAAAAAAAGCGTCTACAGAAAGAACAATCGAATGAAAATACATAACTACTTTTGTACTTTTTTGTACAAGGGAACATATTGTGTAACTCGCTCCCTACAAGAAAGTAGCTTTCTTGCTCACTGATGCCAAGTTTCTAGGTGCTTAGCCTAAACCTAAAAGCGAAACAAAAATATGAAACCAGAAAGGAGAGCGGAGAGAGAAACTAGCATCTTTCCAGCATATATATATATATATATATATATATATATATATATATATATATATATATATATATATATATATATATATATAGGGTGTACCAAAAGTCCCATTACCCCCCCCAATTTGAATTATACACAAACCTGCAAAATGTTATTTTAACAGCATGCGTATGATGAGAGGATGCTATACCATTAAATCAGACCAATGACCACCATTTACTCCAGAGGATCTGTGTGCACACCGCCATTTTCATGGCACAGTATTATTCGCCTCCAGGTGCAATGTGAAATCCTCCGTAACATGGCTGGCGTGAGGGAAGCAAACGCACTGCGAACAGCTTCTTGAAGTTCATCAGTTGTCTGATAACGATTATGGGTGACTTTCTGTTTGATGCGTCCCCATAGCGCATTATCACAAGATGTCAGATTTGGACTTTGGGGTGGCCTTTTTAGAGGTGCTGGTAAATTTGGCGATCTTCGTCCAATCCATTTGTCTCTGAACACATCATTGAGGTATTCTCTTAAAATGGCCACCTGAAATCCAGATCTGACATCTTATGTTACGGAGGATTTGACGATATGATTTCACATCGCAGCTGGAGGCGAATAATACTGTGCCATGAAAATGGCGGTGTGCACACAGATCCATTGGAGTAAATGGTGGTCATTGGTCTGATTTAATGGTATACCATCCTCTCATCATACGCATGCTGTTAAAATAACATTTTGGAGGTTTGTCTACAATTCAAAGGGGGGGGGGGGTAGTGGGACTTTTGGTACACCCTGTATATATATTGTCTTCAGCTTGTGCTTTTACTTGGCAATCAATTTTAGGTGACCGTAAGCACTATGCATCTCATTGATTACAAAATATGACATCACATGAGAGATAAATTTTCTTCATCATATTTCAGAGATCAAAAATATAGGAAAAATGATCAAGATAGGAAAAAATTGCCGAAATATGTTGTTTTATGTAAGGTAGATAAGCGAATATGTAAAATATGTAATATCCTGGTAAATATGTAAAAATATGTAACATGAAACTTTGGCAAAATGATGTCAGTTACATAATTCGTTGACATTTTCGTGTTCAATGTGTATGTCTAGAAAGGAATAGAATATGTAATTACATACAAATCCTATCTCTAGTAATGATGCATTGCTACTTATCCTTGTAGCCCCTAAAAAGGAAGAAAACCCATGTGAAAGTAACCAAAAATGCAAAATGCAATCGCATATGTAGGACTAATGAAATAGCTACAGTTGTTTTAGTTTAGTTTAAAACAGGGCGGCCTAAGCCATTGCCTACGGGCTGCATTGTATTCTCTATGGCTTTTTATCTTCCTCGCCTTAGTACTTATGAAATTTGACTTTATTTTGCGCCATGAATCTTAAGTGTAACTGTAATGTGGTTCGCAACCAATTACTCAAGTATTGACCGTCCCTGTAGATAAAAATGTTTGGACAATAACGGTATTACAACAGTATTATAGGAAAATCTCTATTTGTTTTTATATTATTCTTTGTTCGCTGTAAGAATAAAGTCAATGTAAGCAAAAGATATGACTTCTCAGAATTTCTATTGGTTGTTGGAATAGCTTCTGTGCATCTGAATCAAGCTCTTTGCTAAAGTTCAGCGAACCATCTAATGGTTTCCTTTTATCAAAATAGCTGCTTATAAATTATTGTTAAACTTCAACGATATTGACCCTAATATTATAAATCTCCATGTATTAACACTTATTTATCTACATTAATTTGTTTTTCATATACAGAATTCATACAGTGTAATTTTACATTAACAGCAATTTGATCATAATTACACAACATATTAATTCAACATAATATTTTCGAGAATTGTAACAAAATTGAAATTAATATAAAAAATTGTATTATACAGGGCGATTCATAATTACCTCCTGGGTTTCAACGTTTATTGTACAAGAACTTTAACACATACAGCAGAAACGTGCATATCAGTACATAAAGAATCTCTCCAAGTGTGGTACGTACCGTACAGATGCTCGATATGTGCACCCCTGGTGATGCGGCAGACATCAATCCTGTCACGCCCGGCCTGTTCGTTTTGCATCTCACAGGCAGCCAGTCTTCTTTAACTTGTTGTACACCCAACGGCAAAAGTAGGCGAATTGTCCACCACCATTTTCATTCGGTCTGAATTACACAATGTGATGATAATGAATTGAAATAAAGACGTCAAAAAGCAGAGAACAGTGCCTACTTTGAACCAGCATAGTTTCATTCCTTATAACAACACATGATGTAGAATAAACAAGTAATGAAAATTTCGGTGGACAATTTGCTTACCATTATCTTTGCCGTTGACTGTATCACGAATTGTCTTGTCTCTAGGTGTTTCTGTTTGATATTTCGTACGAAATCTCCATTGTACCGTCACAGTCACAGAACGCTGTGTGTTCACCAGTGCACTCCATGTTTGCGTTAACTGACACCTAGCGGCTAAATCTACAATTACGTGATGGGATCTATTACGAGTGCAAACTTGGAGAGATTAGTTATATACTGCTATGCAACTTTTTGCTGTATGTGTTATAGTTCTTGTACTATAAATGTTCGAATCCCCGTGGGAAATTATCAATCACCCTGTACATCATGAACAATAAAAAAATTGTTTCGGGTTAGTCACAAATTTTGCGTGTAGGAATGTAGTGCATGTGATGAGGCTGTCCGTTCAATGTAGCTGCTATATTGAAATTGTATAACAATATTTTATGAGCTGCACAGCTACGAACAATGTATTCATGGACAAACACCAAAACTAACACGCACAGGAAGAATGGAACTATTTGTCTGAAGTCACGTGCTATTGCTTACATTAACTTTGTGTTAAATAAGTATGTTATTTTACAGTGTAAGTATCTCTTTATCTTTTTCAGACGAGCCGAAATATATGCTCATCTGCACGATGTACATCCTAGTTGGTCTGGCTCTGACGTCAACAATCATAGAGCTAGTCCGACGCCAGTATGCGCAATCCTGGCGTCGAATGAAGGAACTAAGTACGAAGCTGCAAGGACTTTCTGGCCCTCTATCGGACACGTTGAAGAAACTCGGGGAGCAGGCTGGCAACATTGGTGACATCAACATAGACGTGAGCCTCTTGCAAGACCTCAAAGACCTACGAAAGACTCTAGCCCTCACGCGACTTGAGACGAGGCTAAAATGGGACAATAAGTGGGGAGGGTGGAACACGACGTTGGGGGTCACCGAGAACAAGAAATGGGACGAGGAATGGGCGGAAGTCGAAGAAGCATTGATGGAACTCACGCCGGAAAAGCCCGAACCTCCTCGGCAACCTGTGGTGCAAATTATAATTTACGAATCGTCCGTGTAGCGGCGCTAGTGTTTCTCTCTGAATCATCGCTGCACGTACGAATAATGTTATCCGTTTTTCAGTGGAACTCATGAGACTTCTACATACTGATAAATTTTCTCCACGATTGTTGCACAAATATTCTTCCATTTAATGGCTGTATATTACGAATATTACAGCAGAGTCGAAATGAATCGACATTTTGTCAATATGTTGACTTAAAAAAACTGAATTTTA
The DNA here is from genome assembly GCF_977018435.1 of Lepisma saccharinum. NCBI lineage: Eukaryota > Metazoa > Arthropoda > Insecta > Zygentoma > Lepismatidae > Lepisma > Lepisma saccharinum. Next base: position 40,912,767 of record NC_139247.1, on the reverse strand, counting down.
CACCAACATGCAGAGTTGTTGATTCGAATTTCTTTTCACTTAATAGTATATAAATATAGCTATGTATATCGAAAGGGCAATCTATTGATACTATATATACATTGTGAAAGTACTATGTTTGTTATCTAGCTTGCCTTCTCGCAAATGCCTACATACATGCTACTGCCGTCCGTATTACAATAAACAATGTAGTTGCAACATATGTTTTTAATATTTTTAGAACGATAGGTGTCCATCTCTTCAAGGATTATGTCACTACTTACTAGTCCTTCAAAAGGTAACATTGGCCCTCAAGAAAAGTTTCAAATATACAGAAGAAATTTTCATTCACCTCGTGCTTCTGCTATATCTGAATACTATATCTAATACTAACAATTTGTTAAGATTTATAGTCATCATTTGGGTTGTAAATATGTTCGTATAGATTCTATTGAACCTATTGTGATATTCAAGTCAAAAGGAATACTTTTCTACATTGAAATCCAGAATTAGATGTGTGAGAACGTATGAAATACATGAAACTATTGGTTTTTAAACGTAAATGTATTATGTATAGGAATTTGAAGAATGGAAGTTGGAAGATAGTAAGTTTATATTACTATCGAAAATATTCAGTCTGAATGGAAGCTCTTCATTATTCACACGATCGATAAAACATTTTATCGTAAATTCCTTTCGTAAGGCTAACATGGTTGCGTGCAGTTACTGAAAGAATTTAAGTCTACAACACACCACTGATAAACCGTTAAAAATGTCAAAATAGTAATACGTACCACATTCTGGAATTATTTTCTTAGTTGTTCTATCTACATGATAACTTTCATCTAAAACACAATCACTAATCATGATGATGTTTTTATGATTAAAATTGAAAAACGTTTCTTACCAGAATCGGATTAATCTTCTTTGCATTGGAGATTCAGTTGGCCACTTTCCAATAAAACAGTGTTACCATAACGTTTTCTTAGATAGTCCTGTTACATTGAAGAGCCTACCAGCATAATTACAAATAAACGTTGAGAACAGGTCTTATCAATCCGCGTGGAAGAGGAAATATCTTTGTTGTTCTAATGGTTCGAAAAGCTTACTGTTTGTCCTTGAAATTAGGTTTAGAAAGAATGTGAATATTATGTTAGTGCTTATAGTAGAGGAAACGAACTGGAAAAAATGGCCTAAACGGAAATAATTGCAACACAAATTTTTCTTGTGCCAAAATGTGCGGAATGGTATAGTGAATAATATGTTAAAAATCCACTATCCAAATGTTTGGAGAAAATCTGCCATCTTGAAAAATGGCTGCAAAAATTCACCTTACAAACTAAAAAAATTATATCTCGAAAACGATGCATTGTACACAAAAAGTGAAGATAACCAAAATGAAAGAGCAGAACATTTGCTAAATTATGGTTTTTCTTTGATAGAGCTATCATAAATCTTAATGGCATGAGATTCAAATATTATTTTTTGAATCAGTGTAAAAGTTGGTTTCTGACACAAAAAGCAGGAAATATGTAATAAACTATGTAATTTACATCCTAAAGTCATGGAACCAAATTCATAGTTTATGGCCTCTAGAGACTGATGAGACAGGAGGTGAGGAAATATGTAGTTGAATGCAGAGTCATGTGTTTCCCTAAATTTGCGTGTTCCATTTCTTGTGATATTGGTGAGAACGTTATATATTGTTTTCTGCTATGTATTATTCACTTGCATTTGTTACATGTTGTTTAAAAATGTATGCACACAGCAGCGGCAATTAGGTGTCTTAACTGAGTGAGAGGGGAGGACAGCCCCCCATTCCGCCCATCCCTAATCGCGGACAGTGTCAATACATTGAACTAATATGGTACTGTTAAATACTGTTCTAGACCGGTCACATTGCCTTAGAGTCGATTGCAGAATTTTTCGTAGATAGCTGGTTCCATGTTCCATTTCATCATTTCCGCTACATACAGATGTGCACTTGTAGCACAGGTGTTGCCCCTGTTGCAGCAAAATGAGAACATTTGTGTTACTGATTCAAGATGTAAACTCCACTTCCCAATACGCTCGGCTCTGATGAAATTCCGAAGAATTTCGAGCACCCTAACGTATTGCAGCCACGGAGCAGCAACATCCTGTTATCTTTCAGAGTTGAACCAAATGCAGATCAAGATTTTTCGGCACCTCATAGCTTGAACTTACATTAGCGTCTGTCTACTTCTGATTTGAGCAGGCCAAGGATTAGTGAACGTATCTCAGAAATATGTTCATTTGCAATGCACTATGCTTCTTTAAGTAGTGTGAAGAGTGCTGCATAAACTATGAAATGACCCCTTGTGCCTCTGGCTATGGATTTTTCGGATTGATTTGATTTGGTTTAGTGTATTTTACGTCATTTTTCTGCCCCTTTTGGCTAATCGCGAAGATGAGGACTGGTGATGATATGTGAGATGCATGAAGGGACAATATGGATGACAACACAAGCCCCACTGAGGATCATACTGACTGAGTCCGGACGCCAGAGACTCGCCAGTCTTCAAAATGCAGTCCAAGGTGTACTACTTAGCCGTGAGGGGCCGATACTGAATTGTTAAACAACTTGTAACAAACACAAGTGAATGATACATTGCAGAAAACAATATATTACGTCCTCATCAATATCATAAGAAATGGAACACGTACATTTAGGGAAACACATGCCTCTCCTCAACTCCTACTCTAAATACACGAAACATACCGTAAAAGGGGGTAACTTCGACAGGTTTTCAGAGGTTTTCGTCCTGTGGAGCCCATGCAGTGGACGTTATAGAAGTGATGTTTAGTAGTTACACCAATCAATATCTTGTGAACAGATATGACTATAGGCCATTCTCATTGGTCAGCAATAGGGTTGCCAAAAATGCTGTTATGTACATGTCGATATTACCCCTGTTGTCGAGGTTACTTCGACACCCCCTGAAAAACAATCTGTTGTTGAAGTTGACGCCTCATGGGGTGAACTTCGACAACAGAAATTCGTATGGGCAAGCGTTATTGTGATTCTTTGACAAAAGTGGAGTACCAGGGTTGCTACAAAAACCTTCCTTTACTACAAACGTAAGTCGTACATATACAGAAGTAATTAACAAAAACAAAACAGAACCAAATGAGAAGAAACACTGTCGCAAAGTTCCTTTTCTCTGTGATAGTACAGTTCTAATCCTCCGAGTATACCTCACACTCGAAGTACGGGTTGGCGGTTCCCTTATTGCATACACCACGGATGCACTTGTTGCAGGTGATGCACTGGATCCAGTCTGGGCCGCTGTAGTGCTCATAGTCGCATTTGCAAATGAAGCCCACCACACTTCCGTGCTTCCCTCCGACCCTGTCCAGAAGCGTAATTCTTGGCACTCCTGCCTTTCTGGTGGGTGCTACTATCGACATCCCATCAGCAACAACTTTGATCGCCTGCTCCATCTTCCTGGGCTCGTAGTGCTGGTGACCGACCTCCCACTACCTTCTTGTACTTCCTAGGCATGGTACCTTCTGCTTCACCTGCAAGACAAGATCTTCTGACCATTAGAAGCGTGCCTTTGTTTCAAACGCAGCTGCGAATAGGATATCACACTACCCTGTCGAAGTTACCCCCTACGGTAAATCAGTCTCTAGAGGAAATCATAAGATATGAATTTGGTTCAGTGACTTTAGGATGTAATTTACATAGTTTTTTTTTTTTACATATTTGCTGTTTTTTGTGTCAGAAACCAACTTTTACGCTAATTCAAAAATTATATTTGAATCTAATTCAATTAAGATTTATGGTAGCTCTGTCAAAGAAGAAACATAATTTAGCAAATGTTCTGCTCCTTCATCTTGGTTATCTTCACTTTTTGTGTACAATGCACCGTTTTCGAGATGATATAATTTTGAGTTTCTAAGGTGAATTTTTGCCGCCATTTTCCAAGATGGCGGATTTTCTCCAAACATTTGGATAGTGGATTTTTAATATATTATTCACTATACCATTCCGCACAAGAAACATTTGTTTTGCAATTATTTCCGGGTGAAATCGTTTATTTCTTCAACTGTTAACTACTCTTCATTAGCATAGATGTCAGTATGGGAGCGGACTTGTGAAAATCTCGTCAGGATTTAGTTTCAATGGCTAGAAAAAATGCTGCTGTTGTCCAGATAATTGGGTTAATAATATTACGTAAATGTGTAAGCTTAATCTGAGAATAAATGTTCATTTTGATAAACATAATGGTTAATTGCTGTGATAATAGTGCATAAATACATTTAGGTTTATACAGGGTAAAGTAAGCCATAAAAACAGAAATAATCTGGCGAGGTTTCATATACTCATGCTTGTGTTATTCTATTCCTAATAGTAATAAATTTACAGAGAATGATTCGACTTGCGATACTCAGACATCTACAATTATGCACAGTGTCAGGGGAGCATTCAAACCCATGCGCTTCCACTGTCAGCAATAGTAGGAATTTATGTTTTAAGTCCACTTAATGCACAGATAGGCTAATCGGGACTGGACCTACAGTTTAAAGTGGAATCCGAACCACTATGCAATGTTTCTTCACCAGGAAGCAATAATAAGAATGCTGAGATATATCATACATTGTTATATTTCACTTAGTTACGGTATACTTTAATGAGAAATTCGAGTTACTGTCTTTCAAGGCATGAAACAAGGATGGAGGAATCAGTTGAAAATTCACTGTGAATTTATAAATCAAAGAATACAATCCTTTCAATCTTTTGAAGGTAGGTGGCACCACCTTCTCTTTTTTGCAATACTTACTGTAGTATTTGTCTTCACAATTAGACTTTTGATCAGTTTAACATGTTTATGTTCCTTTTGTGTGTGTTTACATATAATTTATCTATATGTGAAATGTATTCTTTGTTTAGGTGTGCTAGGAATAAAACCAATAGCATCTGCAACATCAGTAATGTAATTTTTATACATATTAAGTATATAACATTGTTCGGTACTTAGCAGATTTGACTAATTTGACATATATGTTCTGTGACTAAAATAGTACTTTCATTAAACAACATCGAACATAATATTAGCATTCAGTTCATCGTGGTCGGTAGGACGTCTGACTGCCACGTGGGAAACCCGGGTACGATTCTCGGGGTGGGAAGGAATTTTTCCCGCATAAAGCGGCTCACCCAACCTCAAATCAATGTGTACCTGGGGTTGATCCTGGGTGTAAAGGTGGCCGAAGCGTAGTACTGATCACATCACCTACAAAAAGGCCGAGATCGAGAACGTATGGGGCCCTACCTCCACATCCCCTAAATGTGCTTACCTGACACGGTGAGCTTTATCTATACCTTACGTTTTTATTTAAATCCATCATAGTCAATGACGTCTTGAGGACAGGATTAGTCTTCTACGCTTGTTCTATTGAAACCAATATTTCAATGGGAAAAAATAAGAAAGAACAAGAAGCAGTGACACCAGGAAAACGGTGTCGTGTCGTTTGCGCCGAGGCTTCTTATCGGGTCATTTCCGCCGTGGCATATGTCAAGACCTTCCTTGCCTGGTTTTCCCACAATCCAGTGTGTCATCACCGCCGCGCGCACATGTGTTTATGGGCACATGGTGCATAGTGCATAAAGTGGAATTAGAAACATAAAATCAAACGTGTGTGTATGACGATGCACAGCTGTGTTTACACTGAAAGGTTAAACCTATCCAGAGAGTCAAATATGAATTTTCTTTACTTATTTCAAAAGACGTTACACAGGATTACTTGTATCAATTTTATTCCACAACAGAAAATACATAAATCAGTATCAGCCTATTAACTATTAATCATTTATCGTTAATCGTAAAAAAAAACATTGTAATACAGTATTGTTAAAATATTGAAAGCATTCTACAAGTACTACGTAAATGTACACTTTGGAAGCAACATAAATGTGCCAGTTTATTACACTTAATTATTATACACTACATAAAATCGTCAAAAACATTATAAATACAGTGTAATTTTTTGCAAACATTATATGCGTAATACTAACGTATATATAAACACAATATTTCGATACACTTGCATAACAACAATACAAACGTTATTTGAATTATTGTAGGTATGCAAATGCTCGAAGGCATTCCACGCGTTGTTTCTATCATTTCCATATTCTCAGCCATCTTGTCGTCTCTCTCAAGTCTCAGATTTACATAAATACTGATTTCCCAATGTATATCCATCATATATACACTTTCATCTTACATTCATTTACCAATCACCTTCCTTTACAATCGAAGATAAACACAGCTGGAGCTGGGCAACGTCATAAACACACGTGAGCGCGGCGGTAATGACACTCCGGATTGTGGGAAAACCCACCAAGGAAGGTCTTGACATATGTCGCGGCGGAAATGAACCTCAAGCGACACGGACTCCAGGAAAACAACAAAAATAATAAGAACTAAACAAATGAGTACAAGATGGCACTTTAAATCGAATAGATTACATTGTTAACACTTTTCTGAAACTGTGCTCTGGTAAGAATATGTCCACATTTGGAGGCAGGTTATTATGTATGAGTGAGGAAGCCTGTAGGAAAAAAGACCACTGTAGAAGGGAGAGCCTTGTGGAGGGATTGTGAAAGGGCTTTACGTTGCGGGTTGGCCATGTTAGGACTCGTAGATGAATTTGTTGAGCAGAAATTCAGATTTAATGTTGTCGTTCATATTTTCATGCAAGAATTTCATGCCTATTAATTCGCGACGAGTGTGTGGTGGTTGGGTATTCAAGACATAATACCTGTTTTATGGAGGTGTCTCAGAGAAGGTATTCTATGGCGATCAATGGTGAGGAAAACGTTGAGGACAGAATCAATCCGGGAGAGATTGGTTTTAGAAGCCAGATAGGGGAACAGTATTCAAGAATAGGGAAGATATTGGATTTGTAAAATATGCTGATGGATGATTGGTTTTGGAATTCGGTGAATCCGCACACAAGACCAATAAGACGCATTGCTCTTTTAGTAGTGTTTGTAATGTGCTCGTAAAGTAATTTTTAAAATCCAGTGTCATGTTTCAGCAGATGCTCGGCGAGGAAGTCGAAACAACGGATGCGCCGGATGCTGAGAGCAACTGGATCACGACCTACACGTATAACTACGCGTATAACTACGCGTATAAATACACAACTACAGTCGTGACTCTTCTAGGTCTTTACATGTTGGACGTAATAGTCTTCAGGCCACTTCGTCACAGGTATGCTAAGGCAAAACTATACTCTATTAGGTAAATTAAGACTTGATCAATGTGTGAATTAACGGGGGGTACCGGGGATCTTCCCCCACAAACAAAATTATTTCTATCCTTGACAGGGATGCTTTTATTATCAACTAATAAAAATTGAATTGGAAACACAGGCACGTAGCCAGGGGGAGTGCTCTGGGGGCTGAAGCGCCTCCTGAAAACTTACAAATATCTAATTTAAGTATAGTGGTAATTAATTTCATTTTCTTAGCAGGACTGAACATCTTTTATAATTAGTTGAAAAATGCTGGGAAATTCATCTTCAGGGCTTCTGCCTCCCTACTTTTTAACCTTTAGATGGCGGCTGCTGATAAGGGATTCCCCCCGCCAGAAATAAAATTCTGGCTACGGGCCTGTGAAAGCATATGGTATGTAATTTCTTAATTACGGTAAACACAATTGAACAATCATTCTGGAAACAGTTAATTAACCTTTATATTAATTGCATCCTACTTCATGCCTGCAGTTCTATTTGCCTACATTGTTGTTGGGTGCAGAGGTTTTTCAAAAAGGAAATGCTTTCAGTATCATGGTTATTGCTTAAGATATATTTTTGCACTGAATTCAACTGAATTGATTTGTAGTTTGATAGGTCTTTTTGTGTATGACCTGAGGTTTTTCTTACAACGTAAATAGCTATACTAAGTGTTTTTAAATTACATGTAAATGTTATCATAAGATTTGATGGCTTAGGTTAGGACCACTGCTCCAAGGCACTTAGAACCGGAAGGCTATACTTTAGTGTACTGTCTGATAACATATACAAATTTGCATATCCAAAAAAATAACACACCTCCAGAAATGAAATCTCAAATGCGGCACTGAGTGGGCACCCCCCCAAAGCAAAAAACTGAATTTTACGCAGTGGATTTGATGATGTCGCTTTTGTTTTGTTTCGCTTGAAATTCTGGCGAGGGCCGGGTTCCATTTTGCATGCAGTGTTGTCATCATTTCCGATCAAGCTCTTTTGTGTCCAGAATCAGTAATAACTGAGAGATATGATTAGCGAAATTGAAAATTACGGAGTACTGTAGTTCTGACTTCGTTTTCTGATCGGAGTGCTGATGGTCTTGTCGATTCACCCAACAGATAGAGGTAAAGGAAATAAATGTGTAAATGCTCCCTTTAAGGACGTAGCATATGGCAAAAAAGGCTTTTAAGTTCTGATTGAAGCTCGTACCAGTGTACAACCTCAACGGTGCATTCTAAGTGAAAAATTCAAGCACATTAGATTGAAAACCACATATTTCGAACAACTTTCCTCTTTTTCTATTTTTCGCTATCTGCACTAACAAAGGAGTTGTACTGTGGTCCCAAGACTTGAATTACCATACATTTGTCAGTTATTGATGATGATAATCATAATATGCATTTATTTCCCCTTATGGACCGAAGCGGCAGGCGACACATGGTGCTTGAAGGTTTCACCAAACGAACGTAGGCATGCGTGGTCTGTCATGTCGCTACGGTGTGAAAGTTACTACTGATTGGCTCGTTCCCATGCGGAATTTGTCGCGTGTCGCTTGTGTGTACTCTCCCTAAAATTCACAACGAAGCGGCAAGCGACACGAGTTCCTTCAGTCTAAAGCAAAACATTCACCGCGCATGCGCGAACAACATGGCGACAAAATGCACAATATTGAGAAATCTGCCTAGTGAAAGAAAGAAGCAAGCGATAGGAGACACGTACAGCTTGTCGTGTCGCTTCGGTTCGAAAGGTTGCATTGATTAATCGAGTGTTCGCTTCCAAGTGTCACGTGTCACTTGTCTCATGCCACCTGTCGCTTCCGCCCGAAATCTTCCTTAAAATATAGTAAGAGCACATAGGTCCAATGATGGATCCCTCCTCCAAAAGGCAAATGTTTAATTTGCAGGCTACGTCATACACAAGCTCGGTTTAGCTAAAGTCTAACTTTTAGTTTTTGTTTACAGAATGTTTGCATGCGCCACGTCAGGCAGTAGGAAGGCTTACAACGAGGTTACACTGCCCATCAAGAAAGATTTATTTTCTACTTTAACAGATGCACTACCTCGTGAAGAAGAAAGGAGGATTATATTGGAAATTGGGATTGCAAGTGGTAAGGATTAGCCAATAATGTTTTTTTTTCGAGGGCAGATCTAGAAGTTCGTGGAATGGTTTATTTTTACGATCTTGAAATCACCATTGACGGTTGCATACGGTTCTCATTTCCTGGTGAATCACTCCAAAGATCGTCTGTTCCAAGGGTAAGGTATGAACTCCAAGAACTGGTGATCATATTTGGCAAGAAAAAAAAAAGTATAGAAGAATAATGTGAAATGTTTTCGTTTCAGGAGACTAATTACCAAGACTGAGAATTAGTCGTGTTCATTCGCATGTACTTATAAGGGAGTTTTCAGATCTAAGCGACAAGCGACATGTGTCATCTGGAAACGAACCCTCAGAAATAAATGCAACCTTTCGTGTCGAAGAGCTACACATGTCGCTTGTCGCTTGCGTGTCGTATGTATTCTTAGTGGCCTGGGTCTGGTGGTCACAGTGACTTCGGTGTGAAGCTTTGGTGTCGCCTCGGTCTGAAAGATTCCTATAACGTCCACTGGAAATTAAGCTTCCTCTGGAAAAAAAGAACATGAGAAAAATTATAATAATAACTTTAAATCATTTAATATTTTAATTCAAAGATTGTGTGAAATTACAACTGCATATGAATAAACAAAGGAAAATTTTGAATCAGACGGAAGGTAGTTTTTAAATGCAGGAATCAGATTTTTCGTTTACATACCTTAACACATATTTACATCATCTGTCATTCGGCTGTTACAGATCACAAGTCTTATTAACATAACTTTTTCTTTAAAAATGCACAAATGAATGTGAAGTAGGATTTACGTGCTTAATACTTAACTTTATTTACACAATAGTGTTGCCAAATATTGTATAGCATATAAAACAGTGAAATACATGTAATAAAATTATAAATTAAGTAAATGCTTTCAAAAATTTCAAAAAATATTCTGGCGCGATGGTTCAGTGGAGCCATCTGCAATTCGATTTGAAAGATGAATAGAGATAAAGTTTATCATTTATAGTGGTATACCGTTGACAGAAAAATGAAAAATCTCACTTTTCGGAAGATCTGAACATTCAAAAACTGAAATATGGAATATATAGTATTACTTGTGTAGTAATTTACGTTAAACATTAAAACAGATAATGGAACATCTTGCTTTTGCTAAACTATTTTAGTAAACGTGTCATTTACAGATAAATTGTTCAATTGATTCCCTTCAATTTAGTACCAAAAACTAAGGTTCCATCTCTATGCTTTGAAAAGTTATGCAAGTTTAAAGATTACACTACGAATTCTGACGTCGGTCATTTCTTCGAAACCCGCAACGGGATTCTTTGGGGCTTTTTGTGGCAAATGCAACACAAGTAGTACTATATACTGCGTCAAGTTTCGTTCTATTTTTTAATGTCCAGGTTAAACTCTAATATGACTAGATTAACTCTCTAGCCTTCTTAAACCCGAAGGTTTATGGCTGCAGCAACACAAGCCTTCCATCTGTCCCCATCCTGGGCAAGATCAGTTAAATCCTTACCGATTTCCTTCAGCTCCATCTCAACGTTATCCCTCCATCTTCGTCTTGGCCTCTTACCATCAGGTTTCCAAACAAGAATCCTGTAAGCTCTTCTTTCCTCTCCCATTCATGCCACATGGCCTGCCCACCTAAGCCTTCTTGATTTAATTATTAAATTCAGACGCCAGTGAATTCCATGTACCTGTTAAGGAAACATTAATTATTAAGAAAAGAACTACCAATCATATTTCAGGATGCAATCTCCAATTCTACCCGGACGGATGCTGCATCATAGGCATCGATCCGAACACTCACTTCACGAAATACCTGATGGAGAATATGAAGGAGTACCCGGAACTCAACCTCGGCAGGGTCCACTCCGTCAGCGCAGAAGACATGCCTATGGTCCAGGACAACAGCATCCCTGTCGTCGTCTCCACGTGTGTCCTCTGCACCGTCGATGATCTGGACGGGGCCATCCGCGAAATCAAGAGGGTGCTTGTACAAGTAAGTCGTGCTTTAGTCCCGGTGGAGGCACATAGTAGTGTTGGGCGATATCAACTAGACGATGTATCGTCACGATGTTTGGCGATATACAGGGTGTCCCAGAAATCTTTCCCTGATTACAAACTTTATTCTTATCCGCTATATGCAAGGTAGAGATGTGAAAGTGGTACCAAAATGTTGGGAAACTAACCAAGTTTTTTGTTGCAGGTTTGAGTAACGTGGCTGTAGTGTAGCAGTGTCAGTGCCCAGAAAACCGGAAATGTTCACAAATCAGGGAAAAGCTCAGCATGTCCTCTGGTATCACGAGACCCGGTCACCAATAACAGTGCAGACGAACTTTCAAATGTACAGAATTCTTTCGTCTAGAATATCTGCAATCAATAAGTTGGTATTTAAGAAATGGAATTTATCTTCATTCCCAAATCGTGTCAAGTCCAAGAAACATTGTTTGGAAAGATGCCACCCGATGTCAAGAGCATTTATTCCGGATTCCTTGGCATTGACGCTGCTACACTTTAGCCACATTACTGAAACCTGCAACAAATAAACTTGGTTAGTTTTCCAATATTTTGGCACCACTTTCATATCTCTACATTGCATATAGTAGCTTATATGAATAAAGTTTGTAATCAGGGAAAGACTTCTGGGACACCCGGAATCTCGTGTTGGCGTTATGTCGTCACGATATTTTAGGGATATGCAAGGGATGGACAAAAATATGGAAATACCTGCGAAGAAAAGCCGGAATGCTGTAGCTAATAAGTAGAGCCCGGAAGTTCAGGCATTTATTTTCGTTAAAATAGGCAGGCAAAAAGGCATTTATAATGTGGAAAATAGGCACTAAAAATGAAAAAAGGCAAAATAAACCGAAAAAAGGCACATTTGGAAGTCTATTACTTTTATCTATAATTTCTGGCAAAATGTTAAAATCTACATTGGGAAGAGCATTTCAATTTTCACCAAATTCACGCACGTAACCATGTAACTTACCACTTAATGGCACACTAAATTTCGGCATGATGACAACTACACGATCCTTTCCCTCCAAAGTGCAGAACTAAACTAATGATAGAGAACTTGATTTTGGAATCCAAGCAAAGGCCCTTGTTGTCAATAACCTCCTGACACGGACGCTGGACGTGATGACGTAATTGTGCAGATGTTCTGCAACTGGTTTTCAGCAGTCAATCATGCACAAGAAAATGTTAACCGAAAGGCAATATCCTAACTCTGCATGAAATACTTTTTTCTCACACCTTTCTCCTTCAGCAATGTTGAAACATGCGTGAGTTCAGTATTACTTGAATAAGGCGAAAATTATTCAAATAATAAACGGAAGAAAAATAAATGCCAACAAAGTTTTTTGGGAGAAAAATAATTTATATACACACTTTTTTTAAAAAAAATGGTCCAATTTCATTGAAAAAGGCAAAAAAGGCATTATAATTAAAAATAGGCAGTGGGGTCCCAAATAGGCAAAATAGGCAAAATGAAAAGGCTTCTAAAACACTCGAAACAACATAAAAAACTAATATCCGGAAAAATTTTATCAATATATGCAGTAGATAAAAAGAGGCATTTTGCCAAACTTCCGGGCTCTACTAATACGGTATGAAGGACAGCCTTTAGCTTCCAAAACGGCCTGCAATCTCCGAGGAATGGACAAATAAAAGTCCCGGATGGTGGATAATGGGATCTTACACCATTCTTCATGCAAAACATGGTCACAATCCTCCTCAGTGTTCTTCTGTCTCTGTCACTCAGTGTACATTTTCGTCCACGCAGGTGTTTATCCGATGATGTCTTTCCGGACACACTATTTTGTCATCATGATCTTGGATAGAGTCCCTCTCTATACGCCAAATAACATGGCTACTTTGGTAACAGAGGCGCCTGTAAGGCGGACACCAACAATTTGCCCTCTTTGAAACACTGTCAGCTCGGACATGATTCAGTATCAACTACACTGCACGCTATCTACAGTGCAACTGTCGACTCCTACCAGGCCGACAGGTCCTATCTCACGGCGCAAAACAAAAGAATGTCGCACCGTGTCAGATTTCAAGTGGAAAAATTGCGTCGATATCATCCGTTGTGATGTCGTGGTGTTTCCATATTTTTTTTCCACCCTGAATATCGTGTCAGCGGTATATCGTCACGACATTTGGCAATATATATCGTGAAGACGATATATCGCCGATATTACGATATGGAAAAAATATCGCATCGTATACTCTGTGGCGATATTTTCTTGACGATATATCGCGATATCAAATTATTATAGCATTTCTTAACTACAGTGGTTCCGGCCAAAGAACGGACTTGGAAATTCTATTTTTGTCTTTTCTGTGGAGGGTCACATGAACAGCTGAACCAATCTGCTTGTCCAGTTGCCGTGGTGAGGGGGAATTCTCGTGGTATTCTGCGTCCAAAATTTTCGTTTTGGGTCGTTTTCGAAAAAGGTGGCGCCCTCATCAAAGCCAGCACGGCAAAGCTTAATAGTTGCCTCCACGTAGCAAGCGAATGGGTCTCCGATTCCCTACCTATCCCTGAAATGCGAGCGAAGGAGGCTTGTTGACAGGAAGAGGTGTCGTGTAGGACTGGACAAAAATCAGGCGTGTAGCAACCGGTATAAGTCGACGCGCTAGCTACGTTAACGACCGGATGGCTTTGCAGTCCACGGAGCGCGCCCACCAACTGCAACAATCACATTCAACGCACAGTGTTGCCACACATCTACTCTACGCCACCTTGTCCCTCCGCGCACCTTCCCACGGTCTCCACATTGAAGTTGCAAAGTACGGCAACACCGTATCCGCAGTCATGTGACTGAAACTCCACGTGGAGTAGAGGAGCAGAATGACAGCTGCGCCCATTGGCGGAAGGTCGAATGTGATTGGACAAAAACAACTGGCCCGCTATTTATCCCCACCCACGTTCGTGGCGGCGGCATTCTTAAGTTCTTCGACGTTAGCGAAGTAAACACTTGGACTATAGCAACACCGCTTTTCCCCCCTTGAACTGGAGGCGGAAAGTCTGGGTTTCTTCAAGTCCATTCTTTGGCTGGCTGGACTTTATGCAACAAACACGACTGAAAAATCATTCATGTTCATTAACGGTCCAGTCATCAAAGATTTCCCTGCCGAAAAGTGTGCAACCTTGTGGATTAAAGAAGATCACCATTTTGCAACTGAACAAATCGCCGAGCCAAGACACAGCAGGCTCTTTTCCACTTTAGTTTTGAAAGCGTGGTCGTCGTCGCCTTGTAACCAAGGGATCCCGGGTTCGATACCCAATGGAGGCACATAGTGGTTCGGATCCCAATTTAAACTGTAGGTCCAGTCCCGATTAGCCTTACTGTGTATAAAGTGTACTTAAAACAAGAGGTCAACTCAACTCATCTTGAAGCTTGAGAAAGTTTTGTTACAGTTTGGCTTGAATCAACTTTATCCTCCGATAGGTTGATCCCGTACTGTATATACAAATTCAAATTCAAATTCTTTAATTCAAATTCTTTATTTGCGTGGGCGAGGTTCAGCCTGAGGCTGTTCTGCCACCTAACCCGTGTCATCGATTACATTTAAATTTACATTTCTTATGTTATTACAGTGTTAATACAGTGTACAATAAACTGTATGATTTAGTTAGAAAATCTATTGATAAAGTAATTGTAATAAATGTATGAATAAAATGATACAAAAATTGTGAAAAGACAACTACATAAAAATAAAATAAAATGAATAAAAAATAAATAAAAATAAAAATATGTAGACAAAATACATAACATAAACATACAAGTTACATCATAGTATTTGAACACAATCTCTGCTCTGCCAAAAGAAAATTCTTTACTTCATTTCGGAAAGATTCTATTTTAGATATGCTCGACATGGTCTTAGGTAGGGCACTCCATATTTTTGCAGCAAAATATGAAAACGACGACTGATATGCCTGTGTGTTGCAGAGTGGAAGGTTAAATTTGAAATTATTTCTTGTATGGTGGCTGTGAATACTGGTGCGAGGGATCAACATGTCTGCCAGATACGAAGGCTTGCCAGATGTAATAATTTTATGTATAAGGCAATATGTATGCAGTAGTCGCCTACGGTACATATTGAGGATATTCTTATTATTTATGGAAGGTAAAATATGTTCACGCCTGGGGATGCAAAATATGAACCGCATGCACGCATTTTGGCATTTTTGAATTTTTGCTTGTAAAGTTTTATTTATTCTACCAGAGTACACTACGTCACAATAGTCGAGAAATGGATATACAGGGAGTCCATAAAGTCCTGCAAAAAACTAAAACTCTATAACTTGAAAACTATTAAGTTTATTAACAAAATATTTTGTGTGTACTTACAGCAAAGTTCAAAGTTTATTTCCTGCTTGTTAGGTTGATCGGCAAACCTCCAATTGTGCACCATTCACGTCCAAACACTGTTGCAGTCTTTTTGTGAAACCGAGAATTGCGTGCTGACGGTGCTCTCCTGGGATATTCAGAATCACATCTCTTATTTTTTCTTTTAGGTCATCCAGATTACCTGGTTTCTGTGAATACACCTCGGTTTTTACATGTCCACACAACCAATAATCGCAAGGTGTCAAGTCTGGTGATTTTGCAGGCCAAGGTGTGGGCCCTCTTCGGCCAATCCATCTACCTTGAAATTGTTCGTTAAGAAACTGCCGAACTTGTAGGACCGGGCCTTCACCTTCTTGCGTACGATCTTGTGTAAAGTTGACTTCGGTATTCCACGTTCCAGTGATCTTCGTTTAAGCGATTTCATTGGACTCCGATGCACGGTGTCCTGCACTGACTGAATCACATCGTCACTCGATACTGGCCTTCCACTGCGTGGCAAATCTGACACACTTCCCGTTGCCTTGACCTTTTCATACCATCTCTTGATACTTGAATTTGCTGGGGGTGGTTTCCCATATGTTGTCTGGAACTTTCTCTGCACTGAAACACAAGATTTTAACTCTGCAAACCACAGAACACACTGTGCCTTTTCCTGGATGGACGCCATCTTAAGTCACATGATCACGTGATTACCAGTGCAAGCGTCACTGAGCAGTGTGGCCAGAACAAAACTTTAAACTTCCACCCTTCTCACCCAAAAAATGTGTATTGTTAAACGCAACAGCTAAAAAGTTATAGAGTTTTAGTTTTTTGCAGGACTTTATGGACTCCCTGTATAAGTGTTTCAACTAATCGCTGCTTGATTTCTGAAGATAATAGTAGTTTGTTAAATTTAAACAAGAATCTAAGTGTTCCAAATGATTTATTGATTTGGCGGCTAATATGCTCATTCCATGATAGACGAGTGTCAAATATCAGTCCAAGACTTTTAACTACTTGAGCTCTAGGTATGATATCATCATTTATTTTAATTGTTGTAGTAGTGTGCTCGACCGAACCAATAGCATTTCGAGTTCCAATAAATGTATAACATGACTTATTAGCATTAATTTTAAGGCCATTTGCATCACACCATGTTTTTATCGCACCCAAATCATTACTTATGTATTCAATACTTATGGCAATTTCTGTTGGATTGAATGATTTGGTTAGTTGAGTGTCATCAGCATATGAATGTATGTTACAGTATTTGACAACTGAGGGTAGGTCTGCAATATAAATCGTAAACAATAAGGGACTTAGTATAGATCCTTGTGGAACACCAGATGAAATATATAAATTATTAGATAATAAAGTAGGCGACAGTTTTACACGTTGATTTCGGTTACTTAGATATGAAAAATACCAGTTAAGGGTAGATTGTGAAAAACTGTAATATTTCAGTTTACTGAGCAGTAATTTATGTTGTACCGTATCAAATGCTTTGGACAGATCCAATAATATTAATGCAGTGACGAATTTCTTATCCATAGCCTGGAGGACCTCATTTGTGACTTTCAGCAAAGCCGTAGCAGTGCTGTGTGCCGGCCGAAATCCTGACTGTGAGGGTGGAAGAATATTGCTTTGGGCAATGAAGCTAAATGTCTGTTTATAGATTATTTTTTCTAGTAGTTTTGAACACACAGGCAGAACACTAACAGGTCGAAGGTCGTTTACATTAGTTGGTCGGGTCGTCTTAGGGAGTGGTGTTATCAAAGCTTCTTTCCATTTCCTGGGAAATACGGATTTCTCGAGCGAAAAGTTAATAATATGTGTGATAATAGGCAAAATAAAAGGTAGCGATAACTTCAGCATTGTAGTTGATATTCCATCTGTACCAATAGCAGTAGACTTGATTTCGTACAAACATTTTCTTACAGTATAGTCATCCACTTTTTTAAAAGCAAATTCGGGAAGCATATTATTAAACTTTTGGTTACTAAATTTTAAACATTCTTGAGATATCAGACGTTGGTCGATATTTAGACTATCAATTTAATTAATAAAGTGTTCATTTATCTCGTTCGCATTGTCAAACGTGGAGGGGAGATCATTTTTATTAGAGCCAATGCCTACAGATTTCAGTTGCTTCCATAAATGCTTTGGTTGTCTTGGTGTTTTATTGATGTTATGCTCAAAGTAACACTGTTTTTCTTGCCAAATAACGGATGTCGTGAAATTTCTCAGTTCTTTGTATTCCTTCCATGCAGGTTCACTTCCGGTTCTCTTGAATTTACGAAACGCATTGTCCCTTAGTTTCATCAACAGCTTCACATTCGATGTAATCCGCGGCATACGTTTGTTACGAACTCGTCTTTTACGGACTGGCGCGTGCTTGTCAAAGAGAATAAGTAAGTTGACATTGAAATACTCTACTTTCATATCCAAGTTATCGGTGTTATATATTTTTTCCCCAGTTAATTTTTTCTGCATCCTTCACGAATTTATCATAATCAATATCACCGTATTTTCTGTGGTATATAATTCTGTTCACGCTTTCTGGTTTGGTATACGCAAGTACAACGTGCGTCATTCTATGATCGCTGTTGCTGACTGGTTCACCGACACCATGTTGGATTATATTTTGCATGTTGCTGACAAACGTCAGATCAATTAATGACTTAGTCGTGGAGGTTATTCTGGTCGGTTTATTGATTATTTGGGTTAATTGAAATTGATTAAACAAATTTTGAATGTAAACGACGTCAGCACAGTCTGGATGTAAGAAATTAATGTTGAAATCTCCAGCTATAACAAGGTCATTAACTAAGGGGTACATTTCGGTCAATATATCTTCTAAAATTGACAACTGTGTATATGGAATACGCTTAGGCCTGTAGACGGCACAAATACCGAGACGTTCCTTTTTTTTATTTCAACCGTAGCTGCAAGGTACTCAACGTCAAACTCTCCTTCGATTTCGAAAGACAACGAATGCAGTTTTAGTCCCTCCCGTGCGTATATGCAGACACCCCCACCCATGCTGCAATGGCGATCAGAGCGTATTAAGTCATAACCTGGAATTTTCAATGCATTATCCGTTATATTGCAAGTTAACCACGTTTCTGTTATAACAAGAATGTCAATCTGTTTCTCTGTAATTTCGATGCATATTTCCTGAAGTTTGGGGAATAATGACCTGACGTTTACATTTGCTATTTTGAGACCCAGGGAGCAGCCGGTTCTTTTGTCATCGGCGAGAGGGCGACGGAGGACATGCCCTAGAGCAGTGGAGTTCATTTCAAGGGGGGTGGTAGGTTCTGTTGGAGGCATAACGGTAGAAGTAACTTCTGGAGGGTTGCAGAGCAGAGAGAGGTTGCAAACTCACTACATTTATCCGCAGATGTATAAAGGTTACAAATACAAGTACAAATAAATTTTTTCTGCTTTTTACGGTACTTTTGATCATTAGAAACTTATGAATATGTTTTTTTGATTTACTAACAATTAAACTTTGCTTATGTACAAGAACGTAACTCACATTTACGAAACTAAACTGTAAAATTATGCAGTTGAGATTAAAATATTGAAAGTAGTAAACAATAATAAAAGAAGCAAAACACGTATATATCAAAGAAAAGAGGAACTTAAACATGTAGAAGCTACAACTTAAGACTAAATGTGTTCCCGATAAATAACAATTATAAGAGTAATGTGAAATTTAAATTTTATGTTATGAAAGGTAAAAGAGATTTTAAAAAATGATAAAGTTTACAGATCACTCATATCTTCCCGGTAAGCGTTCAAAGTTCATCAAATTGCTTTCTGGAAGTGATGAAGTGCTTCACGTTTCCAATGTTTATTACGATATTCCCATCTTGGGTCCAACAGTTCTTGTAATGGTATTTGCTCGTCGCCAGTTTCAGAAGCTCGAGACGTGCGCGGCAGAGATCTTCTGTGATGGTGATATTAGAACCCTTCAGTTTACGTTTATTTCGAAACACACTTGCTCTCGCACGGTAACTAGTAAATTTAACAAGAATGGCTCTTGGCTTACCTCCGTTCTTCTGTCCTCCTACCCTGTGGCTTCTGCAAATATCACCATGCTGGATTTTGATGCCCAGTTGCTCTTCAAACAAGGCGGTTGCTTTGTTGTCGGTATTCTCGTTGGAAGTCTCGGGAATGCCGAATATCCGGATGGAGTTCCTCCTCTGGTACTGCTCTAAGTCGTCCAATTTGTCCCTGAGCCGTCGGAGTTCCTCATCCTTCTTCTTCAGTTCATTCTTCATGCTGTGCATTTCTTCAACGTTGAAGTTTAGTGTTTCCTCCAGACTTTGAAGCACTGATTTTGTCACTGCCTCGACTATCGAATCTACCATAATTTTCATCATTTCAGGTGCCTGCACAGCAATCTTTACTTCCTCACAAACACGTTTCACAAATTCTACGTTGTTCCAGTTGGAAACACTGCTTACGCTGTTCGGTGATCCCTGGTTCTTTCCAGATTTTTTTGGTGCCATACTGAACGGTGAATTAGAAAATAGTACAATACAAGGCACAAAGTAATAAATCGAAGGCGTGTTATCTGCAAATGCACTTCTCGGATATTAATCTCACCTTACAATAATAGTTTGACCATTGGAATGTTAATTTACTGCAGTTGTTTACGTTATTTCGGGAGCACAAACGTTACGCACTAGCGACCATCCGCCATCGCTCGACTACTCAGTGTAAAGAGGGATGGCAATGTGCCTGAACCGGTGATCGAACAGGAGATCCCTTGATTAGAAGGCGACAGCGCCATAGATATGCGAGCGGCTGGAGCCCTTTCGAAGCATCGAATCGGATCATCCTCAGCATTCCTGAGCAATTCAGTCACTCTGCAGCTGGTAGAAAAGTGAAGAATGTGTCAACTAAGGTAGGAGGTATTGTGCATTGTTGGAAGCTTTGATGGCAAGAGGAGAAGTTAAGTGAGGGGAATGAAAGAATGCTTGTGGCAAGAGAGAGAGGTTAACCTCTTGTTTACCACCTATCTTTTAAATGATACCTTCCTGTAACCCCCGGGGGGACACCTATCTTTTAAAGGATACCTTGTTGTGTTCGTAGTTTTTACGTCATAATGTCGCTATTTTTCGCTGGAATTGCGATTTTCTTCTTTATATTATTGTTAACACATATACTGCACCGTAAAGACTCTTGGATATCCATTTGTCCGCATACGTGATATTCACAAATGGATATGTTTTGGACATTTCCGGATCACTTCCAAGATAAAGAATGAGGAAGTATACACAACGGGAATACTATAACCATTTTCTAATATTCGAAACACATCCTATGTATGTCGATTGTTGGATAACAAGTAGTTCTGGATCAGTTCTAGACATGTATTAGATATTCAGAATTGTATGTATTTTGGATATCCAGTATTGGACAAGATCTGGATATGTTTTGGATATCCAGAATTGGATGTGTTTTGGATATTAAGTTTTGGAAGAGATCTGGCGACGTATTGGATATTCGGAATTGGACAATGTTTCTTACAACCAGTTCTACACACGTTTAGGCTGTGTATTAGATATCAAGAATTTGTCGAGTTTTAAATGTCCAGTTCTGGATATCCTATAGACGTCCAATGGATATTCAGAATTGGATGTCTAGAAATTTATATCTAATGGACATTCAATGGATATCCATAATATCCATGGATCTGATCTGGACATTGTTGATATCCAATGGATATCCCTGGGAGATTTGTGGTGTATGGGAAGTCGTGTTCTATTACTCATATAATAATAGTGCAATTTTTTTTTCTTGTTCCAAACATGCCTGCGATCATTTCCATGTGTATTTTGACAATGTCCTGTACTATGTTGTCCAGGGACGGAGGGGGGAAGGTTCATTTTTCTTTAGAAATTTTGGAATTTTTAGGTTCCTCCCCTCCCCCCGCATCCATATATACACTCAATGAACATAAAGTGTATGTAGTCCGAATCTATTGTTCATTCCGCGTATAACGGTACTTCGTTCGTCTGTCTAGGGCAATTAGTCTCCGATCTACAGTCATCTAAATGAAACTCTGCATTTTTGTTTAAATTGGGCCCGGTCCCGGAGGGTTTACATGGCGAAATGGGCTTGGTAATGAAAAGGGTTGATCTTGGAACCAAGTTGGGTGCGAGTCTCTTGGTCAAAGGTCAGGAGGACACTCAGTTATTAGACTAACGATTTAGGGACCAGGGATATGTCATTTGGAGTTAACTTATTGAGAATTAGTTAAACGGACTTTCTGTGCGTACGAGGCTAAGGAACACCTATTTGATGACATCTACTGGACGAGACAGATAATCCCTTTTCATGAATCATGAACGTGCCATTTCAGTCTGAAAGGTATTAAAATCAAATTGTGTGTGGCACCTTTCATTTCAGTGTTTGCTTTGATTATGTTAGTTGTACATCCTTCGCATGCTCTACGGAAGCCTAAACTACTTGTTGGGAAGTAACCCATCCCGAGGTTCGATCCCGGTGCCCTGAAAGTAATGGTAAGGCGCAATAGTTTGGTGTTGTTCGTGGTGGTACACCACGCTTAAGAGTGACATTTAACGGGATTGTGGTGAAACTTGGTAAAAAGTGTATATGGGAACCGCTATTTTTTACCAGACTATTATTTTTATAATATTCCACTTACAAAAATACAAGGCATTAAACATTATTTAAAAATTAGACTACTATTTCTATTCACTATTTTACTGAAATGTTCAAAAACTGAACGTTAGGCCCCCCCAATAGCATAGTGATAACCAGGCACGTATATAGAAATACATTTCGGGGAGGGGTCCGATCAAGTGTCTCATTAATAATAATAATGTATTAAATCAAAATAATATTGGCCTACCCGATGGCCTAGTGGTAAAGTGGTAACGTCGTTACCTTGTAGTCAAGGGGTCCCGGGTTCGATACCCGGTGGAGGCACATGGCACAGTGGTTCGGATCCCACTTTAAACCGTAGGTCTAGTGCCGATTAGCCTTCCTGTGCATAAAGTGGACTTAAAACAACAAATCAATCAATCAATCAAAATAATATTAATTAAATATGTAAATTAATTAATAATGTATTATTAATACATGAATAGGTAAAAAGATGGTAAAAGAATAGATATATAACAGCATGTTTTCATTATCTAGGTTTAATGTAGTTTATATCGCCAAAATTTGTATTAAATCAACTGCCCTGGCAAAGAAATTAATGCCAAATACATAAAGAATTGAATATTTATTTAATAATAAGAGGAGTTAGATCCGATTGAGTTTGGCAAAAATAATTGTACTGTGATCACTTTAAGGTGCCTATTACAAATGACAAAAAGTAAAGTTCCTGATTAATATTTTATGAATAATAGCATAAGTAGTAGTGTGCATAAATCTTTGGAACTGTCCTTCAAAGCCAAATTCCTAGCCTTACAATAGATTCAGCAGAAATAAATAATAATTCGATGATATAATAAATGCTACAGAACTATATTTTGATTATTTTTTTTATTTACTTGGTAAGTCTTTCTGGGGCGATTCGGACCTCCCCTAAATACGCCCTACGTGGTAACATCACCTCCTTGTAATCAATTTGGTGTGCGAGAGAGAATAATAATTTAGTGTTACTCATAGATGACGCTGCCGCTTACAATTATTACAATCATCCGTTTCGTCTTCTTTTTAGGACGGACAGTAAACAAATTTTACCAGCTTGTTTACGATTCTATTGAATTGAAAATTATTAATTTGCTCTTCAAGCAGAGAAAATTTTGTCGTTAGGAAAAGAATTAGACATGAAGACCTGGAAATGAGAGAATTTACAATGGTTATGTAAGGTAGAAAGTACACATGCTAACATTCCCTCTTATATTACACATTTTTTTAACTGCTATTTTTGTGAAACCCTTCATATACGTATTGTAAAGGGTTTAAGAAAGGAATAATGCACTATATAGTAAGGTCCAAGACATTGTTGTTGCACATTAGTTAGATTGCTGACAGCTCGGCATTTGAAGCGTCCTTCCAATAACGACTAAAATTTATTTATTTATTTATTTGAACACAACAGGCGAATAACCATTTACAGTCTTCTATATTTTCTGAGGAACATAAAACATGTCAACACTAAAGTACATTGTACTGTTTTACATGCGTGGAATCGGTAGGAAAAAATCAGGCGAGTCCAGGCCTGCTCGGTAGCTCAGTGGTTAAGGAATTTCAGAAATTTGGGCCTTTCTCATTATGTGCCTTGCCAAAATATGTCGTATATCGCCACAATGCTTTAAAGCAAAAATATGTATATTACCAGACTTCAAACATTTCCCTGTGAGGAAACAAAATGCCATTGTGTGGCTAATAGCACATACAATATACTATATATACAGCAAAACGTTTGAACCAAATATCACCCTATATACAATGCATCTTAAAAGATCTAGATGGAAACAATCAAATAAACAAAATGTCCGATTGTCACAATATTTTGGTAAATATCTGGATGTAATGTAATTGTATGTATACATGTAGGAAAAAAATCCATAGATGTAAACAGAATAGTGAAATGAAACAAAAAAAAAAAGTGGTCAGAGCAATGGCACGGTATGCTAGAGACCCGGGTTCGAGTCCTGGTCGAGCCTGCATTTTTCGCTGAAAATTTCTACATATACTTTCTGTTGTGTTTATCTCCTGCGTGCGCCTAATCTACAACAGAAAGTATAGTTACTAAAAATAATACATTAAAATTATAATACATGTTTGAATGTAAAAGTAACATAAAATGTCAGACTAACTATCCAATACAAAAATATCCTACAACGAATACAAAATTTCAAATCTTACAGTGTACAAATGTTACCTTTACACTCAGATCCGAACCACCACGTGCAAATCAAAATAAAAAGAGATGCTAATATAATGCATTACAATTTACATAAAATATGAAATTAATATAAACACAGTAAAATTCAAGGATGGAAGATATAACTTCAAGATATAACCAACTACATTATGAACTACAGTGAATTTAAATTCCTTGAAACTGAAGTCCCCATTCGTTCTGAGTATTTGAATGAGATAATATTTTTTAAAAAAATCTTCGATAAATTATTAATTAACATTAGCATAATTTTACAGTCCCTGTTTATTCATTTATACCGTCAACAATTTACAGTATTCAGTATGTGAGGAAATACACTAATTTGTGTTGGTGATAAAGTACCCAAACTATGTAAATAGATGATACTACACAAAGAGTGCATACAGGGAATTGAATAAAAGCTACGAAAAGAAATAAATATACATTCAGAAGAAAATTGCCTCCATTTTCACGATGTCGACACTTATTCTTCCACACTTTGAATGGCTTTTTTGTAAACCTCAAAAGACATGTGGAATGTGAATATTTTTTGTTCCCTTTTGGAGCATCTATTGTACAGTTCACACATTCTCCTGACCAGTGGCGCAGGAACGGAGGGGGGGAGTGCAGAGGTACATTGTACCCCCCAAATTTTTGAAGGGCGTCCAATACCCCTAAATCAAAGATCCAAGTTGTACCCCTTGTACCTCCCTTCCTTAATTTGACACATGTAAGGTACTACTGTTTTCTAATAGCTCAACACATAATGTTTATATTGTTTACAAGCATTATCTTTCTTTCCAAAATAATTCAATTTTCTGCAAACCTATTCTACTACACTTTATGTGTGATCTGCGAAACCTTTTTAAGGGGATGGAAACTGTTTAAAATGAGTTTGAAACAATGGAATAAGATAAAGTTTAGTTTCAGTAAATCGCGCTGCAGGCTAATGTCCTTTCTGTGCGTTTGGCTAAGGAAGAGGAGGGGGTACAGGTTTATAAAAGTACTCATTGTTGCTTCAGATAAAGTACTGACCTTCTATCCTTTCGAATTTTTCAAATATAATTTTCCGAAACTTATAATTCCACAATCGTCACAAAATAAATTGTGAGAATTTTTTATTGCCTATGAAATTACATAAATTACAATTTTTCATATTCCATCAGTATAATTAGGATTTTAATTTTCCACATTTTATGCATACGTAAATGCATTTAAAGCGTCGTTTAATTTTATCAGATAAACTATTTGCAGATATTTCTATTTCTATCAGAACAGTAGATCCAGTTCCGATTAGGCAATCTGAGCATAAGTAAGTCTAGTCGACAAACTTCTGAGTCGAGACTGAGACGAGAACGAGCACAAACAAGAACGAGAAACACCTCATCGCACAGGTAACAAGAGAGGTTGTGGCAAGTCTCGACTCATCTCATCTTGATAGGATTCCTAGTTGAAGAAGTGTGATGTTTCCTCTAGACATTAAAACAGGGTGCAACTTCGTGATTCTCTATCAAGGGAGGTATGGACTTGATGGATTACATATCTTAATAAGATTACAGCCAATAGTTCCCCAGGGCCTTCCCGATGGCGCAATGGTAGCGTCGCTGCCTTGTAATCAAGGGGTCCCGGGTTCGATTCCCGGTGGAGGCACATAGTGGTTCGGATCCCACTTCAAACTGTAGGTCCAGTCCCGATTAGCCTTACTGTGCATAAAGTGTACTTAAATCAACAAAATCAACAACTAATCATAAAGATTGTAAACATAGGAACACCCAGTAAAAAAAACCTAGGATTCTAATGTATATTTATTTACCACTATTCCACATACACGCCTCCAACATAACCAATCAGGCAGCCAAGAAAAAATCCCATAAACCCACTTTCGGAGAAAGCCTATGTTGGGGTACATTAAACGTTTAGTTACGTACGACTAAAGGATATACAATGAGAAAAAAGTTTGAGAATCACTACATTCTAATTTCTCCATATATGAGAAGTATTTATTTTACACGAGAGCGCTGAACTAAGCTTATATTGCATTTATTGGATCTGAAGTGACGCATGCATCAATTGTGGGAAAAGTATTATTACTTTCCTTCACTTCAGATCCAAGAAATGTAATATAAACTTACTTGAGCGCTCTCGTGTAAAATACACTTCTCCTATATGAAGAAATTAGAATGTAGAAATGCTCATGATTGTCGTCGCAGAGCAAGCTGTCCTTTTCCCCACAATTGACGCATGCGCAGCATGCACCACATGCGTTCACGAGACGCCTCTCGCTGCGGGCCTGTTACTTATGCTATCTATTTCGGGAGAAGCGAGAGTGTGTGGCATTTGCAATGGAAAGAGACAAGAGTGTCAACTCTCATCCCGTCTCTTCACGATACCATCCCTACATGGTAAGTTTCTGAATCCGTAAAGATCAACCCAAGTCTTGTTCAAGTTTCCAGTGTCCTCTCGAGCAGATTTCTGTGTAGAGACGTGTGCAAGTTGTCTCTCTGTATAGGGTCAACCCATACCAAATAGTCGCCCACGGGTTGCTTGACTATTATTTTTTTTAAAAAAAAAAATCATATTGTTGTTGTTGCAACCCCTATCCAAGGAGAGTTCAAAACATGCATTATTTTTTTCTAAAACTTGTATTGGTTTAAAAATCTTCTAATAACCTTGTTTTCATAGTCGTCTAATTTGTCATCCATCATATACTTTATTACCAACTGATCATGAACATTATTTATCATACAGAAATTTTTAAAATGTAATTCTTGGTGTTAATAATTTTGCATGGAACTATGAATATCGGTGAGCTTTCTGCAATATCAATTACTTTATGAAAATAATTTTTTACATCCAACATAATTTTAAAATTTTTACAGTGAAGTTCTGGAGGAAAGTGTTTTAGAGTGATAAGGGTTCATTTTCTTTTTTTGTGCAAAGTTTAGAATTAATTCTAAATATTTATGGGATGTATTTATATTGCTGGTATTTAACCTAACCTTCTAATCTCGTTCAATGCAGTCTACCAAGCAATAAGTGTTGCACTTGATACAAAGACTATTTTTGCGATCGGGAATAAATTATTTGGAGGATCACAAATAAAGAGTTTCCCTGACTCCTGGAGGAAGTTTGGTTTGACACTTCAACAACATTCACCATTTCGCCTAAAATAATAGGATTTTCCCTGGGTCCGTACAGACACTATATACGCCCCAGTTTCATGCCCATCCATGGGCGTCCGGAAGGAGGGGCAAGGAGGGGCCGTGCCCCCCTTGGAAAATAAAAGTCAACCAAAAATTATGTATTTCACACATATAATTTCATTTTAGCCACAATAATATGTGTTCATTATTCCATGAACACCATAAATTTAAATGTAAGCAATGTTTTTTTATGGAACAACACTATTTTTGAGGAAAATGTGCCTTTTTTGCCCCCCTGGAACAAAATATCTTCCTTGCCCCTCCCTGGAAAAAATCCTGCGCACGTCCATGTGCCCATCAATACAATAAGACAGTGCCTCATCAACCCCCCTCCCCCCAATGAGAGGGTCTGCGCACGCGTATATGCCTACTAAAATTTTATTGGTACTTGATTAGGCTGAAACATGATTGCTTCTTTCATGTTTTCTTGATTTTCAACATCGCACCCCCTAAATTTCATTTTATAGCTGTTACCAAAGAAATTAAGTTAAAAATGAATTAATTATTTAATTTCGAAAAGGTTGTTAAGTCCCCTGATTATTATATTATTAGTAGTAGTGGTATCATGAATTTTCTCAGGCACTGTCAACTCAAAATTTCATAATCACCATCTAATTCTTACCCGTACGTAAGTTCTACGGAACTTGTAATTCAACATTATTATACAATATTGAAAAATTATTTTGGGTACTTCATTTTCAACATGCTACAAGTTTTTCGGAGGAGTTCTGGCCCCCTGGGTCTCCTCTAAATACGTGTAATAAAATATGGACAAGTTGTATTCAAGTTTTATTGCCTATAATGACTGCTAGTTCTTTTGAAGGTTAGTAAGTTCTATAAGCTAGCCTTCTCAAACCCGAAGGTTTATGGCTGCAGCAACACAAGCCTTCCATCTGTCCCTATCCTGGGCAAGATCAAACAGATATTTTCCATCCCTACCGATTTCCTTTAGGTCCATCTCAACGTTATCCTTCCATCTTCGTTTTGGCCTTCCTACTGGTCTCTTACCACCAGTTCTACAAGTTCTATTCGTTTTATTGTCTGCAATGACCAAAGATTACTAGTTCTTATGAATGTTAATAGGTTCTACAAGTTCTCTTCGTTTTATTGTCTACAATGACCACTGTTCTTTCAGGGCGGTAAGTTCTATTACCTGGAACACGTCGCGGACCGAAGGGGCACCTTGTTGCACGTGGCGCAGAACCTCCTCACCGTGACAAATGTCTGGCCAATGGCCTTCCACGGGTGTCGCCTCAACAGGAACATCGACGACAGCGTCGACAAGGCAGGGTTCTCCAGCGTCGAACAGGAGCGACTATACATCGACACCTCCAAGAAATATATCTTCAAGTTTATACAGAGCCATTTAAAAGGAGTGGCCACAAAGTGAAATACAGCTTTCACCGGAAATGCATTATATTTGCGTACTTACTAAGAATATAATATCCTCCATTCGCTGTAGGAACAAAGACAATGTAAGCAAATACGCGCGCCATCTGTAAATTGCTATTGGTTATTCCAATGCCAGCTGCGCAGTAATCCTGCGCGTAGGAAAATAGTGCATGCATTAAAGCCACACCACTCAACGTAGCTGCTATATTGAAGTTGTGGGACCTTATAAACTGTGCATATTCATGCGCGAAACAAGCCCAGAACTAGCACACGGGAGAGGAACTATTTCTAATTAGTCACGTGGTTTTGTTTACATTAACTTCGTTCTTATGATGGATGGAGAATAGATTATACAATATTAATTCTTTTGATTCTAGACAACCAAAATTCAACCTCTCTTCCATGTAGTACGTTCACCCTGGACTGCATTAGCCACTACATACACAGAACTAAATCACTTCGCATTGATTGATGCACCAGAGTCCGTTTTTGTTTTATTTAGTCAAGAATCAGGTTTACTGTTTGATGGATTTTTTATATTAATTGTAAAGGTAACGGCAAATTCATCATACGATGCAAGTATTTTTCTTTCCGTGTCGATCTGTGCTTTAATGCATCAATTTTTAACGTTTTTTGATGCATCTTTCTCCATGATGCACTTAAACATTTCGTCTGAGCTACATACTTTATGCATTTTTTGTTTCAGCTGATGCATTTACTTTTCTGTTTGTTTAATACTGTGTGGGGCTCGTATTATATTTTGTATTCTTAATATTTAGCGTCGCTTTTCTGCCATTTTGGACTAATCGTAACGATGAAGATGAGTGATAATTTGATAAAATTGATGATGGAAGATGCTCTGGCCGAGTTTCCAAAGGGGGAACTTTGGTCGCGAGATCGGAAGTCGACTCCTTACTTGGGCTAGGAGTCGTGTTGTGTCTTGTGCATGTGTGCGTGTGTGACTGTCATTTCACAATTTTCATCTTCATCTCCACAATTAACAAAAAGTGGCATGAACTTGAAGTTATTCAATGAATTTTCTTGATTGTAACCTTCTCGTCACAAAGAAACCAGTGTATGCTGATTTCAATAATTGCTGCATGTTCATTTGAACCAGAGGCGTCGTCTATTGATTCGAACAAAATGGGCAGGTTTTTCAGTGCAGCCTTCTGTCTGTCTGTTCGTTCGCCTAAGCCAGGTTTAAGACAGATGCGACAAGTGCCTCTTGGAAAACAAACTTACAAAATAATTGCTACGTTTCGAACCTAAGCGAGACGACAAACTGCATGTGTCGCTCGGACTGGGTCGTTTTCTCAATACGTGTGTTTCACCTACGTCACAAACTGTTGCATTGTGGGATCGAGCAGCCATGATCCAGGCCAGTTCTTGTAAGCATACGGAATGCAAGCGGGCGGGAGGGAGATTTGACCCTTGTTTACGATGCTACTGTGCAGTATTCGGTTGTTTAACAGAAACTCACGTTTATCCTCCAATTTTCCGAGAAAGAACAGACGGTGCGCTTCACGTCACGGAACTCGGTGATCAGATGATTGACGAGAATTAATTGTGCCAACATTAATAATCAAAGCAAACATTACAGACTGTGGAGTGAACATTTCCTCTCAGGTAAGTTCATATATCACCTTTCTCTGTGACTTTTAGTACATGTCGATCAAGCTGGTGTGTTTAATCATACTTGCAAGTAGTGTTTCTTTGTTTTTATTTGCTAGAAAGGTGCTGATACTTCCGATAAATTTGATGATAAAAATAATAACATTCAAAATTCATATTGATTACGTTTATACTTGATTATTTATATTTCGTTATTTAACACAAACTATTATTAATTTTTAGCCGGTCCATGAGAAAAGGTGCCGGTAGTAGGCTTTGCGTACTGTCATAAAAAAAATACTGCTTGATTAAAACATATTGATGATCATAGGAATCTCGTGAACGCATGCGGTGAATGCTGCGCATGCGTCAATTGTAGGGAAAAGGAAAGCTTGCTCTGCGACGACATTCATGAGCATTTCTACATTCTAATTTCTTCATATAGGAGAAGTATTTACTTTACACGAGAGCGCTGAACTAAGCTTATATTACATTTCTTGGATCTGAAGTGAAAGAAAGTAATAATTCTTTTCTCACAAGTGACGCATGCGTCACTTCTCATCCAAAAAATGTAATATAAGCTTAGTTCAGCGCTCTCGTGTAAAATAAATACTTCTCCTATATGAAGAAATTAGAATGTAGAAATGCTCATGAATGTCGTCGCAGAGCAAGCTGTCCTTTTTCCCACAATTGACGCATGCGCAGCATGCACCGCGTGCGTTCACGAGACGCCTCTGTTAATGATACATCAAAGTATCCCAAATTGATTTGATTTATTTTACTTCGCTTTTCTGCCAGTTTTGGCTAATCGTGAAGACAAGACTGAGTGATGATATGATGAAATTGATTAAGGCAGTAGCGTACGCAGGATTTCATCAAGGGGGGTGTTATTTCGAAAACTTTCTACAAATTCATATTACCATTGTTTTATTATACTTTAATTAATTAATTATAATAAATTAATTAATAATTCTTATTAATTAATTAATTAGTTTAATTACTACTAATAATTACTACTAATGCAGCTGCTATTTATGAAAGAAATAGAACAAAATTACATTTATTTTGTTTCTTTGTTACAAAATAATAGTCTAGTCAACGGTTATTTGTATATGATAAGTGAGACATTTTAAGTATGAAGAAAATCCATAAAACAAGCAAATATATTAAATTTATTGAAATAATCGAAATATGAAACTCATTCAAGGAGTCGCGCTGGTCTAGTCTGACAACTTCGTGGGATATCCAGTTTCGATTCCCCGGAATTGGTTGGAATTTATCCAGCATTGTCTCCGCACCCAGCCTCATAGCAATGGGTACCTGACAGCAACCCTGGGGGATGAAGGCTGCCGGAGCATGGTGCTGATCACATCACCTGCAAAATAGTTCGAGATCGAGAATCTTTGGAGTCCACCACACCACTACGTGTGCCTTCATGGCAGGGTGCTATATGCAGGGGGGAATTTACATTACCTTTACCTATGGAACTTGCCCAGGATGATGATGAAGAGCGAGAATACATGTTGCTAAATTCCACTGAGTCTATGTTTTCGTTCAAAAGTAAGTTTATATACATTCCAACACATTTATCACTTCTAGGTGATTCACAAAGCATTTCTTCAACATTATTTAATGATGTGGATGTAGACTCAGCATCACTTGAGAGTTCACAAGGGGATGTGAAATCAGTACCGGGAAGAACGTTTGCAATAAGGTCGGCACACTGCGACGAAGCAAGGAATTTTCACAATTCTCGCGAGAGTCACTGCGCGACTTTTTGCAAAAAAAAAAATTGCAAAATTGAACTTTGCGGCCGCTTAGATTGTGTTTGGAATGTTGTGTTTTTCTTCATGCAGCATGGGAATAATAATTCAAATAATTATTATTATTCCTGTCGCAGATCTTTGACTGTGATAAATTAGCCATTTTTATTTTCCATAATAGTTCAAAAGCTCAAGGGGGGGGGGGTTAAACCCGGTAACACCCCCCTTGCGTACGCCACTGGATTAAGGGAAACTCATAAAGAAAACTCATGCTCAGGCCGGGATTCGAACCCGTGACCCCTGACATCGTAGCGCGCTGTGTTAACCACTCCGCCACGGAGGCCAGCATATCCAAAATTGTTAAAGCAATGAGAGAAATTGTTGTATTTGAGCAACTCAACATTTTAAGTAACATCGCTTGAACAAACCTTAGAGGGAAACAGAGACGATAATGGCACAGCCTTGAAGTTATTAGTAAATCTGGACTGGATGTAAATATTTCAGGCAGAATCCGAACCACTAATAAATACGAAAACGAATTGATTAATTAAACACACGTGAACTAGAGTTGGCCAAAAGTCTAGGCCCCTTTTCATTTTGTTATCGTCCAGTTCATATGGATCTACACCGCAAAATTTCGCCTTTTCTCCATATCTTTTTGTGTCGACTGCGCAAGGAGCTTCAACACGAAAAATTACCGCCATTTCCAGATGGCACAACATTGGCATTAATTGCATGCAATGTTACCGAAATTTTACACAGTACTAACAACAAACGTACAGTTCGCGCAAACAGAACGAACGCTACGCAAACAGAATGGATTCCTTTCTCCTACGTGGTGGGTATTTCCTTGCAAACGACAAACAACTCTGCCGCAAACATGGCGGCGTTGCGAATTCTGACGTCACATGAAACTCACCTATACCGTCGTCGTCTCGATATGTTGTTCGCGCATAAGCTGTGAATATTTTGCTTTAGACTGAAGATACCCTTGTCGCTTGCCACTTCAGTGTGAAATCTGGCTGTCACTTGTCACTTCAGTCTGAAAGCTCCCTAAGGCAGCCGTGACATGACGTGACGAACAATGTGCGATTGTGTTTATATTTCAGTATACTGCTACCTTGGACCGAAACAAGTTCTAGAGGGAGCAAGGCGGCAAACATTGACGGATTAGGGTACCTGCAGGGGGCAATTACCTCCCCCAATTACAAATTTTATGCAAATAAAAATACTTTTCGTAAAATTCTCTTGGTGTTGGCATGTTGCATATGTATTTTCTTACTTTACGTCGCTCCATATTGCATATGTGTAAAACATATTTAGGTCTAGGAATTAATTCGTGCGGTTGTTACGCACACATTGAAGCTGTAGTTCAAACACAAAATACATAAATACCTTAAGAAAAATATTGTCCATCGCGAGCAACCACTTTCGCCCATCTGTCAGGCAAGTTACGGATTCCGTGGCGAAAGAAGTCCTCATCCTTTGAAGCGATCCAGTCAGAGACCCATTTTTCGATATCTTCTGAAGAAGTGAACCGCTGTCCAATCAAATCGTTATTCATGCAATCGAACAAGTAGTAGTCCGAAGGAGCAACGTCTGGTGAATACGGCGGGTGGGGTAAAACTTCCCATCCGACATTTTCTAAATAGGTTTTGACCGGTTTTGCGACATGTGGGCGAACGTTATCATGTTGAAAAATAAGTTTATCATGTCTGTTCTCCCATTCTGGTCGTTTCCTGGCCAGAGCTTGCTTCAAACGCATTAATTGTCGTCG
Source organism: Lepisma saccharinum (assembly GCF_977018435.1). Taxonomy (NCBI): domain Eukaryota; kingdom Metazoa; phylum Arthropoda; class Insecta; order Zygentoma; family Lepismatidae; genus Lepisma; species Lepisma saccharinum. Next base: position 40,878,456 of record NC_139247.1, on the reverse strand, counting down.
ATAACGTTCTCCATTAATAGTTTCACCCGGTTGCAGCAGCTCATAGTACACCACACCTTTCATATACCACCATATGCACAGCATAACCATTGCACAGTGAATATCTCGTTTCGGTTGTGATGGACCTGGTTCACCTGGCTTCACCCAAGCCTTTTTTCGTTTCGGGTTCTCGTAATGGATCCACTTCTCATCGCCAGTAACAATGCGATGCAAAAACCCCTTTCTTTTCTGTCTTTGAAGCAGCAATTCGCAAATGGTTTTTCGTCTTTCAACGTCTCTGTCTTTCAATTCATGTGGAACCCAATGTGACATCTTTTGAATCATTCCCATGGCTTTGAGGCGTTTGGAAACTGTTGTTTGATCAACGCCTAATGCTTCTGCAAGTTCTTTCTGCGTTTGACACGAATCCTGATCGAGCAATGCTCTCAATTCTTCGTCTTCAAATTTTTTTGGCTGTCCAGGTCGCTCTTGGTCTTCCAGGCCGAAATCACCACTTCTAAACCGTGCAAACCACTTCTGACACGTTCGCTCAGCTAGCGCATGGTCACCATACACTTCCACCAAAATACGATGACTTTCGGTAGCACTTTTCTGCATGTTAAAGTAATGAAGCAGAACACCCCGCAAAAACACTTTATCTGGCCCGAACTGCGCCATGTTCAGTTGACTACAAAATGCTGTTGTTGACGCGTCAATCAACTGCCCTATGCTACGAACGATGCGCGCTGACAGGAGTTTTCAACGCATGTGTGGATACACGGAACTGTGGGACGATACGCTCGTTACGCCATCTCTTGTCCAGGCGCACGAATTAATTCCTAGACCAAAATATATCGTGCATGAAAGTTATACATGTTACTGTAAAAAATATATGAAGTATTTTCTCTCATTCAAAAATAGTTTGTGTGCTTCTTTTCCTTTATTAATGTGAAATTGAATGTGCTGAAAAAATAATTCAAATCGTTTGTTCGAACACAAATGCTTTAGCACTGACTTCTACCCCTTCTTTGCGTAATTTACGAGGATAATAACGTCTTTGATACTACTACTACTACTACTACTAATACTACTACTAATAATAATAATAATGTTATATTATTATTATTATTATTATTATTATTGGTACGTTTATAATGGTACTTGATCCCCCCGACAGAAATTCGTGGTTGCGCCTGTGACTGCTGTACTGATTCAGAATGCCAAAATTCAGCAACATTGTTTTTTTTTTACTTTTCAGGAAGGGGATAAAACATGAACAGTTCTCTAAACAACTAAATCGGGCAGGAAACTGCTACAGAAATTTCTCTCACAGTCGATTATTTGTTGTTTGCGGGCCGCAAAATTGTTGTTAATGAAAATGGAATTTTCCTACTATATTTTGTACTTTTTTTATGGGAGATTTAAAACCCAAAACGACACGTGGCGCTTGGAAGCGAACCCACGGTAATCAATGAATGCACCGAAGAGACACGACCGTTTTCTCAAAACCGTGTCGCCTCGGTCTGTTGTTCGCGTCCGTCCGCGGGGTGAATGTTTTGATTTAGACCAAAGGGGCTCGTGCCGCTTGCCGCTTCGGTCTGAAAGCTCCGTAAGACTCTAGTAGCAATTATTTTTCTAACCGGACACTAATTGTGCTGAGGAGACTCAGAACACTAATGAACAGAAGAAAAAAACACATTTGAATTAAAATAAAATCTTATGTTTTTATTTTTTAGTTGAAAATACTAAAGTTATCTTGAGTTAACAGCACTTTCGCCGCTATTTTCCCCGACTATTTCTGAAGCAAAGGAAACCGGCACGTGAAGAAGTTTTTTCTACAATTTGTTACTTTTGGCTAATTTAGCTAATCGTGAACACTTGTGTGTTGCAAAACGAGAGTTCCCTGATTTAGCCATCAGCTGATGCTATTGCTAAATACTTATAGGAGTAGTGTAATGCAACCATGATTTATCCACACACCTCCAACAACCCCCTAACAACCCCTCCCCAAAATATCAACACCCTCTCTAAAATTTTTCACTAAGATCCAATGTCAAGTTGAATGTATTTTTGCTTATTTTGTCTCCTGATCCATACAATTTTAAAAAGGACTTTCTATGCATAAATTATGTAATAAATGTATCATTGCTTAATATATATATTGCGAAATATCTTCGAAACATAGGGCGTGTGTGTGGAATCTAGGACAATTGGGATGAAGCCAAAATCTACGGACAATTGTGATGATTTTGACGCTGAAGGTCATTTTAGAAATTAATGGTAGGACAGTTGCGACCATCAGGATGACTAACCCACAGATGCACCATAATTGACAACCCTTCATTCTACCCCCCTCCCCCACCTAAGTCTGAAATCACAGAGACTTGAATCCGGGCATCTGCTTATCTGTCCTGCAGAATACAGTTTTTCTGTGCAGGTGTCACAAATATCTGGAATACCCCACCTACCCCCATCTAGCAGCGGAAGTTTGCTAAGAGGTGAAGCTTTAAAAATCTGCCATTGCTGATCCAGTTGCTCTAGTGTACTTCACTTCGTAGTAATTCGGATAGCATACTTAATTATGGAAGTTATTCAAACGGAGAAAGGAAAACCTGCCGCACTGTACGATGCTCACTCTTATCGTCAAGTTGCTGCAAATATGAAGATTGGCAATGTTACGTGGCTGTGTCTGCAGGAGAAAGCTAAACATTGAAAGGGAAGGTTAGTGAGTAACAACAACCTAACCTAACCTTGCCAGTCTCCAGCCTGGAGAAAGCGTTAGAGGAATCAGTGTTCTATTGGAAAATATCATCAATATTTCACATAATTCTCTTGTAAGAGGTATTGTACGGAGTATTAAGTCACCCTTCAATTTGATAGAAGACTTAAAATGTAATCGCAATTGTCCACCGCCCTTTCACTTCTAACTGTGTTCATCGCAATTGTCCGGCTACCCCTCCCCAATAAGAATTCGTGGCATTCTTTTTCAGTCAATGAAGAACCACCATCATCGTCATCGATCAACATAGACTCTTTAGATATACCGGGTGGTCCAAAAGTTCCGTAACGGTCACATATCGTGAGAAATGTATATCGAATCTGAAAACGAAAAAATACGTGTTTAATAAGTGAAAGAAAGCTATTCAATGATATCACATTTGATTCCCCACCCCCGGGTCGGGCGGGGGGCAACTGTGAAATTTGAAATACAAACCCCCATTTTGTATTGTAGAACCGGAAAGAGGACTTAATTCAGAGTCCAACAGTAGATAGTAAATATGCCTTTGAGGCCAATTCTGATTTCTTGACCAAACGACCACAAAAACCTCAAAAACTCACTTTCTCTCCCTGTTTTGCGCCTCATTTATTACGCTGACGATGTTTCACGGCGCAGAAAAGCAGTGATGAGTGAAAGATGAGCTCTCATCCTCTCATCCTCTCATCTTCTCATCTTCTCATCTTCTCATCCTCTCATCCTCTCATCCTCTCATCTTCTCATCCTCTCATCCTCTCATCTTATGCACCTTATCGTAATCTTCCAAGTCTCGGGGACACCAATGTTTGTATATCGTGACCTTTGTAAACCTCTCTCGGGAACGATGTGCCACACACACGCGCGCGCGCCTCATTTATTACGCTGACGATGTTTCGCAACGAAGAAAACGGCACCAAAACATCAAAAATTTATTTTACTCATTTGGCGTTCGCCAAAACCTCAAAAGTCCCGGTCACCAATGTTTGTATATCGTGACCTTTGTAAACCTCTCTCGGGAACGATGTGCCACACGCGCGCGCGCTGGCGCTTCTTATTGCTAGGACATTGACTATAGCGCTTATTGTGTTTTAGTTTACTGCGTGCTTCGAGCCTCGAAGCGCCTGCCAGGCCATCAATCATCCAACCTGCGTGGAAATTCTCCTCTCGCAACACTCTGCCCCCGAGAAGCGAGATATCATTATCCGGCCTACTGCGTGCTTCGAGCCTCGAAGCGATCGCCTGGCAGGTCATCAATCATCCAACCTGCGTGGAAATTCTCCTCTCGCAGCTCTGCCCCCGAGAAGCGAGATATCATCATTTTATCTCTAGCCTGTTGCGTGTTTCGAGCTTCGGCCTCGAAGCGATCACCTGTCAGGCCATCAATCATCCAACCTGCGCGGAAATTCTCCTCTCGCAGCTCTCTGCCCCGAGAAGCAAGATATCATCATTTTATCTATAGCCTGTTGCGTGTTTCGAGCTTCGGCCTCGAAGCGACCCGGCTGCAGGTCATCACCCGGCCTGCGTGGAAATTCTCCTCTCGCAGCTCTCTGCCCCGAGAAGCGAGATATCATTATTTTATCTATAGCCTGTTGCGTGTTTCGAGCTTTGGCCTCGAAGCGACCCGGCTGCAGGTCATCACCCCACCAAAGGAGGGGTAATCCTGTGGGGTGGGGATTCCTATATATAACGTAGCAGTTTTCTTTCTATCATAGTGAACGTCAATCGTGGCAGTTTAGTATTCTTTAATTTGTTTGTTTGGCAGTATACATACATACATATCATCGTGGAAGTTTTTTTAGTGAGCTACAAGTTTATTTTCAAGTCTCTCTATTTTTCTTGAAAGGTGAACGTCAATCGTGGCAGTTCAGTATTTTTTAATTTGTTTGTTTGGCAGTATACATACATACATATCATTGTGGAAGTTTTTTTTAGTGAGCTACAAGTTTTTGAAGTCTCTCTATCTCTTTTGAAAGGTAAGTTTTTATTTTTTTCATGATATATTTATATTTTGTTTTGCGTCTGACACACATATATTCAAGAGGAGTCATAAAAAAATTGACACACACACTTACATGTCGCATATTTTTTACCTCCTACAACAGTGCACACACACACACACACACACACACACACACACACACACACACACACACACACACACACACACACACACACACACACACACACACACACACACACATACTGTTCGCGTCTATAGAGGAGCCCAAGTTAAGAGTTTAGTATGGGCTGTTATGGGCTTTTATTTTTGAGATCCCCATCCCCATTCTGCCAGAAACAAAAGTTATTAACATGCGAAGAGAAAATAATAAATATGCAAAAAGGAGAAGAAATGTAAGGTTTTGATGCTCTATACCTTCTATTACAATTCAGAACATTCAAAAAATGCGCTTTCCTTTCTTATGTTAAGCGCGATTTGGGGAGTCAAAAATAACAGCCATCCCCCTGTTGCCACTCGCTGCAAACACGTGTTGGGAAGAGGGAAGGGGGTGGGGAATGGCCAGGCAAAAGTTCGTGAATAGGCTTCCGTCTTGGGGGCCAGGTCAAGAAATTTATTATTTGTGTGTGGGCTTTCTTGTTTTGGGGAATTTTTCTCTGAAAACAGGCATATTGTATGCATTGGTGGATCTAGCGGGAATATCCCCGGTTCACTTGCTCTTCCCAAAGGATGACTAACTATTATAAAAAGTTAGATAGCATTATATTAAAAGAACATAAAATAATCGAGCAGTTCTTTTCCAGATAGTAAAGTTTGACGCAAATGCATAAATAGGGGGAATAGATTTATGAGATACCTAAGTAAATTTAATCCGGAACTTGTTGTTTGAAAGGCAATAATATTAACTGATGGACACAAAGCGAGGGCATTTTAGATTGAATATTTCCAATGTCTGTCTTTTTTCTATTACACAAATACAACAGAACTTCATCTATTTCACACCTCTAGTTTTTGATTAATTGAGTTTTAAATTCACTTTTCTGCACAGATATGTTAATTGGGACTGGACGGACTTACGGTTTTATGTGAGATACGAACCTTTAAATGCCTCCACAGGGTATGGAACTCTAATCCCTTAATTAAAATGCGACGACCGGGGTTCTTTGGTGTATGCCGGTATTATAATGAACACTGTTCAGTTTCAAATGAGACAGTGCACCGAAAAATGTGAAAGAGGCCTCCCCGATGGGGCAGTGGTAACGTTGTCGCCTTTATGTGCATAAAGGAAAGAAAAAACACTGTGATAAAATAGAGAGCAAGACGTATAAAAAGTATATTCGGAAACAGTTATTTTCAAATCTTCCTCCACGGACCGTCATTATTGTGGACCAACAGCTGCAAGAATGAACAGCTTCCCACCAAGTCATGCATTCTTGTATGTTCCAGTCAAAGCAAACTATTGTAGGTGCCAGCACCCATGTTGTGACCCCACGCTTTTGATGGGCAATTGTTCTCCCATATTTAAATATAAGGGGAATTTGATGCTGAACGTGCTGCTATTACATTAAATTGCAAGTTTAATTTCATCTTAACATCGGAAATTATATCGGAACATCAGTGTTGTGAAACTAAGAATTTTAATAAGACGATCGTCAATAACAGAAAAGATATCGGATCTAAAAATAGCATTAAATTTGCACAGCACTTGTTTACGTCACCTTGAATTTTCACAATTTAAGTGTTTTATTCTTGTGAATCTGGTAAAGAATAATACATAATAATTCCACGCAACTGCATTTTTTTTATAGCTAGTTGTTATTAATACCCGACTTATTTTTTATCGTGATATCATACTTTTCCTCATAGCTAGTAAATATAGTTCTCTATTTTATACATACACATTTATTGAGAAGAATAGTTATTACAAGAAATATGTTACATTCTGTTTCATATCTCGCAACCTCTAGGATTTTCTTATTTACAGGAATTATAATCTTAAAAGGACGAAAATACGAGGGGGAAATGTCTGCTTCATACAAAGAAAACATATGTTAATATTAAGTTATAGGATAGGGCATAGTGTATAATAATAAATATTATGCGCTTATCCACTTAATACATTTTCTTTTGTAATTTAGGTAGTTTCCCCGATTCCTACTCTCGCCGTTGAATTGCACATACTCGCAAGTTGCAACAAGAGGAAACATAAAACCGTAGTGCAGAAATCTATTTTTTTTTTAAATTATAGACCCATAGCAGCTAGGGACGACCAAAATAACGTCTAGTTTAGTGCTCTTTGTGCATAAATATACTATATTTAGCCCGTCTGAGCTACCCTGTCGTTGCGCTTTAATATATTAATTCTTAGGTTCAGGACAACGTAATTTTCAGAAATTTATGACTTGCTACATAATCCTAAAGCTTTTGCTAAACAATTTTTTTGTTATCGATTTACACAAGAAGTTCTTACCTTCGTTGAAAATAACATTTGAATAGCCATCCTATCGCACTCCAATGTAAAGCTTAGGGCAACCAGATGACGAACGAAATTATTTAGGGACAAACAGGGCTGGTGCCTCTAGAGGAAAAGTTTGGCAGTGAACAGCCCCGTTGACCACTAACTTTTGTTGTTGCGTGTACCACAGCAGACGCTCGATGTGCACTGGAGCTTTCTTCTACTGCACACCATGCGGCAACGCTGTTGCCATAAGCCCCATACTGAACTCTTAAGTTGGGCTCGCTAATAATATATATATATGTGGAAGGAAAAAAAAAAATGTCTAGCATTTTTTCAACTTTTTTTCCTTCTGTTTCAGTGTGCTTTCCCCTACCAACCCCCCCCAAAAAATTTATCTGTATATATAAATAACAGAGGAAAAATGGAACCGCAACCAGGTCCCTCCGGTCTTTGCGGGAAAGTGGCATGTCGCAACTGTGGAAAATTAATTTCTAAACCTAATATTGCTAGGCATTTGAAAAAATGTCGTCTACCGGAACATGATGTCGTAGCCCCCCCGGCAAAGAAATCTCGCATTGATGCGCATGAATGCGGCGGTGCTTTGAATAAAAGTGCACGCATTATGACGTATAAATCTGGAGCTGACGAAAAATGTGACTCGAGCACCTTCCTCGACAATGTGAAATCTCTAGTAGTTGATCAATTACGGGATTGCATCGTTAATGTTGCAGTTAAAATTCATCTCGTCTTGACCCTGCTGTATGAGAAAGTTGTCTCGTCCGAGTCAAGCACTTTCAGCTTTTACGTAGGGTGCAAAGGCTTACATGAGAGCAATCACGACGATTTGGAGGAAATTGTGACACGGCTATTCGAGCACTTGGGACAAAAACAAGAAGAGTTTGAAGGTCGTGGAAGTGGATGGAGTCTTTGCGGTCGCAGCCACATGTTACAGCTTCGAGTCTGCAATTTCAAACCATTACGCAGCGCTCAAAAAAACAAAAAAACAAAAAAAAGCAAAATGCAGTGTTGAACATAAAAAGTAATGATGCGAAGAGTTTCCTATGGTCTGTCATCGCCGCATTACACCCAGCTAATAATCACCCCCAACGTCTGTCCAATTACAGAGGATATGAGGGGGGATATGAGAATATGATGAGAGGAATTTCCTATCCTGTGCCCCTGAATAAGATCAATCAATTTTTAAAAAACTATAGAGAGGAAAAAAGAGAAGATCTCGATATTTCTGTGTTTGGGGTTGACGATTCCGGCAACATTCGTGTGTTAAGACCTGCGAGAAGCCAGAATAATGTAATTCGACTCTTGCTTGTAGATGGCCGTTACAGTTTGATACGGAATTTCTCACGATTAGTAGGAAGACAGATCAGCAAGGATCACGATAAGATCGAAATTTGCGATCGATGTTTGAGAATTTTTCGCGTGGGAAAGAAGACGAAAGAACAGCACAAGTGTTTTGGCTCCGTGACTGCAGAACCCGAAGATGTCATGCCGGAACCCGGAACCAAGATGAAATTTCAGAAACACCAGGCTCTTCTCCACCATCCCGCTGTTCTTTATGCCGACTTTGAAAGCTTCCAAGTTCCCATGACGTCTTGCAACCCTGATCCCTCTACCTCAAGCACAATCCAAATTTTTCACCACGAGCCTTGCAGTTTCTCCATCTACGGAGAAAAATTGAATGATGTCATCTTGTATTGCGGACCTGATGCGGCAAAACATTTTGTTAAGAAGATAGCGGAATGCGCGAAAGAACTTGCACCCAGCCTGAAAGGCTCTTACGTTTCTCCACCTGCTCTCACGACGGAACAACAGCGGAGACATGACACGGCGACAAGATGCGCGGAGTGTGACCAAGCTTTCACCCCCGAAAATCACAAGGTCGTACACCATGACCATCAGAATGGATTATTCCTGAGCACGATCTGTAATTCGTGCAATCTTAAGATTAAGGAGTCGCATTTCGTTGCCGTGTTTCTGCATTACACGGAGAAGTACGATACGCATCTGTTCGTCAAAGAGCTCTACAACATAACGACTCGAATCAGTATCATTCCGAGAACGAGTGAGAAGTACATCGCGGTGAGAGTGTGGATCCCTCTCGAAGAAGGAGGAAGTGTGGAAGTTAGAATCCTGGATTCGTACAATTTCCTGTCCTCCAGCCTGGCCACCCTTGCAGCTCAACTCGGCGACGAAGATCTTGTGGCCACCAAGCAAATGTGTTTTTCGGGAGGAGCTGAAAATTTGAATCTGTTGCGTCGCAAGGGCGTCTACCCCTACGAGTACGTCAACGATTTCGACAAATTTGACGAGACGGAACTTCCACCCCGGGAGGCATTTTATTCCCATCTCACGGAGGACGTCTGTTCCGAAGAGGACTACGAACACGCCCGTAGTGTGTGGACGGCCTTCAATTGCCAAACTTTTCGTGATTATCACGACCTGTATTTGAAATTGGACGTGACTCTCCTCATGGACATTTTCGAGTCGTTTCGCAAGAGATGCATCTCGATCTACAAGTTGGATCCTACGTATTTCTTCACGACGCCGGGATTGACTTGGGAATCGATGATGAAATACACCAACATGGGACTGGGACTCATCGCAGAGAAGGAACAGTATGCCTTCATGGAGAGTGCGATACGCGGTGGCATCGTCCAATGTCCCCGACGCCATGCTCAGGCAAACAATCCTCGTACGCCTGGTTACGATGCATCGAAGCCCAACACCTACATCGTCTACTGGGATGTCAACAACCTGTATGGCCACTCCATGTCCCAGTGTCTTCCCATCAGCGACTACGCGTGGATGACCGAAGAGGAACTCTCCTGCGAGGATGATTTTCTCAACTGGAGCAAAGATAGCGAATGGGGCTGTTTCTTGGAAGTGGATCTCGATTATCCCGAAACGCTGCACGAGAAACATCACGGATTGGCCCTGGCCCCCACCAAAGAGAAGCCACCTGGAGGATCATCGGAGCCAAAACTCATACTAAGCATGGAGAACAAGAGGAATTACGTTGTGCACTACCGACTCCTTCAATTCTACGTGCGTCACGGCTTGCAGCTGAAGAAAATACACAGAGGATTGAAATTTAGGCAGAGCAGGTGGCTGGAACCATACATAGCCGAGAACACGCGACGCAGAGCGCAATCGACATCGCCTGCAGACAAGGATCTGTACAAACTGTTCAACAACGCCATCTACGGCAAGACGATGGAGAACGTGCGCAATTACATCGACGCAACGTTGGTCACGGACGAAAAGAAATTCGAAAAGATTGTCGCGTCCCCCTACTTCAAAAACTTCACCATTTTCGACGAGAATCTGGTATTCGTCGAGAAGAACAAGAAGCAAGTGATGCTCAACAAGCCGATTGCCATAGGTGCCACCGTCCTTGAACTATCAAAATTGCACATGTACCAATCGTACTACGACCAGTTTCAACTCTTTTACGGAGATAACATCCAAATATGCTACATTGACACGGATAGCTTCATTTTTCTAATCCAAACACCAAGCCTCGAACGTGATCTGAGTTCGATGAAGCATCTTTTTGATTTCAGTAACTTACCATCAGGCCATCACTTGCATTCGACGGAAAACAAAATGATCATAGGAAAGTTCAAAGACGAAGCGGCTGGTAATTACATCAGCGAATTTGCGGGGCTTCGTGCCAAAATGTACTGCGTCAAGATTGCAGATAAGAAAGAGATCAAGAAAGCGAAAGGGGTAGGAAGAACAAGTACTGCTAAATTCAACATGAAAGACTACAAAGAATGCCTCTTTCATGGTGAAAAAAAACTCAGCACAGATCATCGCATTGCGAATACTTTACACGAACTGTACACGACGCGCGTAACCAAGGTCGCATTGGATGCAAGGGACAACAAGTTGCGTGTTCTCGATTGTCAAATACATACCAGAGAGTGGGGCCACTGCAATGGAAGCGATAAATGTGACGTGTGTTAACTGTAACCCCATAGCCATGAAGTCCGCTGTGTTTTTTGCTATTTTTCAAAAAACAGACGGAGGAAAAAAAAATGAAAGGGGAGCCCTCGGGCGATGAAAAGTTGCAAGTTGTAATTATGTCGTTAAGGCTCGCTCTAAACACGAGGCTCATTAAATTCAACTCTTACTTTTTTCTTCTTCATAATTACATGTTCTCGAGCTTTTTGAATTGCATCGCCGCAGATAAAATCTTCTCTTCTCTTCTCTTTATTCGATCTATGAAGGGGCACAGCATGTAGAAATTTAATTTAAATAACAGGAACAATGAATCTTTTCGGTTTTCGCAAACAGACCATTATGGAAACTGCACCAATAAATTCCAATAACCTCTTACCTTCCGTGTTAACTAAACTCAATGGTCTACTCATCGTTCACCTTAACAGCATTTGGACAAAACTGGATGACGATGTGGGCAAGATGTTTTACGTTTTTAATAACAATTTACATTTTTACAAAATTCCGATCGATGGAAAACTTCAAATCACCGTGAATCCGGAAAACGTAGGCGAAATCAAAATATCTACCGGCAAGAACATTTTTCGAATCAAGCACGACAAGATGCTTTCTAACATTACGTACGATGTTTCTGCAGGAGATTGTTTATACGTGGAACTCCTAGGAGATTACGACAAACTCATTCCTCTCTTCGTAGAATTACGAATCGTCTATCCTATTATAAATAACCGTTAACCAAAAATGCCTAACGACATTTTCGGCAACACCAAGCGTGTAGACCACGCAGAAGAGATTCTCATGCTCGACGTCCGAATTAAAAAGTTGAGGAGCGATTTGATCGCTTTGCAGGAGACCTTAAACAAAAGTTTAGAGTCGGAGATCGCTACGCTCCAAACGCAATGTCTCGACCCCATTCTGAAAATCGATTCCGAACTGAAAACGCTCATAAAAAAATATGTCGACGTACCTTCTTACGACAACGTTCAAAATATACAGTTGAGCGTGGATAAGCTTCAAAATGATTTGGCCAAATTACAACAATTTCAATCGAAAAATGAAGATTTGGAAAAATTGAAACTCGAAATCGAAGAACGAACTTCGGCAATCGAAAAGAATTTCTCTGAACTTCAAACCGTCGTGAAGGATATTGATGTAGAACGCTTGCATGTTGTTGTTTCCAAATTACAAGAAGAATTCGCCGGCACGTTGGAAGAAATTAAATCCAAGTTACAGACTTTGGAAGATACCATGACGAACCTACCATCGTCAGACGAACTGCAGGTCATCAGCAAAAGCGTCGCGAACATAAAAATTCAATTGGAGGCTTATCAAGATTTCGAACACATTCAAACCACCATCGCTACGCTTCAGGCGTCTCTGGAGTTGATCAACGAAGAAATTAAAAATATTCACGCTGAAGCCAGTGCGTTGACGAGCATACAAGACACGTTGAGCACGGTTCAGCAGAAGATCGAATATTTAGAAAATTTGAACATCGAAACAAATCTTGCTCATTTTCATCACGTACTGGACAACATACAGGGTGACTTGGAATCGTTACGGACAAGCGTACCTTCGAGCGAAGATTTGGAAAAATTGAAATCGGCGGTGAGGGCACTATCCGATTCGAGCGACATCAAAAGTTCATTGAGCGATCTCGAGAGTAGGGTGGCCAATCTCCCCACCTCAAAAGAATTACACGCTTTGAAAAGGAACATATCACGTATGCTGAAACGACTAGAAACAGAACAGATTCGAGACGAACTTGCTTCGCTGGTGTCGACGCTACCCACTTCGCAGAGCGTCGCCGACCTTCACACGCAGTTTACCGAAATGCGAAGCATCGTGAACGATCTTACCGAGAAAAGCTCGAAATTGAATCAAGTCGAGAACCTTCAGAGTATCGTCGTCAACATCAGAGATCAAGTTGGAGTGCTGGAATCCACGCAGGAATCGACGCTGGCCTCTTTCGGTGCCAAATTACAAGAACTCAACGAAAACTTCAAGCAGTTGAACGTGGAAGTGAAAATCAAACCGTCATTTTCTACAGTAACAGATACCATCGTCGAATATTTGTTGCCCGTACAAAATACACTGGGACAGCTTCACAGCAACCTCGTTAGCGTCGATACTAAATTCGCTAAACTGCATTCTCTGCAAGCCATCGAAATCAACAGCGTACCCAATCAACAGAGAATCTCCACGTTCGTCGAAGGTAACAAACTGTACATGTTACATCCTTATCATCCGTACTACAAGTTTCTCCTCGATGGTACAATTCAGATAAACGAATTTTCGTACTGGTCTCACGGCAGAAAAGCTAGCGTTCCCACCATGACCTTGATATCGAATCGTGGTGTTCAGAAAGCAGGAAACATTCCTCTGGCACGTTGGAACGAAACGCGCAACATATATGAAATACACGAAGACGAAGATCTCACCGTTTTCGACGTGAGTGCCGGCGATAAGCTGATCATTCAAAACACGAGCGAAGTGCCACCCTCTTTGAATCCCATCACGCTGGTGCTTCTCTTCAAACGTAATCTCTAAAAAATGTCTAGGCAAGCCATCGTCGAAGAATTGCATAAACCTGCACGCCGCAACTACAAACGTTTAGCTGTGGTAACCAAGGGAATCGATGACCTCTGGCAAAGTGACCTCGTGGAGATGAGTAGCGGCAATCTAAAAAATGTGCATAAATTGAACAAGGGTAACAAGTACCTCCTCACCGTCATAGACACGTTTTCGAAATTCGCATGGGCTCTACCTTTGAAAGCCAAAACAGGAACGTGCGTCACGGAAGCATTCAAGACAATTTTTCGCGAAAGCGACAGACGACCTCGGTTTTTGCAAACGGACAAGGGGAAGGAATTTTACAATGCCGTATTCCAAAAGTTTATTCGGAAACACGACATTCGACATTATTCAACCTTCAGTCACATCAAAGCCAGCATCGTGGAAAGATTTAATCGAACCTTGAAAACACACATGTGGAAACGATTCACACTTCGAGGAAATTACAAATGGGTCGACATACTGCCGGAACTCGTCGACACTTATAATAATACGGTACACAGAACAATAGGCATGAAGCCAGCTGACGTTACGAAATCTGACGAGCAGCGTTTAATTTCTACAGTTTACTGTCCAAAGTACACTCCCACGACTACCAAGAAATCAAAATTCAAAATTGGAGACCAGGTGAGGATCAGCAAATTCAAACGCACCTTCGAGAAGGGGTTCACAAAAAATTGGAGCACGGAACTTTTTACGGTGGTTCGAGTTTTACCCGGAAACCGACACACGTATATAATAAAAGATAGTAGCGGTGAGATTTTGAAAGGAAGATTTTACGAAGAGGAACTCTCTAAAACAAAACATCCCGACACGTACCTCATCGAGAAAGTATTGCGTAGAAAAGGCAACAAACTGTTTGTCAAATGGCTGGGACTTCCAGAAAAAAGTTGGATCAACGCGAACGAAGTAATCTTGTGAGTACGTGGAACGTGGTGAAGCGTCTACCGGATTCGGAAAGTCAAACGAAAAAAAAGAACGGTGAGTTGCTTCCCGACAGCATCCGCTGTCTGATCGTAGGTCCTTCAGAGTGTGGGAAAACAACACTGCTCGTGGACAATTTTCTCCTCGCACCGAATTGGTTAGATTGGAAGAACAGGCACCTCTACGTATTTTCGAAAAGTTTGGAGCAAGCGAAATACCAGCAACTGATGAAACTGTACGATGGTCTGGACATTGCAACGTTCTCTTCGGAAATAAAACCACTCGACGATTGTCGTGAAAATTCAGTTGTTGTGTTCGACGATGTTATCCTGGAAAATCAAAATGAAATTCGCAATTTTTTCACGCAAGGTCGTCACAAAGGAATAGATTGCTTCTTCCTAGCTCAAACGTTTTCCAAAATTCCAAAACAGTTAGTACGCGACAACGCTAATTTCATATGTTTGTTTCGTCAAGATCACACCAACCTCAAGCACGCGTACGATGACTACGTAGGCGGAGACATGAACTACAATCAATTTTCGGAACGCTGCTGCTCCCACTGTTGGAACAGTGACGATTTCGGATTCGCGACGATCGACATGACGAGAAAACCCAACGACGGAAAATACAGAAACAAAATCAACGACTTTCTAAACGTTGCAACGTTGTGAGAAACGACGTGTATAAATAACGATATGACGAAACGAAAAATCGAAGACGAAAATCTCAAGCTTCGCGATTACCTCGCGAAACGCTTCAAAGGTTGGAAATCCGAGAATCGCGGATTCTACGAAGAGAAGAAACGTCAAGATCAACCTGTGATCGACGCCATCAGCGATCTAGGTAAAGAAATTAAAGGTGTCACGGAACAAAATAAAAATTTGATCAACGAACTCGTACCACTTGCAGCTAAAAGTTACACCGTACCCACGCCCATTTCGAGCATTCCTTCGACGCCGTTCGAACTGAAGGACGTACCGGCACGACGTCGAGCCATAGGTAGCACGCCGTCGTCTTTGGATAAGATTGAGTTAGGACCTTTGGCACGAGACTACCTGAGCACGGGAAAATTCGACAAAGATGAAGTGTTCGGATTGTATCCGAGCATGGAGAGCAACGAAGGCGGCGGTGTGGTTTGGAAGATTGGAAAATCGAAGGTGAGCTTCGAAGGCAACGACATTAAAGTTAATTTAGGCGAGAAGGATAGTTGGAACAGGTATCCGGGTACGGTGGGACTGTGGGAACTCGTTGCCAAAAAGCAGCCGAAAGATTACACTGACGAAGATTACCAGAGTTACAAGGAAATTTTGATCATGACGGATGCCTTATACCAGAACAACGACGCCTCGCAGAATAGGGTGAAATCGAGCAGCGGCGAGAAGTACAGAAATCTCATCAAACCGATTTGGAACCAGGTGAAAACAGGCAGCGGCGTCAAACTCTACAACACCCTGCCCAAAGAGTTTGTGTGGGTGGACGACGTGCGCAAGCTCATAGACCGATTGTTGGTTATTGCAGGAGAGGAGAATGCAGGCAATCGTAATTTCTACAACGAGAAGGTAGGAATTGTGGACATGATCAGCACAAAACTTTCCAACTTCATCGTGAACAACGACAAGGGCATAGGTTACCTCATTAAAATTATCAACACGCTGCCTCCGAGATTCTGGAACGTGGCCGAAGGAAAGGGACTCGTGAACGACATCATCAACAAGTTACCTTTCGAGATGCATTTACCCGGCTACCAGTTCTGCGGACCGGGTACCAAACTCGAGAAAAGATTGGAGAGAGGAGACAAGGGTGTGAATCCGTTGGACGCCGCATGCAAAGATCACGACATTGCCTACAACACCACTCGCACCGATCTGAATGCACGTCACGAAGCAGACAGAAAGTTAGAGCACGCAGCTTTCGAAAGATTCGTTAGTAGAGACGCTTCGCTGGGAGAAAGAGTTGCAGCACTGGGCACCACCATCGCCATGAACACGAAACAAAAATTTGGATGGGGTGTATAAATAAATAACATACAGTAAAAAAAAAAAAAAATAATAACAACATGTCTTGCATAACCGATTTGCCGCACGAACTGCTATGTAAAATATTCAAACACGCTTGCGAGGATGTAGGGAAACTTTTACACGTAGCAAAAACAACTCCGAAATTTCGTATCCCTTGTGAAATGCTTATCAAGGACCATCTTCGGGAGATCAGTGGAATGAGGAGCGATGATCTTGACACTCTTCTTTCGGTTGCGGGGGAAAAATTAAACGATAGGTTAGACGAACTGCACGAGACGAGACAGGGGAGAAGACGATATACTGATGATTGGTGTAAGTCCAAACAGGAAACTGAAGAAATCATCACGCACATCATTGCGTTTTCCGAAGCACGAACTTTCTTCCTCTAACGCACACACACAAAAAAAATCTTCGATACAAATCGTGAAAAAATATATATATATAAATAACACACATCGTGAAACAAATCTTCGGTATATATAAATAACACACATCGTGAAAAAAAAAACTAAATTTCTCTAACACACACACTGAAAATTTCTCTTCGATATGACAACTGAAAAAATGAGTGACCTCCAAGCATTAAAACAAATGCTAAATTTGTCAGTAGAGTATGTAAAAATTCGGGAATTGGAAGTGGACAAACCTTACACGATAACTTCCGGTTCAATTGTTTCTACCCAGTATGGTCCCAAGGCGCGTCTGTTGCTCAACGCACAATACAGTCTATTTTTACCAGATCGATACGCTGACATGTTATCCAACGAGAAGCTAGCTATTTTAATCGAGAACAAAACTCGAATCGTGTACAAGGGTACAAAAGAACTTCTTGGTAAAAAAACAAAGCACGTAATAGAATTTGTGTAACGACTCTGCGCGAAGTATATCCTTGAAAAAAATTACACGGAACAAAAAAATCTCAGAATATTTATATATAAATAACATACCAAAAAAAATTACACAAAACAAAAAATCTCAAAACATATATATAAATAACATATCGTGAAGATAACATATAGAGCATCAACATGAAGCCCAAAGGTGTCGTGTACCAGATACCATACTCCAATCTGAAAAATCTAGGTGCCCTCGATGGGTTACTCACCAAGAAACAACGTGAGAAGAAACGTTCTTGCTTGACGAAAGGACACGGAATGAAATTACTTCTCAGCACACCTCAATTGAAACGCTTGCAGCGTTCGCGGAAACAGCAAAAGATTGGAGGTTTCATATTCAGCATCCCAGCCAGCCTGGCAGCATTGGGGGCCGTTGGAAGTTTGGCCGGCGGTAGCGCCGCCATCGCGAAAACCGTCATCGACTCGAAGAAGAACAAGGCAGAATTGGAAGAACAGAAACGTCACAACCTGGTTATGGAGAAGAAGGGGAAAGGTATAACCAAAAAACAAAAAAGCAACCTCGATGCTTTGAAGAAATATAAAAAAAAGAAGAAGCCCTGTCCAACTTCGATATTGAATCTCTGATCGAACTGTTGGGAATAAAGAACTTCAGGGGTGTTTTCATGTCCGATTCTCTACCCTCTGCTGTGAAGAAAAAGGAGTATGGGGTGGTCAACCTGGACAGTTACAAAAATCCTGGTACACATTGGATATGCTACCTCAAAATTGACGATAACAATGCATTTGTTTTCGATTCGTTCGGTGGCACACCACCTGCCAGGTTGGTGAAGTATCTCAGTGTTGCCAACCTCTACTACAATGACAAACGCGTCCAGGGTTTCACCGATGTTAACTGCGGCCACCTATGCCTTTCCGTTCTCGCATACATGTCTAAAATAAATAACCCGTCGGTGGAATATTTTCAGAAAGCATTGTGGAACCTGAAACACGATGGGCGTGTTCCATCTCACGAGCGAATCTTCGATCCTGAAACTCACGCTGCACGACGACATCGTCTATCCTAAATCCGTAGCTCTGCGTGCATTCTACAGCATGTACCTCATACCTAACGTCACGCAGCACAACAACAAAATTAGCGTCGGAAGCGAACACATCGTCGTCACGCCAGGCCAATACAATCTTTCCACTTTGCAAGCTCAGTTACCCAAAGGCACGTACCTTTCTCAAAATTCGGTCACGCACAGAGTGGAAATCGTGTCGGCGACGGAGACCGTGGACCTGGGCACCATGGGAGAACTTTTAGGTTTCGAGAACGACACCAAACTCGAAGCCGGCATCAAACACACGGCAACCAACATTCCTAAATTTCTAGCCATAGAAACTCTAAACGTTCACTGCAACGTAGCAGAAGGCATGATCACGAAATCTTCGGACGGATTGTTAGGAAGTCACAAGCAGACGGGAATCATAGCCACGTTCAAACCCAGTTCCGAATTCATGGAACCGATCATCTACACGCCCTCTTCGCCGATCTATTTTCCAGTATGTCGCAACCGCATAGACGACATAGAGTTGGTGGTGACAAACGAGAAAGGAGACGTGGTGGATTTCGCAGGTGCAACAACCACTGCCATCGTGGAGATCAACATATAATAAATAACACGCATAGAGAAAAATGGAGCAAATCGAAAGTTACGAATTGCAATCTTTCCCTCCCAACCGTCGCACGTTCGCCAATCTCAACGAAGCGAACAGGGAGATCGAATACGACGTGGACGTAGGCGACGGGTTCGTTCATCCTCACAGAGCGGACCTCTACCTTCAATTCGACGTGGTGAAGAAAGAAAGCGGAGACGCATTTCCACCCAATGCAAATTTGATACTCGTGGACAACTTCGTGCCTCACCTATTCTCGCAGGTGGAGGTGAGGAAACACAACACCGTCATAGACAGAATAGACTATCCAGGCATCACGTCGACGGCAGTGGGAACATTGAAATTATCCAAAACGGACGCAGCATACTACCAGGCGGGAGGATTCGAAGCGGGGACCAAAATATCGACTAGAAGTCACACGGTGCTTTTTCCCATGCGTCTGCTGCCGGGATTCTTCTCGGACTACAAGGAGATCATGTGGAAGGGAGGATTGCGCGTCACGTTTCGAAGAGCGGCCAACGACAACAACGCACTGATGCGATACACCAACTTGAACGCCGACAGCACGCCGATAGCCAACACATTACCTGAAGCAGCCAAGTGCGTCATCCGGAGCATGGAATTGAGAATGCCGATCGTGGAATACGAAACAAACTACGCCCTCAAGTACAAAGCGGAGATCTTGAAGAGTCCGCAGGTACTGATTCACTTTCACGGTTACCAGTGCGTGCAGAAGATGGCGTCGGGGAGTCACATGGAATTCGACGTGACGACACAGTTCAACAACATACAGTTCGACATGCCAGATTTCGTCGTAGTGCTCTTTCAAACCGGTCGCGATAACAACCAGGAAAAAAATTCCAGCAAATTCGACGACTGCAAGATCAAAAACATTTATCTCAAGAATGGACGCAACGAAGTCTTCCCGCGCGAGAATTACAACCTCGACATGACCAAAAACGATTACCTCAAACTTTACGAAGCTTACACCTCTTTCAAACGCGTGACCGAGGGAAGCATGGACATGTACTACACGCCCAGCGAATTCAAAACCCGCAGACCCATGTTCGTCATCAATACCACGAAGAGGAAGCAGGTGGTGGTCAACGATCGAACCAACATCAAGGTCGTCTGCGAGTTCAACAGTCCGTTGCCCGAGGACACCGTATGCAGTGTGATCCTGGTCGCCGAGAAGTCCTTCGTCCACGACGTGAAGAACGAGAGGGTCACAGAGCAGTTTTAACAGGTTTTTAACATCTTTTTCTTGCACAATAAGAAATTTTTGTACTAGCACAATCAGTTTCAATGGCACAATACGAAAATTTCACTAGTTCAAGATCAATTACAATATCAATTTCATCAGTTACAATATCTTTTTTGCACTATAGCACAAAACAATCAGAAAATTTGCACAAAATTTTGTTGTTGGTGTTTTTACATGAGAAAATTAACAATAAAATTTTTTTATCGTTTCAGATGCTGTCAAACATCAAAAACACATACACATACACATACACACACACTAAAAAATAAGCATGCAACTTTATTTGTAACACACACATACATTCTCCATCTTCATCAAGAAAATATTATAATAAACATAATTATTTTTATCTATATCTCACAATAAAACTCTATATCCAAAAATATTACAACATCAAAATAACACTAGAGTCGTTAGTACACGTTGCATGCATTACGGAGGTCCTCTGTAGGGTTTCATGGAAGTTTGGGGGGAAAAAAAAAACACGTGAAACCCTACAGAGGTGCGGCTATCTAGAACCGCAGCCATTAGAACCTTTTTGGGTTGGGCACCACGCACCCTGGCGGGGTTAGGGGCCAGGCATCCTAAAAACAACAATTATTATTTGTTTTTGCTTGGGTCACAATACGAAAATAATAAGAAGCGCCAGCGCGCGCGCGTGTGGCACATCGTTCCCGAGAGAGGTTTACAAAGGTCACGATATACAAACATTGGTGACCGGGACTTTTGAGGTTTTGGCGAACGCCAAATGAGTAAAATAAATTTTTGATGTTTTGGTGCCGTTTTCTTCGTTGCGAAACATCGTCAGCGTAATAAATGAGGCGCGCGCGCGTGTGTGTGGCACATCGTTCCCGAGAGAGGTTTACAAAGGTCACGATATACAAACATTGGTGTCCCCGAGACTTGGAAGATTACGATAAGGTGCATAAGATGAGAGGATGAGAGGATGAGAAGATGAGAGGATGAGAGGATGAGAGGATGAGAAGATGAGAAGATGAGAAGATGAGAGGATGAGAGGATGAGAGCTCATCTTTCACTCATCACTGCTTTTCTGCGCCGTGAAACATCGTCAGCGTAATAAATGAGGCGCAAAACAGGGAGAGAAAGTGAGTTTTTGAGGTTTTTGTGGTCGTTTGGTCAAGAAATCAGAATTGGCCTCAAAGGCATATTTACTATCTACTTCCAACGAGCTATCAACCATCAACAGAAATATGGCGATTTTAAATTTTCGCAGGAAAAAAGTGAAAATTGCATAAAAACCCCAAAAAATTCAATTGAGCTAAGAGTAAAAGCGATTGCAGATTCGGAATCTGCACGTCAAGACCTTTCAATAGAGTATATGGAAGGGGGGGTCAAAGGAGCGTCCCTTTGAAAATTCTTTGAGTTTTATGAAATGTTCACCTTTTTTTTCTTTCTTTTTTTTTTTTTTTTTCTTTGCGAGAATTTAAATCACTATATCTCCGTTTCTAATTTAGCTAGGAGGATGATTGATAGATCGTTGGACTCGGAATGAAGTCCTCTTTCCGATTCTATAATACAAAACGGGGGTTCCCATTTAAAATTTCAGAGTTGCCCCCCGCCCCACACCAAGGGGCGGGGGTGGGGAATCAAGTGTGATATCATTGAATAGCTTTCTTTCACTTATTAAACTTCACTTCGTTTTCCGATTCGATGTATATTTCTCACGATATGTGACCGTTCCGGGACTTTTGGACCACCCGGTATATATAGTATATTATATGTGTGTGTGTGTGTGGAGCAAGTAAAAAAATAAATAAATGTAAAAGTAAACGACAGGTGTCTTTGAATTTAATGGTGAGTTATTGTTTTTGGTTTACAAATAAATATTTTATGAAAAACTTGGTTGCTTCGTTCGCAATATAGGCCGTTCGGCGAGAAGTGTCTAAATCTGGCAGATTCATGGTACCGTTTGGTTTTTTCACATTTCACCCCAGTGCAGAAAGATAGAGTGAGCCGCGGTGGCCTAGTCGGTAGGAAGTCTGACTGCTACGCGGGAGACCCGGGTTCGATTCCCGGGGTGGTTGATATTTGTTCTCACGTTAAGCGGCTCCAGGACTCACCCAGCCTCAAATCACTGGGTATCTGGGGCAACCCTGGGGGAGGGGGGTATTGGCGGCCGGAGCGTTGTGCTGATCACATCACATCCACAATAGCGGAGATCGAGAATGTGCGAGGGCCCTATCCCTGCATTCCCTAAATGTGTCTTCATGGCATGGTGTTGTATGCATGGGGAACTTTACCTTTTAAGACACACGCACTTCAAGTTTACACCACCAAAAACCAAAAAAAGTTGATGGTGATATACGTATACAATGTAGTGTATTGTCTGCTACCATTACTTGGCTTGGTTTCAATTTATGAATCACTTCGCTAAATCAGGATTCAAATCTTGGTCTGTCCATTTCTTGGTGATACTAATCACTAGGGCTCGTACGAGGGGCGATCAGGTTGCTCCGACCCTAACATAGAAGGAATGACGTTATGATTGATTTTTTATTTCGATATTGTTTAGTGATCCTTTATATGCTTTCATTCTGAATTGCAAGTCTGAGTGGCGTACAGTTTTCCTTTTAAAGGGGTTTAACTGAGTGAAGTTGTGTCAATGTGCAAGAATGGAGAAAACTGAGGTGAGAGCGGTGATCAAATATTTTGTGAAGAAGAAGTGGACGGTATCCAAAATTCATGAGCACTTGGTGGATACACTAGGGGACCCTGCTCCTTCATACAGTATGGTGAAGAGATGGTGTCGTGAGTTTAATTGTGGGAGAGTCCTGTGAGGATGAACATGCAGGTGGAGCACCAAAAACTGTCATGACGACCGAAAACATTAACAAAGTCCACGATATCGTGCTGAAAGATCGTCGAGTCACTATCCGTCATGTTGCTGAGATGTGTGGCCTGTCATATGGCACTATGCAAAACATAATTACCCAGGAATTGCAAATGAAAAAAATTGCTGCAAGATGGGTCCCTCGAAACCTCACCCCAGATCAGAAGCGCACCCAAGTGCTCATCAGTCAAGAACTTCTTGGCAACTTTCGTGCTGATATAGACGATTTCCTTGCCTGATTTGTAACTATGGATGAAACATGGGTCCATCACTTCGACCCAGAAACAAAATCGCAAAGCATGGAGTTGAAACACCCACATTCTCCACCAACGAAGAAGTTCAAGGTGTAAACGTCAGCCAAGAAGGTGATGGCCTCAATTACTGGGACTGCAAGTGTGTCCTTCTTGTGGACTATCTACAAAGAGGCCAAACCATCACTGGCACATACTACAGTGACCTAATCAAGAAATTAAAGGATTCCATCAAGAAAGAGAGGCGTGGGATGTTGACCCGTGGTGTGCTCCTTCACTAGGACAATGCTTCTGTCCACACCTCACGCATTGCGAGGGCCGCTATTGCAGAAGCATCGTTCGAATTGTTGCCCCACCCACCTTATTCCTCAGATTTAGCCCCCAGTGATTTCCATTTGTTCAAACATTTGAAGAATGACATTCGTGGGCAAAAATTTTCTGATGATTCTGATGTGATAAGGGCTGTGGACTCATGGTTGGAGGACCAGTCGGAAGAATTTTTTTTGCAAGGTATCCAGGCGTTGGAGCACCGATGGGAAAAGTGCAGTGGAGTTGCAGGGGAGTATGTTGAAAAATAAAAAAAAATTGATACCCTATTGCCGCTCTTTCTATGTTAGGGTCAGAGCAACCTGATCACCCCTCGTAAGTTGAGGAAAAATCCTTTTTTTTTTCAAGTGTCCGAAGACGAGGCCTAACATAATATATGTTCATTTTGGGTCATTGTATGCCAGAAAAAGGTGGGTTTTGTTTGTCCTTTTTTGCCTTATTCGGCGTTTTTTGGCTTATTGGTCCTTTCTTAGCCTTTTTTTTAGGTCTTAACGGCATTTTTTTGCAACTCCACCTTCTTTCGACTACGTTTTTACTGCCCATTCTCAATTCGAATCATTATCAGATCATCACCTCTTAAACATCCTTTCTGTAGTAAAGAAATATATATATATATATATATATATATATATATATATATATTTGAACCATCCCTGAAACGAGAGAAAAACATTTTTGGACGACTGAAGCAGGTACGGTACAAGGTCCTTTAACCGTAACTTGTCTGGAAGGTCGCGCTGTAAGTGGCAACTTTCTCTTGTTTTGAAGCTTTCAGCACGGTGTATACGACCATATACATTAAATATGTAATTGAAACTGAAGTTATTAATTAATTTGGATCACATTTATACGTCCTTTTTTCCGTTTGTAGATCCTTTTTTTATATTTTTAGGTCTTTTTATAGGTCTTTTTTTGGCAACTTCCAAGCCCTGGTAATCAATTTCCCTTTCTTTGCACGGAAAGAGTAAACGTGCGCCTTCAATAAAGTCTTCATTTACCAATGTGTGAAAGCCTCCTCCTCAACCCAGCACTCAGCCAGCCCTTCACCAACTCGACATAACGTGATAGAACATCACGTGAGCATCACGGGAAAACAAGTCCCGAATCTCTGCGTTCAATTGCAAGCGAGTTATTCGATATTTTTACTGCCTCCACACTGGCGTATGGCAATGAAAGTCAGCGGTGATTTTCTCCCAAGTTTTATTCAGTGTAAGGCATGAAGAAACATGTTTCTTCTCACGGCGATATCTTTTAACACCGCGTAAATTCTTGCGTCGCCAAACAACAATCGTTTTCACCTCCAAAACTCTAACCTCAAATCCAGTGACGTATAATGAGTCCCAGATCTGGGCTATCACACTATGTCACGTGGTCCTAGGCTATGAATAGAAAAAAAAAGTTTACCAACTCCTAAGAAATCAGGTTGCCAACTCGTAATAAATCACGTTGCCAACTCATAGGAAATCAGGTTGCCAACTCATAGGAAATTAGGTTGCCAACTCGTAGGAAATCAGGTTGCCAACTCGTAGTAAATCAGGTTGCCAACTCGTAGGAAATTAGGTTGCCAACTCATAGGAAATCAGGTTGCCAACTCGTAGGAAATCAGGTTGCCAACTCGTAGTAAATCAGGTTGCCAACTCGTAGGAAATCAGGTTGCCAACTCATAGGAAATCAGGTTGCCAACTCCAGAATCACCAGGCTTCGCAGATAGCCTAGCTAGCTTAGAATATACGCCCCTGCCCAAATCATTGAATTCCCGAGAAAACACAGGTTGTGCGTGACGGCAAATCACTCTCACTTGGCTGCGACATTTCTTTTTGTATTCAGTGCAGTGATAAATATGAATGAACGATATCGGAAATCGATATCGCGATATATCGTCAAAAAATATCGTCAGAGACAATACGATATTTTTCCGTATCGTCATATCGGCGATATATCGTCTCCACGATATATATCGCCAAATATCGTGGCAATATATTGCTGAAATATCGTGACGATATAGCCTATCGCCGACACGATATATATCGCCAATATATCGTCTACTTGATATCGCCATATATCGTCTGGACTAGTGATAAACCTCGTGCCTTTTATTGCGAATCATTCGCGCGGAAAAATCATTCAACATCACAATTCTTGAATGGCCTTCTTGCCTGGTGTTATCACAAGTTAAAAAAAAACTCTTCATTGTTGAAAAAAAATCGTTCTCTGACACCTGTCAACACCGGCGTTACTTTCGTCACCTCACGCGTGTGCGAATTAACGGGGGGGATGCAGGAGGAGATTCCTCCCCCACGAACAAATGATAAAGCTGTCATATGCATGTCATATGAAAGAGAAACATAAATAGTTTATGTAATAAATTAAGAGAATAGTCACAGGGGATTTAGGACACTATGTATTCCATAGAATGAATACATTATACTGTTAATTAACTTTTTTATAATTTTTAATTTTGCCATAAAAACTAAAGAAGCATAAAATTTAACATATTTTCAATGCAACATTAAATTTGTATAATTTGTTTTTACTCCAATGTTTAAAGTTTTTATTATTGTATAATAAGTTGATAACGTAAAGCAATATGAATTTCAAAATATATTTTCTCTTTGAAGATGTGGCTACCAAAATCATTGACAGCCACCTAGTGAGCCTTGTGAAAATATTATCAGTTAACAACGAAATAGATCCAAAATATTCCTGCACCCTTCAGTAGTAGGGTGTCCCCGGTTCTAAGCCCGAAAGTGGGGCTCGCCTTAATGGTTTGCTCTTGTAAGGCATGAGCCCCATTTTCTCGCAGTGTTGCCAACACCTTACTCGAAAAAATCACCAAGGTTTTTTTTTGTCTAACCTAACCTAAAGCAAGGAGCTGGCAACCTTGCTTGAGGCTTTTCTCGCAGTGTTGCCAACACCTTACTCGAAAAAATCACCAAGGTTTTTTTTGGTCTAACCTAACCTAAAGCAAGGAGCTGGCAACCTTGCTTGAGGCTTTTCTCGCAGTGTTGCCAACACCTGACTCGAAAAAATCACCAAGGTTTTTTTTGGTCTAACCTAACCTAAAGCAAGGAGCTGGCAACTTTGCTTGAGGCTTGCCTTACAGTGCATAAAGCAATTTTTGCCAACCTACTGGTACCCTTGCCATAGCCTTTTACAAAAAAGAGAGAGGAGAGAGAGAGAGGGGGAAGAGTTAAACAACCGACAATGCTGCCAACACCTACCTACAGCCTTTTTTTTCTTCCTACTTAGCAAAAGCTACTACCTTTTTTTTTGAGGCTTAGCTAATTTATATACTGGCGTAACATACACACACTGGGCAAGGAGAGCCGGCAACAAACACATACTGCCGTAAAAGAGAGAGATGGATGGATGGCAACACAGTATGTGTGTGCGTGTGTGTGTATAATATGTAGCATTATTAACTAGAGAGTGTTGGCAAACCACCTACAACTAAAAAAAAAAGATAGAGATGCCAACGTTGCTGTAAGATGAAGAGAGAGAGAGAGACCTATAGCTGGCAACAGTGGTGAGCGAATGCACCTTATCGTAAATTTTTTCCAAGTCCCGGGGGCCAATGTTTATATATATCGTGACCTTTGTAAACCTCTCTCGGGGGAACGATGTGCCACACACGCGCGCGCGCGTGCCTCTTATTATTTTCGTATTGTGACGCAAACAAACAAATAATAATTGTTGTTTTTTTAGGATTCCTGGCCCCTATAACCTCGCCAGGGTGCGTGGTGCCCAACCAAAAAAAACAAAAGTAAAAGGTTTTCTAACGGCTGCGGTTCTAGATAACCACACCTCTGTAGAGTTTCACGTGAGATCGAATTTCTTCCGGAATGTCTTTCAGTTCGTACATCTGACCGTACATGCTGTTCATCATCAATTTAGCTGTGTTCTGTTTCGAACAATTTGCCCGGCAGCAAGGTCTCGCAATTCTTACCTTTTTTGATTTTTTACGCAAGGCCATGGCCTTGCGAATGCACGTGGTGCGTTGAGCGTGTGGGGCGAGAAATACACGTGAAGATCCGCTTCCGTGCAGCCGGTTGGGGATTCGTGTCGCCGCGATAAACATCGACTTCCGTGCCCGGTGTGGAATTCGCGCCACTCCCAAAGTTCGCGTTGAAAGGGGAGAGTCCAGCTGCAACCATATAACGCTCGGGTAGAGTGACGTGAAATCCAGCACCAAAAATAATTTTATCCTCCGTCCTATTTTTGAGCGCCACTTTAGCAATAAATCGTCTATCTTATTTTTCTCGTAGAGCGTCTGCACGATTTCGCCCTCTAGCATCAGCTTCTCTCCCAGGTTGAATTACAACGAAACGTACTTCAGCGTGTACGAGGAGAGGTTCCCGAAAAGGTATCGCACCACTTCGATGCAGTCCAGTTCGAGTTTCGGGCGACCAGAAAATCAGAGGCAACATTGATACGGCCTAGTGAGTTGGCAACATTGACACGACCTAGTTTGCTTATATTGTCATCGCAACCGGATGTGACGACGGGTGGGGGGGAGAGATGACTTTTGTTCTGTGGTGTCGATGTAGGTCAGATCAAACACAGTAATGTGAAAGCTTCTGCACAGAAGAGTAACGTTTTTACAACTGTATGCGATTATACTACTGTTTTGTGTGTGTTAAATTGCTAGCAGATTTTTTGTAGGTAAGTTTTGTTTCTTGTTATTTCTCTTGCATGTGTGTGTGTGTTAATAATAATTGCGAGTTGTGTTAGTGAACACGAAGTGGTGTTTTGATTAAACAACGAAATTACGCTAAACAAAAAAAATAAGCATACATAACGTACGCTTGAAAAAACTATTCTTCATCGCGAATAACATAAAAGCGAGGTAACAATCGGAGGGAGGGGAGGGACGATGATTATGATCATGTTAGTTCACTCATGGTGGATGGTATTGACGCGTGTACTCTGGGTTGGATTTTTTTAAGTCTACTTTATGCACAGTAAGGCTAATCGAAACTGGACCTACAGTGGGATCTGAACCACCTCCGCCGGGTATCGAACTTGGAGTTTAAAATTATACAAGTGTACAGGGGAAACTTTATCTTTTTGAATTTGTTGATACTCTGGGTTGGATTTGTTGTTTTAAGTCTACTTTATGCACAGTAAGGCTAATCGAAACTGGACCTACAGTGGGATTCGAATTATACATGTACACAGAGGGAAACTTTATTTTTTTTTTTGTCTGTGAAGGTTCTAAGGTTTTGTGAACATGTTGGAAAAGCACTAGTATATACATAGAGCAAAGTTACAAGGTTCTACGCCCCATAAGAGTTCTATTGGAAACAAAATGATTAGTGCTTAAACAAGAACATTTTCATAGTTTCCCACCTCTACTAGAATGGTAGAAAAATATACTAGTAGGCAATAAAATCTGAAGAAGATTCGTGTCTAGCAAAAATAAGCTAAATAGAATTACACATGCATACAATATTTATTGTGCTTTTTCTATCTACAATCATATTTTTTCTTATATATTTTTTTATTTTTTATAGGGTTAATTAAAGCACATATTTGAGCAAGACAACGCCACCCATATATAAATAAACCCCTCAAACTAACACTAATTAGAATTAGCTTACAAAATTACACACTACCACCAACAGATCACATATAAATAAACATACCCCGAAAAATAAAAAAAAATGCGCTCTATGAAAAGTTGCCATGTTTGCAAAAGAACTATATCAAGCAAACATTTTGCAAGACATTGTCGCACCTGCGTGCCAGGCAAGCATTTGGCTGCCACCGAACTATGTTCCGGATGCAATAAATATATCACAATTGCGTATGCCAAGAAGCATAAGCTTACTTGTCTAAGCGAAAGTACATCTGGGGCTCAGCCTTCGACCTCCACCAAGAGGAAGGCAAAAGCAGCTTCCATCAATGCACCACCCACCAAACGCGTCAAGTCTGCGATGAAAGCAGACCGGTCTGCTTTCGAAGGAATATTAGAAGATTATGTCCAATTGTCGGACGGCTCTTGCGATGTTCGTAGCTTTTTAGAGGAGAAACGAGCAGAGATAGTTTCTATTCTTAGTAATGCACTGGCTACGCACTCCTCCACCAAATTCTACGCATCGCTACGTTGCCAGTACAAGAAGCCGTCTGATGAAATTTACAGCTTCTGCCACAACACCAAGGCGAAGACGCTGCATCTGGCGGATGTCGATAACCTCGAGGTCATCTACAACAAGTTTACCGAGGAGCTGGTGGCAAAGCAGGAGGAACATCAAGCGAAGGGCTCGGGGGGTTCGCTGTGTGGGGAGCCTCACGAACTGTGCGTCAAACTTTGCAAGTTTGTGCCTCTCTCCGCCTCCAGTTACGTCCCCTTACCATCTGCCATCGCGGCAAAGAAGGCTGTCTTGAACATTCAGAACAGTGACGCCAAGTGCTTTCTCTGGTCGGTGCTTGCAGCGATGCACCCTGTCCACTGGAAAAACCATCCAAAACGCGTTACCCATTACCTACCCTACGAGCCAGAGCTGGAAGATGCGATGGCTGGGATCGCCTATCCTGTGGAGGTCCCGGACATTCGAAAGTTTGAGGCCCGCACACACAACCCTCGGTTGGCCATAAACGTTTACGGTCTCACCGAGGACAAAAATGTGGTGTACCCCATCCGGGTGAGCGACGTAGACGACGATGGTGCGCAGGAAATTCACCTTCTGCTCATCAAGGATGAAACTCACCATCACTACACCCTTATTCGCTCGCTCTCTCGGCTTGTTTCGAGCCAACGGAGCAGTGATAGTCACCACGTCGAGGTGTGTCGCAGGTGCTTGTCTACATTTGGTAATCGAGAACGGCAAGATTACCAGCGCATCAGAGGTCCCAACATCGCTGTCGAGAAGCTCGCTCGCCACAAACATTATTGCAATGCCAACGAGCCGGGGGTGGCAGTCTTGCCCAAACCTGGCACTGTGGAGCGTTTCCACATGCACGGTGCCATGGTGGAGCACCCCGCTATCATCATCGCAGACTTCGAGGCCTTCCTCAAACCCCTGTCCACTTGCGATCCCGACCCCGAAGTTTTCTCCACCACCCCTTACCAACTCCACGAGGCATCCAGTTTCGCATATGTTGTGGTGCGACGAGACCAGCACATCGCCCCCGAGCCCTACGTGTACCGTGGTCCCGACGCAGCCAAACACTTCCTCGAGAGGATGGTTGTCGAGGCCATCGAGATAGGGAAGGTACTGTTGGCCCCCAAGTCTATGCTCCCACTGTCCCCCGACGATCAACGTAGACACGACGAGGCCATCGCTTGCCCTGTCTGCGTCAAGGAGTACACCGCCAACAACGGTAAAGTTCGCAATCATGACCACTTCTCTGGAGATTACGTTGGTCCTTGGTGCAACGGATGCAACCTCATGGCCCGGGACCCGCGATTTATCCCAATCTTCTTCCACAACG
The DNA here is from genome assembly GCF_977018435.1 of Lepisma saccharinum. NCBI lineage: Eukaryota > Metazoa > Arthropoda > Insecta > Zygentoma > Lepismatidae > Lepisma > Lepisma saccharinum. Next base: position 40,847,170 of record NC_139247.1, on the reverse strand, counting down.
GCTCGGGGTACGACTTCCACCACCTGATCAAGCATCTTGGGTACGACAACGAGGGAATCAACGTTCTCGCCCAGAACGAGGAGCGTTACATCAGTGTGAGCAAACGAGTGTCGATCCCGGGATCACGCTCTACCGTCGAGCTTCGCTTCCTCGATTCCCTGAGGTTCCTCCCGGCAAGCCTCGATGCTCTCGCGGGGAAGCTTAGCGACGAGCAAATACTCACCACCTCTGCAAATTTTCCGAACTTGGACGTCGGTCTCTTCAGGCGTAAGGGGGTCTACCCCTACGAGTACGTAACGGACTCCGACAAGTTCGCGGAGACGTCGCTACCTCCCCAGGCGAAGTTCTACAGTCAGCTACGAGGCTCGAACATCACCGACGAAGAATACCACCATGCCCAGTCCATGTGGCGCGAGCTGGGTTGTCGAACTCTCGGGGACTACCACGACGCCTACCTCAAACTTGATGTGACGCTCCTCGCCGACGTGTTCCAGACGTTCCGTGCGACCGCAATGAAGATCTACCAGCTGGACCCCACCTACTTCTATAGTCTCCCCGGACTGGCGTGGTCAGCCATGTTTCTGGTGACGAAAATCGAGCTGGAGCTTCTTTCCGATTATGACATGGTGCTGTTTGTGGAACGCGCTATCCGGGGTGGCATGGTCCAGGTGTCGCAACGGTACGCGCGCGCCAACAACCATCACATGGCTACTGGCTACGACTCCTCCCAACCGACGAGCTGCATCATGCACACGGACGTGAATAACTTGTACGGGCACTCCATGATGCAGCCACTCCCCTTTAGAGGGTTCGAGTGGGCTGACCCTTCCAAATTCGACGTTGAAACCTTCGACGATGTAGAATGCGGATTTTTCGCCGAGGTGGACCTTGAGTTCTCCGAGAAGCTGCAGGATTTGTTCTGCGATCTTCCCCCTGCACCCGAGTTCAAGTGTCCACCCGATTCCAACCAGACGAAGCTCGTCATGGATTTCGAACCCAAGACGAATTACGTCGTGCACTACCAGAATCTCCGGTGGTTGATGCAGCGAGGGGTCACGGTCCACGCAGTTCACCGCATCCTCAAGTTCGAGCATTCTCCGTGGTTGCGTCCATATATTGAAGTCAACACCAAACACCGCACCGCAGCCACGTCCGAGCTTGATAAGGATTTCTTCAAGCTCATGAATAATGCGGTGTTTGGCAAGACCATGGAGAATGTACGGAATCGCGTGGACATAAAATTGGTGACGAGGAAAGAGCGATGTCGTCAGCTTGTCGCGAGTCCATTGTTCAAGTCTCGAACAATCTACAACGAGCAGCTGGCTCTGATTCACATGAAGCAAGGTGAGGTGAGGCTCACCAAGCCCATCTACGTCGGAGCCACGGTTTTGGATCTGAGCAAGCTTCACATGTTCGAGACGTACTACGACATATTACGTCCACACTACGGCCACAACATCTCGCTTCTCTACACGGACACGGACAGCTTGGTGTACCACGTCCGCTCACCCGATGCATACGGGGATATAGCCACGGTTCCATCTTTGGTTAACTTTTTCAACACCTCGGGCTATCCCCAGCCGAACCAGTACGGCATCCTGGCCCGCAACAAAAAGGTGCCCGGCAAACTCAAAGACGAGAAGGACGGTGACGTGATTCTTGAGTTTGCAGGTCTTCGCGCCAAGGCCTATGCCATCAAAGCCGAGGGCAGCGTTACCAAGAAGGCCAAGGGTGTAGGTGGGCAGGTTGTACAAAAGCATCTCGCATTCGAGGATTATGTTGAATGCCTGAAAACTCGCTCACCTGTTCTACGAAAAGAGTATCGAATCCAGAGCGTCAACCATAAATTGACAACCAACATTGTCAGGAAGATTGCTTTGGATGCGCACGATGATAAGAGGTGCATCCTGAAGTGCGGAATTCACACACTGCCGTGGGGGCACTATCGCTTAGCAGAAAGTAAAACCTGCAACATATGCCCATCTTCAACAGAAGATTCATAAAAACAAAACAAAAAACAAAACAAAACAAAAAAATCATTTTGTTAGTAATTTCAAAAAAAAAAAAAAACACTTTGACCGTATTCTTAAATAACCAGCATGCCTATGAACTTGTTCGGATACAGAAAGCAAACCATCATGGAAACTGCACCAACAAATTCCAATAACCTCTTACCTTCCGTGTTATCTAAACTTAATGGTCTACTAATCGTTCACCTCAACAGTATATGGACGAAATTGAATGACGATGTGGGCAAGATGTTTTACGTCTTCAATAACAATTTACATTTCTACGAGATTCCGATCGACGGGAAACTTCAAATCACCGTGAATCCGGAAAACGTAGGCGAAATCAAAATATCTACCGGCAAGAACATTTTTCGAATCAAGCACGACAAGATGCTTTCTAACATTACGTACGATGTTTCTGCAGGAGATTATCTTTACGTTCAACTCCTAGGAGATTACGACAAACTCATTCCTCTCTTCGTAGAATTACGTATCGTCTATCCTATTATAAATAACCGTTAACCAAAAATGCCTAACGACATTTTCGGCAACACCAAGCGTGTAGACCACGCAGAAGAGATTCTTATGTTGGACGTCCGAATTAAAAAGTTGAGGAGCGATTTGATCGCTTTGCAGGAGACCTTAAACAAAAGTTTAGAGTCGGAAATCGCTACGCTCCAAACGCAATGTCTCGACCCTATTCTGAAAATCGATTCCGAACTGAAAACGCTCATAAAAAATTACGTCGACGTACCTTCTTACGACAACGTTCAAAATATACAGTTGAGCGTGGATTCGCTTCAAAATGATTTGGCCAAATTACAGCAATTTCAATCGAAAAATGAAGATTTGGAAAAATTGAAACTCGAAATCGAAGAACGAACTTCCGCAATAGAAAAGAATTTCTCTGAACTTCAAACCGTCGTGAACGATATTGATGCGGAACGCTTGCATGTCGTCGTTTCCAAATTACAAGAAGAATTCACCGGCACGTTGGAAGAAATTAAATCCAAGTTGCAGACTTTGGAAGATACCATGACGAACCTACCATCGTCGGACGAACTGCAGGTCATCGGTAAAAGCGTCGCGAACATAAAAATTCAATTGGAGGCCTATCAAGATTTCGAACACATTCAAACCACCATCGCCACGCTTCAGGCGTCTCTGGAGTTGATCAACGAAGAAATTAAAAATATTCACGCTGAAGCAAGCGCGTTGACGAGCATTCAAGACACGTTAAGCATGGTCCAGCAGAAGATCGAATATTTGGAAAATTTGAACGTCGAAACGAATCTTGCTCATTTTCATCACGTCCTGGACAACATACAGGCTGACTTGGAATCGTTACGGACGAGCGTATCTTCGAGCGAAGATTTGGAAAAATTGAAAACGGCGGTGACGGCACTATCCGAATCGAGCGACATCAAAAGTTCGTTGAGCGATCTCGAGAGTAGGGTGGCCAATCTACCCACCTCCAAAGAATTACACGCTTTGAAAAGGAACATATCTCGAATGCTGAAACGACTGGAAACGGAAACGGCGAACGTGGAACAGATTCGAGACGAAATCAGTTCGCTGGTGTCGACGTTGCCCACTTCGCAGAGCGTTGCGGATCTTCACACGCAGTTTACCGAGATGCGAAGCATCGTGAACGATCTTATCGAGAAGAGTTCGAAATTGAATCAAGTCGAGAACCTTCAGAGTATTGTCGTCAACATCAGAGATCAAGTTGGAGTGCTGGAATCCACGCAGGAATCGACGCTGGTCTCTTTCGGTGCCAAGTTGCAAGAACTCAACAAAAACTACAAGCAGTTGAACGTGGAAGTGAAAATCAAACCGTCGTTTTCTACAGTAACGGATACCATAGTCGAATATTTGTTGCCCGTACAAAATACACTGGGACAGCTTCACAGCAACCTGGTTAGCGTCGATACTAAATTCGCTAAACTGCATTCTCTGCAAGCCATCGAAATCAACAGCGTACCCAATCAACAGAGAATCTCCACGTTCGTCGAAGGTAACAAACTGTACATGTTGCATCCTTATCATCCGTACTACAAGTTTCTCCTCGATGGCACGATTCAGATAAATGAATTTTCGTACTGGTCTCACGGTAGAAAAGCTAGCGTTCCCACCATGACCTTGATATCGAATCGTGGTGTCCAGAAAGCAGGAAACATTCCTCTGGCACGTTGGAACGAAACGCGCAACATATATGAAATACACGAAGACGAAGATCTTACCGTTTTCGACGTGAGTGCCAGCGATAAGCTGATCATTCAAAACACGAGCGAGGTGCCACCTTCTTTGAATCCCATCACGCTCGTGCTTCTCTTCAAACGTAATCTCTAAAAAAAAATGTCTAGGCAAGCCATCGTCGAAGAATTGCATAAACCTGCACGCCGCAACTACGAACGTTTGGCGGTGGTAACCAAGGGCATCGATGACCTCTGGCAAAGTGACCTCGTGGAGATGAGTAGCGGCAATTTGAAAAACGTACATAAATTGAACAAGGGCAACAAGTACCTCCTCACCGTCATAGACACATTTTCGAAATTCGCATGGGCTCTGCCGTTGAAAGCCAAAACGGGAACATGCGTCACGGAAGCATTCAAATTAATTTTTCGCGAAAGCAACAGACGACCTCGGTTTTTGCAAACGGACAACGGTAAAGAATTTTACAACGCCGTATTCCAAAAGTTTATTAAAAAACATGACATTCGACATTATTCGACCTTCAGCCACATCAAAGCCAGCATCGTGGAAAGATTTAATCGAACCTTGAAAATACACATGTGGAAACGATTCACGCTTCGGGGAAATTACAAATGGGTCGACATCCTGCCGGAACTCGTCGATACCTATAATGATACGGTACACAGAACGATAGGCATGAAGCCAGCTGACGTTTCGAAATCTGACGAGCAGCGTTTAATTTCTACAGTTTACTGTCCAAAGTACACTCCCACGACTACCAAGAAATCAAAATTCAAAATTGGAGACCAGGTGATTCAAATTCAAACGCACCTTCGAGAAGGGATTCACAAAAAATTGGAGCACGGAACTTTTTACGGTGATTCGAGTTTTACCCGGAAACCGACACACGTATATAATAAAAGATAGTAGCGGCGAGATTTTGAAAGGAAGATTTTACGAAGAGGAACTCTCTAAAACGAAACACCCCGACACGTACCTCATCGAAAAGGTTTTGCGTAGGAAAGGTGACAAACTGTTTGTCAAATGGCTGGGACTTCCGGAAAAGAGTTGGATCGACGCGAACGAGGTGATCTTGTGAGTACGTGGAACGTGGTGAAGCGTCTACCAGATTCGGAAAGCCAAACGAAAAAAAAGAACGGTGAGTTTCTTCCCGACAGCATCCGCTGTCTAATCGTAGGTCCTTCGGGGTGTGGGAAAACGACACTGCTCGTGGACAATTTTCTCCTCGCACCGAATTGGTTAGATTGGAAGAACAGGCACCTGTACGTGTTCTCGAAAAGTTTGGAGAATCCAAATACCAGCAACTGATGAAACTGTACGATGGTCTGAACATTGCAACGCTCGCTTCGGAAATAAAACCACTCGACGATTGTCGTGAAAATTCAGTCGTTGTGTTCGACGACGTCATCCTGGAAAATCAAAATGAAATTCGCAACTTTTTCACGCAGGGTCGTCACAAAGGAATGGATTGCTTTTACCTAGCTCAAACGTTTTCCAAAATTCCAAAACAGTTAGTACGCGACAACGCTAATTTCATATGTTTGTTTCGTCAAGATCACACCAACCTCAAGCACGCGTACGATGACTACGTAGGCGGAGACATAAACTACAATCAATTTTCGGAACGCTGCTCCCACTGTTGGAACAGTGACGATTTCGGATTCGCGACGTTCGACATGAAGAGGAAACCCAACGACGGTAAATACAGAAACAAAATCAACGACTTTCTAAACGTTGCAACGTTGTGAGAAACGACGTGTATAAATAACGTTATGACGAAACGAAAAATCGAAGACGAAAATCTCAAGCTTCGCGATTACCTCGCGAAACGCTTCAAAGGTTGGAAATCCGAGAATCGCGGATTCTACGAAGAGAAGAAACGTCAAGATCAACCTGTGATCGATGCCATCAGCGATCTAGGTAAAGAAATTAAAGGCGTCACGGAACAAAATAAAAATTTGATCAACGAACTCGTACCGCTCGCAGCTAAAAGTTACACCGTACCCACGCCCATTTCGAGTATTCCTTCGACGCCGTTCGAACTGAAGGACGTACCGGCACGACGTCGAGCCATAGGTAGCACGTCTTCGGATAAGATCGAGTTGGGACCTTTGGCACGAGACTACCTGAGCACGGGGAAATTCGACAAGGACGAAGTGTTCGGATTGTATCCGAGCATGGAGAGCAACGAAGGCGGCGGTGTGGTTTGGAAGATTGGGAAATCGAAGGTGACCTTCGAAGGCAACGACATTAAAGTTAATTTGGGCGATAAGGATAGTTGGACGAGGTATCCGGGTACGGTGGGACTGTGGGAACTCGTTGCCAAAAAGCAGCCGAAAGATTACACCGACGAAGATTACCAAAGTTACAAGGAAATTCTGATCATGACGGATGGTTTGTACCAGAACAACGACGCCTCGCAGAATAGGGTGAAATCGAGCAGCGGTGAGAAGTACAGGAATCTCATCAAACCTATATGGAACCAGGTCAAAACAGGCAGCGGCGTCAAACTCTACAACACGTTACCCAAAGAGTTTGTGTGGGTGGACGACGTGCGCAAGCTCATAGACAGGTTGTTGGTGATAGCCGGCGAAGAGAATGCAGGCAATCGTAATTTCCACAACGAGAAGGTTGGCATCGTGGACATGATCAGCGCCAAACTTTCCAACTTCATCGTGAACGATGACAAGGGCATAGGTTACCTCATTAAAATTATCAACACGCTGCCTCCGAGATTCTGGAACGTGGCCGAAGGAAAGGGACTCGTGAACGACATCATCAACAAGTTACCTTTCGAGATGCATTTACCTGGCTACCAGTACTGCGGACCGGGTACCAAACTCGAGAAAAGATTGGAGAGAGGAGACAAGGGTGTGAATCCGTTGGACGCCGCATGCAAAGATCACGACATCGCTTACAACACCACTCGCACGGATCTGGATGCACGTCACGAAGCAGACAGAAAATTAGAGCGCGCAGCTTTCGAAAGATTCGTCAGCAGAGACGCTTCGTTGGGTGAACGAGTTGCAGCACTGGGCACCACCATCGCCATGAACACAAAACAAAAATTTGGGTGGGGTGTGTAAATAAATAACATAGAGTAAAAAAAAACATCATGTCTCGTATAACTAATTTGCCACACGAACTGTTGTGTAAAATTTTTAAACACGCAGTAAACGGAGATATAGGGAAACTTTTACACGTAGCAAGAACAACTCCGAAATTTCGTATCCCTTGTGAAATACTTATCAAGGACCATCTTCGGGAGATCAGTGGCATGAGGTGCGGTGATCTCGACACTCTTCTCTCGGCTGCAGGGGAAAAATTAAACGATAGGTTAGATGAACTGCACGAGGCGAGGCAGGGAAGAAGACGATACACTAATGATTGGCGTAGATCTAAACAAAAGACGGAAGATATTATCACGCACATCATCGCGTTTTCCAAAGCACAAACTTTCTTCCTCTGTTAAAGAAATAATAATATATATACATGTCGAAAACTTGATATATAAATAACACACATCGTGAAAAAAAAATAATCTTCAGTATATATAAATAACACACATTGTGAAAAAAATTAAATTTCTCTAACACACACTAAAATTTCTCTTCGATATGACAACTGAAAAAATGAGTGACCTCCAAGCATTGAAACAAATGCTAAATTTGTCAGTCGAATATGTAAAAATTCAGGAATTGGAAGTCGACAAACCTTACACGATAACTTCCGGTTCAATCGTTTCTACCCAGTATGGTCCCAAGGTGCGTCTGTTGCTCAACGCACAATACAGTCTATTTTTACCAGATCGATACGCTAACATGTTATCCGACGAGAAGCTAGCTATTTTAATCGAGAACAAAACTCGAATCGTGTACAAGGGTACAAAGGAACTTCTTGGTAAGAAAACGAAGCACGTAATAGAATTTGTTTAACGACGCTGCGCGGAGTATATATCCTTGAAAAAAAAAATTACACGAAACAAAAAAAATCTCGGAACATACATATATATAAATAACATACCTTGAAAAAAAAATTACACAAAACAAAAAAATCTCGGAACATATATATATATATAAATAACATACCGTGAAAAAAATATATATATAAAGCATCAACATGAAGCCCAAGGGTGTCGTGTACCAGATACCATATTCCAATCTGAAAAATCTAGGTGCCCTCGATGGGTTACTCACCAAGAAACAACGCGAGAAGAAGCGTTCTTGCTTGACGAAAGGACACGGAATGAAATTACTTCTCAGCACTCCACAATTGAGACGCTTGCAGCGTTCGCGGAAACAGCAAAAGATCGGAGGTTTCATATTCAGCATCCCGGCCATCCTGGCAGCATTGGGGGCCGTTGGAAGTTTGGCCGGCGGTAGCGCCGCCATCGCGAAAACCGTCATCGACTCGAAGAAGAACAAGGCCGAATTGGAAGAACAGAAACGTCACAACCTGGCCATGGAGATGAAAGGGAAGGGCGTGATGAAAAAGTTTAAAAAAAAGAAACAACAGCACTCACCAACCGAGACATTGAATCTCTGATCGAACCGTTACAAATCAAAAACTTCAGAGGAGTTTTCATGTCCGACTCGTTACCTTCAACCGTTAAAAGTAGAGAATGTGGAGTAGTCAACTTGGACAGTCAAGAAAATCCAGGCACGCATTGGATATGTTACCACAAAAACGATGACAATAACAAAGCATTCGTTTTCGATTCTTTCGGAGGCGTTCCACCTACAAATTTAGTCCATTATCTGAAAACGAACAAAACTTCTATATACTACAACGACGAACGCATTCAAAATTTCGGAGACGAAAACTGCGGTCATCTCTGTCTCTCCATGCTCGCGTTTCTCTCTAAAATAAATAAGCCTACGATCGAAGATTTCCAGAAAGCATTGTGGAACCTGAAACACGATGGGCGTGTTCCATCTCACGAGCGAATCTTCGATCTTGAAACTCACGCTGCACGACGACATCGTCTATCCTAAATCCGTAGCTCTGCGTGCATTCTACAGCATGTACCTCATACCTAACGTCACGCAACACAATAACAAAATTAGCGTCGGAAGCGAACACATAGTCGTCACGCCAGGCCAATACAATCTTTCCACTTTGCAAGCTCAGTTACCCAAAGGCACGTACCTTTCTCAAAATTCGGTCACTCACAGAGTGGAAATCGTGTCGGCGACGGAGACCGTGGACCTGGGCACCATGGGAGAACTTTTAGGTTTCGAAAACGACACCAAACTCGAAGCTGGCATCAAGCACGTAGCAACCAACATTCCTAAATTTCTAGCCATAGAGACTTTGAACGTACACTGCAACGTGGCGGAAGGCATGATCACGAAATCCTCGGACGGGGGGTTGCTGGGAAGTCACAAGCAGACGGGAATCATAGCCACGTTCAAACCCAGTTCCGAGTTCATGGAACCGATCATCTACACACCTTCTTCGCCGATCTATTTTCCAGTATGTCGCAACCGCATAGACGACATAGAGTTGGTGGTGACGAACGAGAAAGGAGAGGTGGTGGATTTCGCAGGTGCAACGACCACTGCCATCGTGGAGATCAACGTATAATAAATAACCATACATAGTGGAAAAAAAATGGAGCAAATCGAAAGTTACGAATTGCAATCTTTCCCTCCCAACCGTCGCACGTTCGCCAATCTCAACGAAGCGAACAGGGAGATCGAATACGACGTGGACGTAGGGGATGGGTTCGTTCATCCTCACAGAGCGGACCTCTACCTTCAATTCGACGTGGTGAAGAAGGAAAGCGGAGAAGCGTTTCCGCCCAATGCCAATTTGAAACTCGTGGACAACTTCGTGCCTCACCTGTTCTCGCAGGTGGAGGTGAGGAAACACAACACCGTCATCGACAGAATCGATTATCCAGGCATCACGTCGACGGCAGTGGGAACGTTGAAATTATCCAAAACGGACGCGGCATACTATCAAGCAGGAGGGTTCGAAGCGGGGACCAAAATATCGACGAGAAGGCACACGGTGCTCTTTCCCATGCGTCTGCTGCCCGGTTTCTTCTCCGACTACAAGGAGATCATATGGAAGGGAGGATTGCGCGTCACCTTTCGAAGAGCGGCCAACGACAACGACGCACTGATGCGATACACCAACTTGAACGCCGACGGCACGCCGATAGCCAACACATTACCCGAAGCGGCGAAATGCGTCATCCGGAGCATGGAATTGAGAATGCCGATCGTGGAATACGAAACGAACTACGCCCTCAAGTATAAAGCGGAGATCTTGAAAAATCCGCAGGTGGCGATTCACTTTCACGGTTACCAGTGCGTGCAGAAGATGGCGTCGGGAAGTCACATGGAATTCGACGTGACGACTCAGTTCAACAACATACAGTTCGACATGCCAGATTTCGTCGTAGTGCTCTTTCAGACCGGGCGCAATAAAAATCAGGAAAAAGATTCCAGCAAGTTCGACGACTGCAAAATCAAGAACGTTTATCTCAAGAACGGGAGGAACGAAGTGTTCCCGCGCGAAAATTACAACCTCGACATGACCAAAGAAGATTACCTCAAACTTTACGAAGCTTACACGGCTTACAAACGCGTGACCGAAGGAAGCGTGGACGTGTACTACTCGCCCAGCGAATTCAAAATCCGCAGGCCGATGTTCGTCATCAACACATCTAAGAGAAAGCAGGTGGTGGTCAACGATCGCACCAACATCAAGATCGTCTGCGAGTTCCACGACGCGCTGCCCGAGAACACCGTGTGCAGCGTCATCCTGATCGCAGAGAAGTCCTTCGTCCACGACGTGAAGAACGAGAGGGTCACAGAGCAGTTTTAACAGGTTTAACATCTTTTCTTGCACAAATAAGAAATTTTTTGTACTAGCACAATCAGTTACAATGGCACAATACGAATTTCACTAGTTCAGATCAGTTACAAATGTCAATTTCATTAGTTATCAGTTACAATATCTTTTTTTGCTCTATAGCACGAGAGACAAATCAGAAAATTTGCACAAAAAAATTTGTTGTTGTTTTTACACAAGAAAATTAACAATAAAATTCTTTCTTTTTTATCGTTTCAGATGCTGTCGAAACATCAAAAACACATACACACACACTAGAAAAAAAAAGCATGCAACTTTATTTGTAACACACACACATACATTCTCCATCTTCATCAAGAAAATATTATAATAAACATAATTATTTTTATCTATATCTCACAATAAAACTCTATATCCAAAAATATTACAACATCAAAATAACACTAGAGTCGTTAGTACACGTTGCATGCATTACGGAGGTCCTCTGTAGAGTTTCATGGAAGTTTGAGAAAAAAAAAAAAAACACGTGAAACTCTACAGAGGTGTGGTTATCTAGAACCGCAGCCGTTAGAAAACCTTTTACTTTTGTTTTTTTTGGTTGGCACCACGCACCCTGGCGAGGTTATAGGGGCCAGGAATCCTAAAAAAACAACAATTATTATTTGTTTGTTTGCGTCACAATACGAAAATAATAAGAGGCACGCGCGCGCGCGTGTGTGGCACATCGTTCCCCCGAGAGAGGTTTACAAAGGTCACGATATATATATAAACATTGGCCCCCGGGACTTGGAAAAAATTTACGATAAGGTGCATTCGCTCACCACTGTTGCCAGCTATAGGTCTCTCTCTCTCTTCATCTTACAGCAACGTTGGCATCTCTATCTTTTTTTTAGTTGTAGGTGGTTTGCCAACACTCTCTAGTTAATAATGCTACATATTATACACACACACGCACACACATACTGTGTTACCATCCATCCATCTCTCTCTTTTACGGCAGTATGTGTTTGTTACCGGCTCTCCTTGCCCAGTGTGTATATGTTACGCCAGTATATAAATTAGCTAAGCCTCAAAAAAAAAGGTAGTAGCTTTTGCTAAGTAGGAAGAAAAAAAAGGCTGTAGGTAGGTGTTGGCAGCATTGTCGGTTGTTTAACTCTTCCCCCTCTCTCTCTCTCTCCTCTCTCTTTTTTGTAAAAGGCTATGGCAAGGGTACCAGTAGGTTGGCAAAAATTGCTTTATGCACTGTAAGGCAAGCCTCAAGCAAAGTTGCCAGCTCCTTGCTTTAGGTTAGGTTAGACCAAAAAAAAACTTGGTGATTTTTTCGAGTAAGGTGTTGGCAACACTGCGAGAAAAGCCTCAAGCAAGGTTGCCAGCTTCTTGCTTTAGGTTAGGTTAGACCAAAAAAAAACTTGGTGATTTTTTCGAGTAAGGTGTTGGCAACACTGCGAGAAAAGCCTCAAGCAAGGTTGCCAGCTCCTTGCTTTAGGTTAGGTTAGACCAAAAAAAACCTTGGTGATTTTTTCGAGTAAGGTGTTGGCAACACTGCGAGAAAATGGGGCTCATGCCTTACAAGAGCAAACCATTAAGGCGAGCCCCACTTTCGGGCTTAGAACCGGGGACACCCTACTACTCCCTTCGCTCGCAGTTCAATCGTTTATCTATGAGTCACATGACATTATAGTTATTGTTTAAGAACAGATATTCCACACCATTTTTCCATTATTGTGTGATATACATGGTAATGAGTAATGAAATGTTT